>NC_134472.1:27276340-27327040 GCF_964194025.1 Convolutriloba macropyga
GATCTCGAAAATAAACTTATTTAGAATTTTTCTGACTGAAAAAAAATTATATATATTTTATATATATATAGCTAGGCTATATATTTACAAGTATATATATAAATATATAAATATTTATTTATATATATATATATATATAAATATATATATATTTAAATTTATATATAATATATATATTATATATATATATATATATATATATATATACAGGAGAACAGAAAGAGTCCGGGGTGAAAAATTTTGTTAGAAAAGTTTTAAGACATTATTTAACTTTCATAGACATACAAATGATCTTTTCATGTCACTAATAAAACTATTGATTGTGTATTCTACATTGATTTACATATATAGTATATATTTCATTGTTGATTCATCATGTTCATTTCATTGCTGATTTTTCATTGTTTGTTTTATTTTCAATTAGTTATTATCAGCCAGCCCCCAAGAACTTTCTTGCGCTAAAATTGTTTAGCTTACAACCTACAAAATTAAATGTTAGGTAGCCTGGCTGATAAATCTGCAAAGTTCAGGGGAAATTTTTTTGATTGCCCTGGAAACCTGAAAGACTAATAGCTGATTTTGTTGATCTATTGCCGAAAAAATTTCTAAAACTGTTGAATTATTACAGTTCTACAGTTTGGTATCACAAGGCTACGCTTAGCCTGATTTGTGATCTTAAAACTTTATTTGTGCTTTCAAAATGTGGTTTTTTTAATTGCGCTACGCGTCAAAAATTGTATTTAATTAACAGTAAAACCTGTTTGGTTTTCAGCTGTTCGTTACGAAAAACTTAGTTTAAGAGCAAAATTTACTACACGACATGACTATACGTTCCCCAAAAAATTAGCATCTTCCAGGCATTTGGAAGAAAAACAAAAAAAAATATGAACTCGGACAACTGGTTTTTTCTATTTTGCGGTAAAAATAAACCAGCTGGAAAAAAATGCGTGCAAGGCACAGTGCGTCGGTTCCCAAAAATTTTTACAAATTACACATTCCCCGTTTTTCACCCCATACAATTGCCAACGGGGAAAAAGTTGTAAATTTTCAGGATTTGAAAACTCATGTAAGTATCTCTAAGATCCCGCAGAGATCACGCGAGATTTTCCGGGAGGAAGTGGGAAGAAAACCTGATGCAAGTTTCTGACTTGGAAATTTATGAAATACAAGATAATGCAAGATTCACGCTGGAATAAATTGGAAATGTGATATTTGATAAGATATTCGGGAATCTCACTAGGATTTCTGGTAACCACCGCACCTGGACTGCACAATCGAAGTAAACACTTACGGTTATTAGAATTAGTGAAGAAATTCGAAAAAAGCATTTTCGAGACCTCATTTCTAATCAAAATACCAAACCGGTGCAAATATCTTAAAAAAACTGTCTGCAGTTTTTGATGATTTTTTCCAGGAAAAAAAGGGTAATGAATGGGCAAGAAATAACCCTGATCAAAATCAAATTTAAAATTTGTGAGCGATTTTGATGCAGTGGATACGAAAACGTTTGTACAAACTCCATTCGTAATTTTAAAAATTTACAGTCTAACTGATGCTCTTCAAAAATCAGATTCTTTTCTACGCTTATTTTTAGCGCTGAAAAATTACTTCAGTGGGAAGCATGTGCAGCATTTAAAACAATTATCAAAAAAAATGTTCAGAAAAATTTATAACCTGTTGAAATTTCATCACCTATCGAAATATTATAAATTGTTTTCTCGCAAAAAGAATTTTTCGTTTAAAAAATTATATGCAGCTAGAATAGTTAAAATATAAATCAGACTGTATTGGTCGCGATTATCCTGAAAATTTGAATCAATTGCAGTTCTTACAATAAAAGTGCTTTTATATCAATTCCAAAGGATGGCTCATTTTTAAATCCTCTTACAACAACGGCGCTTAAATTTCAAAAAGAAGATTTAGCTTCTTTAAAACGACAGCTGGATACCAAAGGCATCTGATTTGAAAAAAAGTTACAATCAGTTTTTTGATTGGTGACCATAAAATTATATTTGTATGTCTATAATAATTGGATAACATTTTAATATTTTCCTATTAACATATTTTCCCCTTTTGCTTTAACTGCTCTTTTATGTATTACACACACCCACATGCACACACACACAGATGTATATATATATATATATATATATATATATATATATATATATATATATATATATATGTATATAAGATCAGCAAAAACCAAAGGTGAAGAATAATATTAGGAAAATTTCAACATGTCTTCCAATTTTCAAAAACATAGAAATATTTTTGTGTTGTTACTAATCAAAGAATTGATTGTAACTTTTTTTCAAATCAGATGCCTTTGGTATTCAGCTGTCGTTTTAAAAAAGTTTAACCCTCTTTTTGAGGGTTTCCACTCGCCGTTGTAAGAGGATGTAAAATCTCTCAAATTGAGCTATTTATTGGAATTCATATAAAGATGCCCTTTTTTGAACATCTGCATTTGATTTAAATTTTCAGGATAATCGTGAACAAATACGGTCTGGTTTCTTTTTTAGAAAATCTAACTTAATATAAATTTTTATATGAAAAATTCTTTTGCGAAAAAACAAGTGACAGGATATAAATATTTCTAAACATTGGTCTGACTTGCCTCCAGACCAATTTTTCAGCAGATTTATTCCTTGTTCAACGCCAAATAAGCGTACAAAAAAAATCGGATTTTTGAAGAGCATCGGTTAGGATGTAAACTTTCAAACTTAAGTATAGCGTTTGTATAGTTTTCATACAAGCGTTTTCGTAACCGCTGCATCGAAATCGCCCCCAAATTTTAAATTTGATTCAGATACAGATTATTTCCTGCCCATTCATTACCCTTTTTTCATTTTCCTTGAAAAAAAATCAAAAATTGCAGACAGTTTTTCCAAGATTTTTGCGCAGGGGTAGTAATTTGATTAAGAATGAGGTCTCGAATAAAGCTTTTTCAAATTTCATCAAAAATGCAAATAACCATAAATGTTTACTTTGCTTGTACATTCCCGGTGCGGTGGTTCCCAGAAATCCAGTGAGATTCCCGAAGATCTTATCAAATATTACATTTCCCACTTATTCCCACGGGAATCTTGCATTAACTTACGATTCATGATTTTGCCCAGTGAGAAACTTGCATCAGGTTTTTTCCCACTTCTTCCCGGAAAAATCGAAAATCTCGCCGGATCTTTGCTGGATCTTATAGATACTTACATAAAATTTCGAATCCTTAAATTTTCCCACTTTTCCCCGGTGTCAATTATATGGGTTAAAAAACGAGGAAAAAAGAATTTTCAAAATTTTCGCACTGGGTTTGAGCACTGGGTTTGTCAGGCATTTTTCCATCTGTTTTTTTGCACCGCAAAAAAAATTGATCAGTTGACCGAGCTCAGATTGTTTGTATTTTTCTTTCAAGAAGCATCTTGTTTCGTCATCGAAATTCCTGGAAGCTGTTACTTTTTCGGAAACGTGTAGTCATGTTGTGCAGTAGATTTTGATTTCAAACTGAGTTTCTTGTAATAAACAGCTGAAGGACAAAGTGGTTTAACCGTCAGCGTAATACCATTTTTACGCCGTAGCGCAATTAAAAATCACACGTAAAGAGCACAACTAGTATAAGATCACAAACCATGGTACGCGTAGCCTTTGCTACCAAAGTGAAGAAATGTAATAATTCAACATTTTTAGATGTCTTTTTGGTGGTAGGTCAACAAAATCAGCTATTAATTTTTCATGTTCCCTGGGATAATAAAAGAAATTTCAATTGGTTTTCCTTCTCAATTTCTTCAGCCAGGCTACCTTACACTAAATTTTGTAGGTTTTAAGCGATACATTGTAAGCGTATGAAAACTCGTCGGGGTTATAACCATATGGTTATAAATTTAATTTATTTGTTGCAAACAAAAACATTATGTAACTAACGGAAAATAAAAACAAACAATGAATTATCTGCCCCAGAAATAATGACCAGCCCATACGCAATGTTTTAACAATTTATTGTGTTGCAGTCAAAATTCGATGACGAAATCTGCTTGAATGTGATCTCTCGGTTGGCATTTGGAAATGGGGGGTTCAAATTCAGTCTCGATGGTGGAGTGTATAGTTACGACTATGCAGTAAAGACTGGACAACATGGAGTAACTCACATCTTCAGCAAAAAAGCTCTCCACAAATATCTCACGTTTCATTGGTTCAAAATCAATGTGTTGTGCGTGGAACGTCCCTGGATATGTGAAAACTTCCCATAAACCAGCAGAGCATTATACGAGAAGCATGCTGCTTTGACTGACGCGGCTCTCTTAGAAATTAAAAAACCTTTAAATTTTGACATATTTCTTTTTCTCAAGAATCTCTCAAGATAAACATTTTTTTGAGCGGATCTTATAGGATCTTATACTATAACCATCCTGTTTTGCCCCGGGCAGCCTCACGGAGAAGAATTTGAACAATTTTCAATGAAAAATTGAACTAGGATTTATTTTTCCAGATCAAGAAAGCTGTTGATTGAGCAATAATTGAGCAAAATTATAGGTGGGTCGAACTTCGCCGCCCAAAGAGATGTAAGAGTGGCGCTTAAATGGAAGGATTTTTGTGGGAAAATGCTCCTCAAAACTATTACATCTGTTTGGGCAGCAATGGGTTGCACAGGGGGGGAATGATCCAAGAGTGAGGGGGTAAAAGAGACAAGGCGGCTCGTTAATGTGCGTTCGCACATGATGTTCCGACCCGAGCTCATCTACATTTTTGACTAAATTGTCAACCAAATGAAGAGATAACAAAAAAAGATTTTTGAGTTTAAAGCAAACGTTACACAACTTATCTACTAATTGAATTACATAATGCCATGCCTCATTACAGCGCCAACGTGATCTGACATTAAAGAGACTAAGAGACAAAAAAAAACAAAATTAGCACAAACAAAAATTTCACGGCAAAAATGGAATATCTAAATTTAAAAGCACCAATAACAACGTCAAAGTGCAGTCAGATAAAACCTCAACTACACAAGTTTACTTTTTCTAACAATACAGCAGATGGAAAATTTTCCTAATGAGACTGGGCAACAAGTTGACAAAAAGAACGAACGTGAGGCGAAACTTAAAAAATTATTCAACATTTTTTACACCAAGAAAAATCTTTAAAATCGTCAGCTTTTAACTAAATAATCCTTAATAAATTACTAAAATCTCATTACAAAACCAAAAGGACCTGTCTATGGTTTGAATGAGCCATAGAAGCGAACTAAAGAGAAACTCAAAAAATTACAAACGATTTGCGAAAACACAAATTATTGATACCATTAAAATCATTAGCTATTATCTGAAAATTATGTATTTTTAATTCAATTGTTTAATTTTACTGATTCAGTTGAAGGATTTAAACTGAGAGATTAAATAAGTTTACTTGCACCACATTTGAAAACCATTGGGATCTGTTATTTCGCGAGTGTTCTGAAAGAAGAGAAAAAGAGACACAAAAATTGGCCAATCAATAAACGTTCAGAAAAACGCATATTGTCCAAAAAACGCATATAAGGAAACAAACATTATGAGAAATAATATCAAAAGATAAGTTATCTTTTGAAATACAAGAAATTGGATGGGACCTCTCATTGATGAAAATAAGTTACAATTTGACGAAAAGAACATCAAAATCTGAAAAATTTGACAAAAACTTAAATATGATTATCATAAACTTTAGAACTATTTGCTATAAACTGACTGTTTCGGGTAACATCAGTCATTCAATGCTCAATTAGAAGCCAACGAGAACTGTCAGCAATTTAGGGCTACCTAAAGAACAAAAACAACAAATTCATGAAAAAATTAAACGAGAGAAGTGTCGAAGGCATTAAAAAATAAACTTTTCACTAAAAACTCTTTCAATCAATTTTTAAGAGCAACGAGATTCCTTTTATTTATCAAAATAATTTCAAAAAAAACAACAAACATAAACAAATACATTAGAACAACGAAATTTTTGAGAAAACACGTATTATCAACGCAATTATTTTCATTAGCCTTCAACGCAAGCCAGTAAAAACGCTAAACTATGCCTCGACGGGAAAAAAGTTTGCTCGACAATCACATTTCATCAATATACCTTACAACAAGTTATTGACTATGAAAACGACAACAGAGACAGGCAAAAACGAAAAATTCATTAGAATAGTGCCAGAAGAATATGTCGAAGCAATTCAAATCATAATATCTTCTCTGAAAACTTTTTATATGATCCGTTGAACTTTATCCCTAAAACAATGGGGATCATCGGCAGTAGGATGAAGTGATAAGGTTTCAAAAGGATCCAAAAATAAAATAAAGTAAGCAAAAATTAAAAAAAATTAAGAAATCTCGTGGCCTTGAAGTTTAAAAACTAGGTAGAAGATAAAACCGCTAACCAGGTTAATTTTGGCTGCAGTACCACAGAAAAAAATTCCGCTAGTACTGACATGGACCAACAGTTCAACAAAATTTTAGGATTGGTTAATATTCAAAAAAAACTTCTAAAATTATTTTTAACTCTTAACAACCATTAAACTCATAATCTTTCAACGGAGCTCAATATCTACGCTCAGAAATAACCCGATGGGAAGAAGAAGATGTTTGTTGCGCGTAGATAAATAACATGACATCAAAATAAGTCTTATGACTGTGAAAACAATAACAAAAACAGGCAAAAACCAAAATTCAGTAAAAAAAAAGTGCGAGAAGAAAGTGTCGAAGCCAATTAAACCATTAGGTTTTCTCTGAAAACTTTATCTGTGGTGCACTGAACGTCTTCTAGAAGCCAATGAGATTAAATTATTATTTGGATAATGTGGATAATGTTTAGATAAAGTGATAAGAGTTCAAAAGTAACCAATAGTAAAAAAAAATCCAAAAAATTTTTTAAGAAATTGAAATCTTGTGTCATTGAAGTCATATAAGCAATATTTAGAAGACAAAACCGCTAACCAGAATAAATTCGGTTGTAGTAGGAAGGAAGAGGTTGCTGTCACTACTGGACTGTCTTTACAGTTCACGATAATAAATTTTATTCTTTAATGTTCAAAAAAAGTCGAAGAATTATTTTTTTAGTCTTAACAGCCATTAGCTTACCCCTCAAAGCACTAGATATGTTCACTTAACGCTCATTATGGAACATATTGCACTGTTAGTCAATGAATCTATGCCATAGGACTCCAAAAAATAGTAAAACCTAAAAAGCAAATTCAAAATTCACTTAAAATTACAAAAACTCAGAATCGAAGCCAAAAAAAGAAAATGAGGAACTCCTTGAAAACGATGTTTTTTGTTCATTGGGCTTAAATTGACTGTAAAGGAGATTTTTCATTTAGGGAAACATTACTTCTACGCTGGACCAGCTTTTTAATGATACCACTCACATTTCTCTACGACGAATATATCGATCGGCCAAAATTGACTGAACAAAAAAAACCCATTTTAGTATATAGTTCCTCCCCCTCACAAGTGGGGTCGGAACAAAAATACCCCCAAAGTCTGACATCATTTTATCCTCTTGACAGATAACAAAGACTTATGCATGGGATGTTAATTTAACTTTTACCCCCTCCCCCCAATCTTATCATATTTTAATTCCTTTGATAGACCAAAAAAGTTTATGAGTGGGAGGTTTATTTATCTTTTACCCCATCATACTTTAAAAGACCAAAAAGATGTAGCCCATGGAAACCTAAATCTTGCATTGTTTTAGCCCCACATTCTTGAAGATTGAGAATTTTGATCATACGACTTCTGTTAGCCTCCAGACTGTTAACGCTTGTCAAACTCTTGACGGTTCATCTTTATGAGTACAATTTGTTAGAAATAACTCCCTCTCAACAAATTACCCCTCAGTCTTGCATCATTTTAACCCTTGGGCAGCCTAATTATTACACAACTTTACCCACTCTGAACAAATTAACCCCTCACTCTTGAGCCATTTCACCCCTAATTGGCAGCCCGATTCTTACATCTTTTTAACCCCATCTGAACAATTTACCCGCTCACTATAAAACCGCTCTACCCCCTCTTGAAAATCCAATTTTTTATTATTTAACCCCATCTTAGCAATTTACTCCCCCGCTCTTATAATATTTCACCGCCCTTGGCAGCCCGAGTCTTACATCATTTTAGCCACTCTGAACAATTTACCCATTCACTATAACACCGTCATACCCCCCTTGAAAGTCCATTTTGTTATCATACAACCCCATCTTAGCAAATGACTCCCCCTCTCTTGTACTAATTCACCGCCATTGGCAGCCCGTTTCTGACATCATTTTGCTCCCTCTGAAAAATTATCCTCTCGTTCTTGCAACATTTTACTCCTTCCCCCTGACAAGCCAAGGTTACCCCCTCGCTCTTCAATTGCAGCCCATGGCAACCAACTCTGACTGGCAATTTTGGTCCTGTGTTATTTATTTAAAAATCCTCAAATTTCAGTCTACTCTTGTTTTGTAATTTTGGCCACGGAGGTAATTCCCCGAACGTCATCCCTTTACAGCCCATTTCAACCCACTCTCACATCGAAATTTTAGCCAGGGGTAAGTCCTTAAAAGGTTGCCCGTTGCAGCCAATTGCAGTGCACACACACATCTCAACTTTTGCCATGGGGTAATTCCTTAAACGTCATCTCTTTACAGACCATTGCAAACCACTCTCACATCGCAGTTTTAGCCAAGACTAAGTCCTTAAAAACTTGCCCATTGCAGCCCATTGCAGCGCACACACACATCGCAACTTTTGCCATGGGGTAATTCCTTGAACGTCATCCCTTTACAGCCCATTGCAAACCAATTTCACATCGCATTTTTAGCCAGGGCACGATTCCTCAAAATTTCTCCCATTGCCGCACCACTCGTACTTCATTTTGCCTACCAGACCAAATTACCCCGTGAATCTCACATCAATTCAAACGCATATACAAATTACAACCACACTTACTACAAAATGAGAGAACATTAGGGAGGACGGGAGGACATTCTTCCAGGGTAATATTTTATATTCGATCCCAGGTTGAGGTCAACAATGTGAAGAAAAGCTAAAAGAAACCCAGAATTGTGACATTTTCCTACTTTAATTAAATGGTCAAGACCACAAATTACTACTGCCCATAGTTTTTTTAATGAATACTTTTCCCACCCACGGTCCGTTTGGCCCAAAATCAGCATTAGATGGTCAATTTCCGAAAATGCAAATACCAATAATTTTTAAATTTGAGTTTTGTGGAAACAAAACCATTTTGAGCATGTTAATATCCGGTAAATTTATTCCACGAAATTTAGTCATATTTTTGTGAGACCAAATTCAAAGACAAAATTATTCATGTGGACAGTGCTATGGGTAACTTTCAATACCATTTTTTGTATTTTAATCCACAATTAGCATCAAGAGGGAAAATTTTGAAATTAATAATCAATAAGGCTTTCTTTCATCTCGGTTAATTAGATACTGTATCTGAGGGCAAAGTGTAATTTTCAGCAAATTTGAACTGAGTTAGACTAGTAAAACGCGTTTCCACACACGCTAACAACTCTCATCTTAATACATGAGTAGTGAAAACAGTCTTACGAAATCGTAATTGTATATTTGATTTTTCGGACGTTGGCCACGTAAGGAAATATCAGTAGACCACAGATCTAGAAAGAATGGCTTTCATTTTGCCATATAGCATTTGATATCGCAAACATCAACTCGACTCGTGTTTTCGATAACTGAGATGATAAAAGGCAACGCATTCAATCACTCTGATATGATTGGACGATGAAATATAGTGCTCTGCAATAAAATGGAAATTGTAGAAATTAAAACAATATCAAGATGTGAATCACTTAAAACACTTCAAAAACTTGGAAAGTTTCATTCAAATCAATAATTCACTTTAAAAAAGTCCTAGTACGTTTACCTGCAGTTTTTCCTGGTAGGCATTATGGCAAGAACAAAAAACAGTCAAAACTAAACGCAATAAATAACACTTAAAATTTAGTTAGTTTAAAATAATTATCAATTACTTCAAAATTATAAACAAAAGAATTGCATTAGATCACTCGATTTGCCAAATGGAGGTTTTGCAAAGAATAGTTTGAGACTTTTTACTGCATCTTTTAGCGGCGAATGTTTGTAAAACTTTGCGGGTTTTAGCGATGATTTTTTTTTGTTGCATTTGCAGTTTTTCGCATTGATATTGTCAGTTTCACCAAATTCAACGGAATTATTACAGATTGGATCTCCGGTACCACGGTTTATGGTGGAACATACGTGGTGAACTCAAGATAATGAATGGGTTTTAGAAAATTTAAATAAAAATTTTAGTGCAAAAAAACAGCAATTTTTACAGAAAATTAGGCGCTAAAACCTTTGTGGCAACTTTTTGCGTTGAACTGTCGTCAAATTCACGGCTTTTAACATTGAGGTTGTTTTTATTGCTTTCACGTATCATGCGTTTCAAACTTTAATTTTGAAAATCATTCAACTCAATTTTTACATTCAAAGCAATTAAAACTTAATCTGGGTTCACCCAAAAAGTCATTCTAAACTTTAAAAAAATTGAACATGTGATACATTTCGATTGGAATGGTAATCATAGATGCAGACTTAAAGAAACAATTAGCTGAAATCTCAATCAGATCCCGAATTTTCCGAAACTTTGACCTTGAAAAGTTTTGGGACAGATGTGCTGGGAAGGCTGCCGGGAATTGTCAAAAGTATGTAGAGTAATATATTGCATTTCCAACGGTAAAATACTGGGAGATAAAGGAAAGAAGAAAAAAACTTGAAGAAAGAAAAACTTCCAGCAGGATTCCTGGGAATGCCGACGGATATTGTTAACAAACTTTGTCCATATGTTTTATGCTGTTTATGTCCATTTAAAAAGTTTTGTATTCCTATTAGTGTACCGAAAAAACGCAGAATTGTAAAGACCCAGAATGAAGGGATTTTTCCGAAAATGTTTATGGACACCTGCAAAAAGACGCAGATTGGAGAAATTTATTTAAAGAAAATTGTAAAACAACTGTAAAAAGACACCGAAAGGAAAAAGATTTCTCAGACAAAAACAAGGAGGCAACTAAAAAAAGCATAATTGAGTAATTTTTTCTAAAAACTTTCAAGACACCTTCAACAATAGGCAGAGTAGAGGGATTTTTCAGAGAAAAATTTCATTGGCACCTTTAAAAAGACAAAGAATGAAGGGTTTCTCGGAAAAAAATTGATAGTCATCTGTAAAAACACGCCGATAGGACGGATTTTTCAGAAGCAAAATGATAAACATCTGGGAAAGACGCAGAAAGCAGCTATTTTTAGGGAAAAAAATGATACACAACTGTAAAAAGACAGAAAATGGAGAGATTTCTCAGACAAAAACAAAGAGACAACCGTAAAAAACAGGTAAATTGAGAATTTTTTTCTGAAAAAATTTAAGACATTTGTAAAAAGAGGCAGAGTAGAGGGATTTTCCAGAGAAAATTTTATTAGGCACCTGTAATAAGACGAAGAATGGAATGATTTCGCAGAAAAAAACTGATAGACAACTTTAAAAATACGCTGAAAGTGAGCAAAATGAGACTCGACTGTAAAAAGACGCATAATGGGGCGATTATTCAAGAAAAAAATGATGAAAACCTGTAAAAAGACTCAGATTGGGGCCATTTTTCAGGAGAAAAATTATAGACAACTGTAAAAAGACGCAGAAAGGAGGGATTTTTCAGAAAAAAATAGTATTATACACAAGTAACCGATGCCGAATGGAGGGGTTTCTCAGAACAAAAAGTTGATAAACAACTGTAAAATCACGCAGCATGGAGGTATTTTCGATATAAAAATTTAAAAACAACTGAAAAAAGACGAAAGACGCAGAAGCAAGAGATTTTTCTGCAAAAAAATGTAAGACACCTGTAGTAGTAAGAAGTAGAATTGAAAGATTTTTCAGAAGCCAAAAGAGAGACACCTGTAAAAAGACACAGAATTGGGTTATTATTCAGGAAAAAAAAAGATTAACACCTGTAAAAAGACGCAGAAGAGGGCAATTTTCAGGAAAAAAATTATAGACAACTGTAAAAAGACGCAGAAGAGAAGGGTTTTTCAGAAAAAAATATATTATACACCTGTAGACGATGCAGAATGGATGGATTTCATAGAACAAAAATTGATAGACAACGTAAAAACACGCATCATGGAGGGATTTTCGATAAAAAGATGCAAGTGAAAAAGATTTAAAAAGACAAGTGAAAAGAAACGCAGAAGCGAGGGATTTGTCAGCAAAAACTTGATAGGCACCTGTAGAAAGAAGTAGAATTGAAGGATTTATGGGAAAAAATGAAAAAAAAAAACACCTGTAAAAACGTTTGACGATATTGTTGTTGCGGAAAGTAATAAACACCTGTAGAAAGACCCAATGAATTCAGTGCAAAAATGAATTACGATTAGCGCGAATTGTGTTACGCTTAGTGCAAGAAAGAATGCCTAAACCGAGCAGAATTGTGATACATAGGGCGCAAATATGGGTTACATTAAGCAAAAATGAGTTACGTTTAACGCGGAATTTGAAATACGCTTATTCCGAAAAAAAAGATGCCTAAACCGAGCAGTATTGTGCTACATAGCGCGTAAAACTGAGTACATTTAGCAAAAAATAGTTACATTTAAAGCGGAATTGGGTTACGTTTTGCGCAAAAAAAGATACTTAAACCGAGCAGTATTGAGTTAGATAGCGCGCAAAGCAGAGTACATTTAGCAAAAAATGTTTACAGTTAGAACGGAATTGGGTTACGCTTAGAGCGAAAAATAGATGCCTAAGCCGAGCAGAATTGTGATACATAGCGAGCAAAAAAAGGCTGACATTTTGTATCTCAATTCCGCGGTTAAAATATGGACAATTTCAAGAACAAGGGCTGATGCACAATACCCTTCATTTTTGGCCGATTGTAATAGAGCATCTTTTTTGACAATGTGGTTGCATTTTCAATGTATTGTCGTAGGAAAAGCAAAAAAGAAGTACACAGATAGGGTATATTTTCCCGTGGTGATTTGGGTATATCTCTGCGGCTCTATTTTAAGCACAAATTTTTTGCGGTTTGTTTTTTTTCTATCCAAATTTTAAAAAGTTGGAAAATATTCTACAGCTTCAAAATAAAGGTAAAAGATTGACATTGGCACATTTTTTTCAAAGAAAAGTTAACAATTTGATTTGAAAGATGACGTGGGCTGTTGCCTCCGTGAACACAGATTTTTTATTTCTAAAACAAAAACTTTCCATCTTTAGTTTGCTTTACTAATTAAGTGTCTAAAACGTTATATGAGAGCATCTTAGCCTTGACACGTGAAATAATATGAGCAATTGAATCCAAAAACCACGAGATGATAACACAGCGCATCAATCGAACCACTTTACCAATGTTTAAGTTTCACTTATATGATTATTTGATCCTGAAAACCAAATGCAAATGCTCCATGCAAAGAAGGCAAAAGTGAAAACCAAATGCAAAAAATGAACATTAGTTGGCCTGAATTTATAAGATTGATAAGATTTGCCGAGGTGATTTAGAAAATTTTATGCTAATAAATTTCGCGATAAATAAAAAAAATCTGGCAAAACTCAGTCTGGTTTAAATGTTTAGTTAGTAGCAAAGAGACTTCTTATTGTAATTGAACCCATATGACCCGTATGAAAACTGCTCACGATACAGATGCATAATTTTAATCAGCCTAATTTTCTCTTAGAGATAAATTTTCAATTTAATAATTTTGCGAGCAATTTCTGTTTTCCGTAAATCTTCGTGCAAAAATGAATTAGATTTAGCGCGAACTGTGTTACGCTTAGTGCAAAAAAAGAATGCCTAAACCGAGCGGAATTATGATACATAGCGCGCAAATGTATAATACATTAAGCAAAAATGAATTACGTTTAACGCGGAATTTGATTAGGCTTATTCCGAAAAAAAAGTGGTTGCATTTTCAATGTGTTATCGTAGGAAAAGCAAGCAAGAGGTACACAGATAAGGTATAATTTCCCTTGATGATTTGGGTATAACTCTGCGGCTCTATTTCAAGCACAAAATTCTGGGTTTTGATTTTTTTCTATCAAATTTTAAAAAAGTTTGAAAACATTCTACAGCTTCAAAATAAAGGTAAAAGATTGAAATTGTCCCCGTTGAAAACCCAGTAACCCCCAAATGTTCTCCCCGTTGCGTGCCCAGTAAGAGATTTTGTTTGGCATTTTTGGTCAATTTTTTGACATTTTTCATGAGAGGGATTTTTGCGTGGATGTTAGTTGGGAAATAGCAGTGCTGTTTTGGTGTTTATAATGTTGTTAACAGCCCAGGTGAGCTTAATGAATTAAAAAAGAAAGAAAATAAAAAAAAATATTAAAAACTCAAAATTTTTGGATTATTATAATTGCGTGATAATCCGGCATGCGCTCTTTTTAGTGAACAGTTAACAATTTGATTTGAAAGATGACGTGGGTTGTTGTCTCCGTGAACAAAGATTTTTTATTTCTGAAACAGAAACTTTCCATCTTTAGTTTGCTTTACTAATTAAGTGTCGAATACGTTATATGAGGGCATCTTAGTCTTGACACGTGAAATAATATGAGCAATTGAATCCAAAAAAAACGAGACGATAACACAGCGCATCATTCGAAACCAAATGCAAAAAATGAACATTAGTTAGCCTGAGTTTTTAAGATGGATAGGAATTATGAGATGATTTAGAAAATTTCATGCTAATGACTTTCGCGATAAATAAAAAAAATCTGGCAATACTCAGTCTGGTTTAATTGTTTACTTAGTCGCGAAGAGACTTCTTTTTGTAATTGAACCCATATGAAAACTGTTCACACTACAGATGCATAATTTTATTTAGCCTAATTTTCTCTTACAGATAACTTTTCACTTTAATCATTTTGCGAGCATTTTTCGTTTTCGGTAAATCATCATTCTCTAATATTTTTTCTTAAAAAAGGTATGCATATAGAGACAAAAATATTTGTTCTCGAGCATGAAGGATTGCAGAAACATTCTGTCAAAACCTGCCCAATAGACTTCGTAAAAAACTATGTCAAAGAGGGCAATAGTATGGTGTCTTAGTAGGCACGCAAAGGGGAGGCGGACATTTGAGTGTTACTTGGTTGAAGAGGACATGAAACATTAGACTTTTCTGGGTGGGGGGTGTTGACATGAAAAATTTGTTTTCGAACTTGTTCGTAATTTTCTAATGATTTTGGCGATCCAAACGTCCGAAAAACTACAAAAAGTCGAGAAAAAAATTGTCCCGTTGCAAACCCAGTAACACCCAAATGTTCCCCCGTTGCGTGCCCAGTAAAAAATTTTGTTTGGCATTTTTGGTCAATTTTTTGACATTTTTCGTGGGAAAGATTTTTGTGTGGATGTTAGTTGGGAAATAGCAGTGCTATTTTGGTGTTTATAATGTTGTTAACAGCCCAGTTGAGCTTAATCAATTAAAAGAGAAAGAAAATGAGAAAAAATATTCAAAACTCAAAATTTTTGGACTATTATAATTGCGTGATAATCCGACTTGCACTTTGCGACGGCTTGCATGTCTCAAAAAAGTCTTTTGTGAGCGTGATAGCACTCCTCCCCCTAGTATAGTGGTTCAGGCAATTGATCGAAGAAGGTCAATGATACATCAAAAATAAATTATGAAAATTTTGATTACTTTGGAGAGCATTTTCTACTTTTTCAAAGTGGTGAGTATAAATTACACCTAGAGTTCAGGTGGTTGATACGTGCCACTGCCAAAGGAAGCTTTTTAGGCTTCAGCTGAAAAACCGTACATCTTTTAGATGGAGGCCCAGAGTGATGGGTAATTGAAGATAGTAGAACCACTATTCGCAAAGAGGTGGTAAAGTCTGACAAAAGAGCAAGGGAGAATGTTTTTTTTGTTCAGCAAACCTTTTGTGTAGAAAGAGGACAGACAGCATAGAATCGGACTCTTTTATAGACTCACGAACACAGTTCTTTTTCTTCTGACACACAATCTGCCTCAAACGAAACAAAAATTGACTCCATCTGAAGCTGTATGTAGGTTTTTAAAGAAAAAAGCGATTGGTGAATCAAACAAGATAACCGCTTTTCAAAAAAAGTTGAGAACAATTTAATTCCATAACAATCATTCTCAGTTATCAAAAATTGTACCGAGCCGATAGAATGCCACATTTAGTTTATTCTCCGCACAATGTGTTCGAATGGCGTTCAACTGCGTTGAAAAGTTTCGACTATTATTTGACGTAATTCAGAGTCTTTGTGGAGCAGACGGAGTTCCTATTGGTCAGAATTGTTTGCAAAAATTACGAACTGCAGAGGGTAGGAGACACGATTGTTACGAGGAGCTCAAAACAATTTGCACAGAAGAAAGTGCATAGTGGAAGACTCTTCTAAGAATTACAAGAAACATTCTACTAAAAGTATTCCGATGCTTCATTCAACAATTTAGCAAAAAACACGTGGCTTGTGGCAGTACTACGTTTAATTCTACTTGTATTGGGATGAAATTCAACGATTGCAACGGTTGCTCAGAGACAGTTTGTAATGTTGTTTACCATTGACATGGAAATCACTCGTAAAACGTATTTATCACTACACATTCTCACTGAATACCCACAAAAACTCACAAAATCTAATTCTCAATGTAATACTCTGTAGCACCAAACTATATTTCAGCAGCGTGCTAATTGTTCATCACCAGATTTTGATTTTGAATTTGATATGAGTCTGCGACTATATGGTGTTTCGAGTGGAATAGATAATTCATCAATAGATCGTTTCTTGGAAAATTTAAAAATATTACGACTGCCTGCTATTCTACATGATGCAGCCGGACACATTCAAGCGTACTACAAACAAGGATGGTTAGAATGTTTGTTATTCGTAACAACTTGTTAATATGCGACATTATGAGCCCCTTTACAGGACACTTTATGAGAAATGTTTTTTGGTGGGTACACCAAATTAATGAGAACTATCAGTTTTTTTGATTGAATGTTGAGAGAGTGAACAGTTTTTATTGACTGTGAAAAGTTTCGTTATTCAAAACAAAATTTTATTGTGAAGGAATTGGCAATTTGTAAGGAAGAAAATATAGATTGCATTCTATTTCTCCTCCCATCATTCATTTTATTGGCTCTAATTGAGCCGCGAGCTTTTAATTTGATCACTTACTATCTTCATGGTCTTAATTGGTAATATGGTCTACACTTATTTTTTTCCAGCACAAATTTTACGAAGCGTGAAATTGAGATTTGAGGTTAGAGTTGAAAAACCTACTCGGTTTCAAAATCGGCGATAATTTAGATCTGATTGGTTGTCCTAAAATTGATGCCAGAGGCAACAACTCAAAGATTGTTAAAAATTGCGAAAACCATTACCGTAGGAGAATAGTAGGCAAACTCTTAAATCATTGTGCTTGCGGAAAAGCAAATTTATTAATTGGTTGAAAGAACAGGCTAGCGATGAACAGCCAAATCAGTTCCTGCATTTCGAGTACGAGCGAAAATTCAGCAAATTTGGAAAAACAGACATCCCCAAAGTTAGCTATCTCAATTTGGATAAAAGCATTGGATCCAGTTCTGAGTACAGTAATTGAACACGATAAAGTTAGTTTCAAAAATCAGGCATTGGAGCACAAAGAGGATATTGTGTTAACTCAAGATGAGTTAAAACATTTTGCAACGTTTCGGCCTCTAATTGATCAATTCACATTCTCCCCCCAGACCAGAGGAAATCACCACAGAGCACTCTTAATAATTTGTAACAGCAGCCGCAGTGCAATTTTCAGTCCTATCAACAGTAGAATAAGCAACAACCAACTCATCCACAACAACACTGCAACCAAAAACAACAAAAAACATCAAAAACAACAACTGCAGCAACAATTACAACCAGCATGCTCTGCTAGAGAGACTTAGTCCACCAAAGGATATACTTGTTCCAAAGCAGCCGATTGAAAAAACATGATATCATGTACCTCTTCCTTGACATTGGCAATAATCTCATATTTTTCAGCGGAAGAATTTCGAAGCAGAATTCATTACGAAAAAACCAACCAATTATCTTTACGTTTTGAAAATTGTCTAGTGGAAACAAAAATAGAAAGACTTGCGAACTCTTTTTGTCCGCACTTAATTGTTCTATGAAAAAACCAAAATTTTGTAAATTTCTAACTTTGTAAAAATGTCTAAAAAAGAAATGAATTAAGACAACGCAAATGACGAAATTGACTCTTCGCATTTTGTTGAAGATTTCGTATACAACTGTAATAAGAGCAACAGAAGTGCGTGAAAGTTCTGCACTAAATAAACCACCGCAGTCAGAGATTGTTTTCTTGGTTCAAATGTTCTTAATATTCTCGCTGACAACACTTTGAATAATAAAACTTGCATTCTCTTTCTCCTTCAGTGAACTGACATCAGGAAGGATATCTATCCTGTCATGCACTGTTGATTGCAATTTTCTCAACCCCGAACCACGAAAAACACTGTATCAACGAAGGAGAGAGTTTTCATGGTTATTGCAGTAGCCACAGTCTCTGGAATAATGAAGATCTTATTCTATACGCTACCTTGGATACTTTTCAGCCACGCTTTTCTTTTTTTTGTTATAAAGATTTTCAACTACAGTTTTTCTACAGTTCTGATGAACAAAAAAAATACATTCAATTCTCACGTTTTCAAAATTTTAACTCTCTTGTAGACCTAAAAGACTGTTTGCTTATCTTCGATGAATCATGTGAGGAAATTTACGAGAACAATTTTATGAACTGACGATTGACTGTGGAGATAAAATACAGATACAGTTTATGTAAAGCACAATTTGTTCCAGCAAGGTAGATGGTCATGATCAATTGATCTGAAAACCATTCATATCAATAAATTCCCCTCGTGATGTTCAAAAATTTGATTTTAAACTTTTATCAATTGTGCACAAAAGAAATTTTTGTTACTTTTCCTATAGATCGGGATCCCAATACATCAGAAGGTTCAGGATTTTGTTCTAAGTTTACTGACCGGGATCCTCAAATTTGTACCTACCAGCTTCTCAACTTGATGGAATACCTGTGCGCAACGAAGGAGACAAAAAGTTCTACGCTAAATTGTTTGAATCATTTATCAAGGACAAAGCTGAGGAAATAGTTGATGTCCAAAATTAACCCGAAATTATTGGCTTTTAATACTGCAAGTATATACTGAGTTAAGGGGGCAGTATCTGTTAGGATCAAAAAAATAAAAGGTATGAAAAAATACAACAATTGACCTACAGAACTCCGCCACAGTAGAAAAAAGAAGGCAGTATTTCTTTATAGGCTGGGTCTCAAATTAGTGCAACAAATTATTTACTTCAGTTACAATTGCTTTACAGGTTAGAAAGTTCAATAAACAGTACAAGATATGGTTTTACTCTGATTCCAAAAAACGGTACCTGGGAATGCAGCGAAAAGATGAGTCGGATGTTTGGGACTTTTTGATTGATCCAAATGTTAGACACAAAAACCATCATCTGTCCTTGCTGAAGCATTTACAAGCAATAAACCAGAGTTTGGACACGATTATTCTCGAATGAGAAAGCAAGCTTTTCATTCAGCAGAAGAATCTGTTGAACCTACACCAGATAAAAAAAAGAGTTCAGCACAGTACAAAAAATAACATTTGGTCTATCTTTCGCGAATGTTTTAATCTAGAAGACGGTCAGAAGCATACTGCAAATTGTTTAGAAGTCTGAAAAAATTACTACAGATGAAATTTGTTTCGACATTGCTTGGGGACACTGGCTTGAAAGCAACAACATTTCTGTACAACATTAAACAACAAACAAAGAAAACGTACAGAAGCTTGGCTTCCGATAAGAATATTTTGAATACCAATGACATTGAGGAGGTGATGGTGATTAAAAAAATCACAAAAACTGTAGTCAGGCAAAAATTTGAAATAAGTCAAATGAGGTCAGAAAACGAACAATCTTCAACCTCTACACGAATTGAAACGATAGCAAACTCAATCAATAATGAGTCCTAAATTAAGATCCAGGATTACGATGAAGAAATGGATGAATTCAACAACGCCAAAGATAGCATCTGCATCGCACCAAACACCAGAGGAATCAAAAAAGGTTTACGTTCAATCAAAACGTCGAACGTTCCAGCGCCTGAAAAAAGATTGAAAAAACTATACAGAAAGTGTCTGGCAACCATGGTATTGCAAAACTCCTTCAGAATGCATCAAAAAAACCAGAAAAAAACAGTTCTGAAAATCTTAAAACACACAGAACGCTTATACCAAATACAAAACTTATCGTGAAAGTTTGCTCAATTGAACGTCAAATTGTTTAATCTGAATGAGATCTCTCCTCCATACCATGCATACGTTGAGAAACTCTCAAGGTACAACGGGGACGACATTAGCTGGTCGCTGTTCATTGCTTCTCTCGATATTTACGTGTACAGACCATGCAGTCAAAGTATACTCCAACATGCAAAAAAGCTTGTAAAAAACATGTAAAAATGGAGCAACCAAAAGATCTGGGTTGATCGAGGGACAGAATGTGAAGGCTACACGACTTACAGCAAAAAAATCGAGTTAGCTGAGGTAAAAAATCAGATCACTGAAAACCATAATCTATAGATACCTTGAGGACAAATGTATATAATCCTATACAACAAAATGACAAGATTTTGTGAACGCAATTAATTGTCGTACTAACAGAGTTACCGTAATGACTCCTAAAAAGATAACAAGAAAGATCTGCTAAATCTACTCTCTCTTGTAATGGATGCAGCAGCATGCATAAAAAACCAACCGAAATATAGTTTTGGAGATTAAGTAAGAATTTGCAGATTTAGTAAGTTTTGGATATTTAGAAAGGTACAACGTTTTCGAAAGGGTATAAACATTTTTAGACAAAAAGTTTGAAATAAGAAATTCCCACTAAAAACCATTGCACTTACGGTTTATTAGACAAAAAACCTCGAACGAATTCTCAGAAAATTCACACGAAATTAAGTTCAACAATATTGTCGTGGAGAATTAATACAAGATTTTAGCTATAATAAGAATTTGACAATGAATTGAAGAGATTTTGGAGAAGGTGAGTTCGCAGTTCATCTTGATCATTCCCGCTTTTAACTGGCGTGTAAGCACTGAGTGAAGTACTTTTTCCTGTATATATATATATATATATATATATATATATATATATATAAATTCATATATATATATATATATATATATATAAATTCATATATATATATATATATATATATATATATATATATATATATAGAATGTTGATTACGCTGAGGTCAGAGTGTGTGAAAAAAAGAAAAAAAACTGAACAAACAGTGGTTGTACGGTTAGTAAACTTAATACTAGTGGAAGAGCAAGTTTTGTGATTGGGGCCTACGGAAGCGCTGAGAAATTGATTCCACAAATCAAAAATTATTTGACGATGTAAATGAAAACAAAATTTAACAAAGTAACTGACCAAGTTAACTTAACAATCATGTAGAAAAAAGAGGTAATTACATTTCCCGGGCCACAAATTTGCAGTTTTCTCGATTTTTCAATTACCTAAGACGGAGGGCTTGGCTTCCACATTGGCTTCAAGTCAAAACCTCATAAGTAGATGACAGTTAATCTAAATGAAAACGACCCATATAATCCAGATGATCTCTGGTTGGAGTTGAGCTCATGTTTTTAGTCACCTCGATGTTAGTGATTACCAGCACGTGGGACATTCAAATGCTCTTTTGATTAGTATCATTGTCACAAAAGGACGATAGAGAAACAGTAAATTAGACATCTTTGAGCCAAGTCACAGAATAGATTCAGTAATTTGGATTACAAAAAGCAGTTGACAATAACTATGCAGTGTATTAGAGCTCAACGACATGGTAGAGAGGTTTTATTTTGGTCCCGTTTGCATGAACCTGAAAATGTGTTCTGGCCATACTCTTCAAAAAATCTTACCCATAGATTGTTTATGGAGGCATATTACGCGCCAGAAGCTGCGTCTACTCATTTTTCGGGACACTACCGACAACGATGAAGTGGATCCGGTGCTTCCGCTGCTGGTGAGCAGCCCTGCCTTTTGCGAGAGAATGTGTGTTTCATACTGTTAAACATATTAGAAAAAAGTTATTTTTCCAGGCTGCTGCCGAGCTCATTGAGGTGGCTAGTAAGCGCAAAACTCCCTAACGAGCACTCAAAAGCAACCTCACTAGAACAGAATTAACACAGTTCTGCGAATACACTATAAAACAATTAAAGCCTTGGATTTTCAACAGATCGGCACATAATATGGTATTTCTTTTGAAGATTATGGTAATCTTTCTATTATAGCTTTTGATCTTACATCAACTCAGGCAGGAAGTTTTGCACAATTTCCGTCATCCTGAACGAACCATTTGTTCAATACCAGCGACGTCACCCACCTGAGCACTGGTGGACAATGTAGAAACCTTCTTTTAGGTGAACGCAACAAATTTTAAAAAAACTGATAACCTAAAAATTCTGATCTTTGCAGCTGACAACTTTCCCAGACTCCGAACAGAGCGTTTTTTATTCTTAATGCAACCGAATCGTCAGAATCGGGATTGTATTGGTTTTTATTATATAGGCAACAAAACTTTGCCGTCCCTTGGGGGAAAAGGTGTACTTTGCCGACCCTATACCATCTCAAAAACTATCAAGAACTTTTCAAGTGGATGTTTTGACAAAAATAATGAGGTATTCAAGTGACAATGTAATCAACCAATGGAATTTGTTCTTTGAGGTCCTACTGTGTTTGTATAATTCAAATTTTGTTAGTTTTTTTATTATTCAGCATTGATTGTCATGAATGACAATGATTTAGATCTATTAGGTGAATACATGGTTTTATTTTAACTTGTGAAAAATTACCACTGTTTACCAAAATTGGGGAGTTGAATCATCGAAAAAAACTTTTAATTGAAGTTTGCAGCAGTACTATCCATAAAAAATTTGAATCTGCAGTTCTCAATCTGGAAATCAAGTTCTCAAGCTCTAAAACTACACATAGAGGAGATAAATAAAGAACGTTTGATATACGATTGATAGTAATAAAAAATGCTAACGGTGTCTGAGTCTGTTGAGTCCGTTTGTAGTTCGATTGGATACAAACACATGGTTATTTTTCCTTGGAACGACTGCGATAATTTTTTTAAAAACCGCTGCAGACAATTTCTCCAATACTGCTCCCTTTGCAACATAATACTTCACAATTGAAATGAGCTCTTTAGAGTATGTAAAAAGGCGTGGAACAATGGAAAGTTTTGATGTCAAAGATTTTCGTTCTTCGGCTTCAAAATTTTCATTTTTAATTAGAACGTGGTATTGAAAATGGCTGCCGCAATTAACTTCATGAGTACACTTGCATGTGCTATCTATTGCATGTTTTGATTCTTTATCGGAAAATTGAGACTCAAGCTCGTGTTTGAAAAAACTTAGTCGACACTATCAAAGAATCATGCTTTTATATGGTTAGACCAACATCACAGTCTCTTTTCGAAAACTGTAAGCAAAATTTTTCCCAATTTAAACGTTTACAAAGCTTGTCAAACATTACTGACAGTAGTGGGCAGAGTACCATAGATATTCTGATGCAAATTAAGTCCCTACATATTGAAGAATTACACCCAAATTTGTATCGTACCGCCAAAACAAAAAGAAGTCAAATGATAGAGCTCTTTTCTATGAAGAAGATTCAGGCAAAACCAAAGACTGCACAATAAACCTTTAATGGTCCTGTAAAATTTTACAATATCAAACCAGCATTGGAAATAGACCTGTTGGCTTACCTAAATTCATTAAAGCCGAAGATGAAAAGTTACAGAGCAAATTAGGTCATGAAGCTCATAGAGCTCAACAGACAGCAGAATTGAAACTCTTGAAGCCACGAGTTAATGACGAAGACAAACACATTACAAATTTTGCCACAACTGATAGGAAAACTGTCTACAATGATGCTTTATCCAAAAATAAGTTTTTCACAATGGTTCAAAAACTATTTGTGTTCTGAACTGCTTTGCATTAAATGGGAGTGGATGGGTTCTAGTGACATTTATCAAGTTAAGGAATTAAATTTTTCAATATTCAACACTATTCGGTATTGTTCCTATCTAGCGATGACAAAAGAACTCGCAAGCCGCAGACATCTCCTAGAAATCCGAAATATAAAAACGCGAAATGTTTACTCTACTACTACTACACCTCTTACCATATGATGTTCGGTCCTACTCTGGAGACTAACTCTTGGCGACTGATTGCCAGCCCCCTCTGTATGAACGTACTGCTCTTGTACGAACATCAGTGCTCAACAACCTCCTAGCGAGTAATGAATATCAATGGCTATTGACAAATTGATTCCTTCGAGACATTTGAAAAAAAAAACAAAGTTTTTTGATATCATGGAAAAACATGGAAATCTTTACCACTGTGAGGATCCAAAAAAGAACAAGTTTTTCATCGGTTTGCTTTTGATTTTTGATGGTGAACGCTATCACCTATTGTGAAGTTCTAGAAAAACTGATATCAAGCATAAGAGGCATAACGGTTAATCACCGTTCGGTTCCCTGTAGAGACTGTTTTAACCATTGTAGCAGCTCTGAATTTTTGAAAAAGCATGCAGATCTGAACTTTGATTAGGACGCTGCATTCCTGTCAATGCTAACAAAAAGTGTTCCGAATTCTATTGTACTTTGATCTCGAATATACGTTGAAAAGAGCTCATAACGTACCAAATGGCCCAGATAAAAATCATTCCTGGTTAATAGGAAAGCATACGCCGAGCAAGTACAGCTTTGCTGCAGTTGAACACGATTGCTCCTATCAGTTCAGATACCGACTGCAAAGTAGACCTGACTGTATGATATGTAATAAATACCAATTTTAGAAACTAGCGCGTGACATTGACTACAGAAAACAACATCGTGTATATTCTGGAACCTCTTCCCACAGACAAGGAAACATAAAATTCAAATGTTGCTGGATTTTTGAAAAAGATTTTGAGGACATTGATGTAAAAGGGTCATTGTCAATTCAAGGGGAATTTTCTGAGCTGGGTTCATGAAGAATGCGATATCGATCAAAAACCCAAAAGTACACTTCTGTTATCGCTCATAGTTTGATTAAATAAAATATACACCACGTTTGTAATGCATTACACAGTTGTCACCAAAAGAACAATTTCACAAGTATCCGAACAAAGGTGAGACATATAACAGTCTAACCCGAAAAAGTTTCAGAGAAAACGTCTAGATTGAAAAAATAGGCTCATTTAATTTCGCGAAGATCTCCACTTTTTAAATTTATGAACACTTCACTAGAAAAATTGGTCAATTCACTGCCAAGCAATAGTGTAAGAATAATAGATAAGCACTTAGGAGATTATCAGACAAGTGATATTAAGTTGTTAAATGACAAAGGATATTATCCTCAATCCTAAATAGATTCTTATGGCCGATTCAAGAATCAGAACATCCGCCTCTAAGCAATTGGAACAATTGACTCATTTTGTTGACAAGTAAAAACACCATACAATTTATCAAAAAAAAACTGAAATCAAAAAAGCACAAGAAAATTTGGGAAACCTTGATTGCCTCAGGTGGTGGCAATTATCAGCATCTGTACTCGTCAGTAGATACGTTGCAACAAGCAGACGTTTTTGAAAAATTTTGTGCCCTATACTTTCAATCATCGGGGTTAGATTGGGCTCAAAATTTCGGTAACAAATTCGGCGGGGATGCTTTTCTAAAATATTGTGCACATGAACTCGATTTACTTATCAATTAGATTTTGTGGAAAACTTCATGTGAGCCGGTATGCCTTTCGTGTTTGCACAACGTTTTTTGAAGCCAAAATTGATTCTCCATCAAACACGTTTACTCCGTGCATGGAGCATAGTTTCAGCCTCCTGATGGACGCAAAAAAAACTTTTATGGAGGAATAACAAAGATTTTTCCATCACGTCCTGGAACTTTTTACTCTGAACCAACAAGGAACCTGCAAATGATTTGCACTATGATCACGAAGACCTTCCGTTGGCAACATTAAAATAATCAGTCAAGCCTCTTTGGTTAGTTGAATATCATTTTCCAGTATTGAATGACATTTTTCTAAAGGGTAACTTCAAAGTAAAAAAAAAAGTTGCAAATCTTTTACAACAAGGCGCGATATACACTGCATTATATCACATTGAAGCTTATTGTGTCACTTCGTCTAAAGGTAAGAAAACTCATCGTTGTCTGAATTTTTCCAAGAGCAAAGGGTTGTCGGCTTACATTGATCTCATCATAGAAAAGCGCCTCAGTTAGAACGTGCAGTTAGAATGCTTAAAGAGAATTTTCTAAGCTGATAATAAAAGGCGCCGTGAAAGTAAAAGAGGTAATCAGTCATTTTTACTAGTTTGTAGTGAAGAAGAACTATGGGCACGCACAGAAAACATTAACATTAAAACATTAAAAAGTTTTCAAGGAAACATGGTCATGGTAACAATTCGAAAGTACCAATTTTTTAGAATAAGCCACATTAGTGGGTGTAGAAACATTAGACTTGTGGGAAATGATTATGCCCAATTTTCATTGACGATTGCTTCAAAAATGACGATTGCTTCTTATTATACTCAGACACAGAATTCTGGACCACTGAAATACGAACAACCGACCTAAACAAGAATCTAAAGAAATCAAATAAAATGAGCAAGAAGTTTGTATTTTCAAACTCTGCGCGGGTCAACAGTTTGTGTGATGAAAAAAAGATGGTGTTTTCGAAATTTAAAGATGAGATAAAGATGACCGCCAATAGAAAGCTTCTGTGCTCACGAGTCAAAAGTGTACTCAATTTCAACAGAAGCTTATTATCATGTTCCTATACTTTTAAAAGATAGCAATTGCAATATTCAAAGCAATACGATAGTGCATGAAGATTTATGAAAAAACTGTACATAAAATTGTTTATAACATTACAGCCTTAAAACTAAAAAACAATTCATAAGATTACTCTTTTAAAACAAGAAATTAGGTAACGGTATTGACGGACATCATCGCTCGATTTGAACACCAAACTACAAAATCCGTTAAATCAATCAACAGTTTTACACAAATTGGACGAATAAATGAAATCACTGCTTTTTGTGACCAACGGTATTAGATTGACTAAATTCATTCACAACCCTAGGGTCATAAAGCAAATCGGGAGAATACTTTGTATCAAGAATTAGCACTCGATGGGAAACGTGGTAAAAAATGGAGAAGAAACTACGGGAGGGTACCAAGATATCTAGAATTTGACGTTTAAATTATCAGATGAAACAGTTGTTCAACAAGATGAACAAACCAATTTCACACCGACTGATCCGGGTTCTTTCGAAAGTTACACTGAAATTAATATATAGGGTAATTTGGTGAATTTTGTGGAAGAAAAGGCAGCTAACACTTGTAATGATATCAGTGACAAAACAAACCCATTCATCGTTCATGAAGTTTTTGAGCAGTCTGAAGTAGGAAGTGAAAAAGATCAATATAAAGAAAGTGATCTTTGCAAATTTGGCTAAAAAGAATTGTGCAACCAGCAGAGCAGACAAAATCTAAAAGAGAAGAAACACCAATTC
Organism: Convolutriloba macropyga; assembly: GCF_964194025.1. NCBI lineage: Eukaryota > Metazoa > Xenacoelomorpha > Acoela > Convolutidae > Convolutriloba > Convolutriloba macropyga. Next base: position 27,303,975 of record NC_134472.1, read on the forward strand.
TGAATGATATAAATATTGTCGTAAAAGACGTCGTGTCTACATTATCGAAAATGATTTAAATTGACGCATGAATTTTTTTTGTTATCCAGACAATATTGTTGGTCTTGTCTCTGCTAGTTGTTAAAAATGTCGCTTTATTAATTTACTGCATAAAGTCAAAAAAAAATTGCAAGCCAGATTTGAAAATTAGATAAACGCGACAAAAACACTAGGAGTCTATTTTAAAAATTACAGAAAAATGAGATTACCTTGCTTGCTGACTCGTTTTTTGGTTTAGTGAACACAAAATGCAGAATGGACATAAATCTCTGGAGGAAACATCAAGGAAGCAGAGTTGTTTGATTGACAAATATTTGTGACAATTCCAGGCTTTATGAACGTTAATCAATGACAGATCTTTGTGTTACACAGATTATCGTTTATAATCAGACACCTATTCAGCAATCTGTAATTTGTTGCCGATTTTTGAGATGATCATATATATTTCAGAAAAAACCGTTTTGTTGGAACTTTTATAAATAGTGCTTTTAACTACGCTTTTCTTCAACGATTTTTGAAAAGTCAGAACTTTTTAAGTAGTTGACGATCAAATTAGGGTACAAATTTAAAACGTTAAACTCAATTTCCGTGAGGAACTCCATTCAATGGACAAATTTTTGGAAGTATTTAAGAGCTTTAAAGCGTATAAAAATATTTTCATTTTGTCGGAAGCTCAATATGTTTTGGCTTTCCTCGGGAGCAATTTTTGTGACAATGGCAAAAAAAGGATCATTTCAGAAGCCCAAAATCTCCCACAAATCTTCTATTTTAATATTATCAAGCTTCTTTTAAAAATTTCGTACGCAAGAATTTTTGCCTCTTGCTACAATACGCAGACGTAATTAATAAGTTAGGTAGTTGGAAATAGCTGCGCTGCAGTGTGAAGAGCAGTAGAGGCAAAACGGAGACAAATCACATATATTTCTGTTTAAATGCAATGGCAAAAAAGGATCATTTCAGTAGCCCAAAATCTCCCACAAATCTTCTATTTTAATATTATCAAGCTTCTTTTAAAAATTTTGTACGCAAGAATTTTTGCCTCTTGCTACAATACGCAGACGTAATTAATAAGTTAGGTAGTTGGAAATAGCTGCGCTGCAGTGTGAAGAGCAGTAGAGGCAAAACGGAGACAAATCACATATATTTCTGTTTAAATGCACACCAACAAACAAAAGGGTGTGCACCTATAACGCATGGCCATTTTTTTTATTAATTGAACCTATTTCCCAAATTAGAGTTTCTACGGATTTCATACTACATTGAATACATTTTTAATACACCCAGACAAACCTTGTTTGATTTTTCCATCGGCGCCATCATGCTTTCAAAAATAAATTTCAGGGTTTGTAATTCAATGAAATTTTTTCAGGAGAAATTGACAGAAGAGTGCCTCAACTATAATAAGTATACAAATAATAAGAGCAGAACTGAATTAACCAGAACACAATTGCGATGCATGACGGAAATATAGCTACAGTAGAGATTGGAAACAAACACATTCAAAACAAAACCAATAATCAAAAATTAATGACTGTAAACGACAGAAAGTGTTTGAATTTTTAAGGGGAAAACCCAAAACCACTCGCCGAAAGTTGAAGTGTTCGAACACAATTTCTCTAATAACAAAATTTTTCGCTTTTATCCCCGAAAATAGAGTAAAAATCCCGTGTTTTAATTGGCACGCAATGAGGGAAATATGGGTGATATTGGATTTGCAGCGGGGGTGATCTCACCAAATCGCCTAAAATTAACAACAAATTCTGCTCCCTCATTGCGTGCCCAGTAAAACACTACTTTTGAGGGCCGATAAAAAAATTCTCCCCGGTTTAACCTCCCATAACTCCTATTACATGCCTCGCACAACATAACGCTCTTGATAAGTGATTCTCAGAGCAAAATATGAAGAACAAAAAGGCGGTCATGCTTTTGGACTCAACCAAATTCTCTCCAGTTACCATATAATTTCGTAATTTTATTCCGTTATTTTGAATTCGAGTCCACTGGGTAGTCAGTTTGTCCTTCAAGGTCCTCTTTATAGATTTATTGACAACCAATCTCGAAGCCATATAGCGGGAATACTAATCAAGTGGTCCAGAAAATGACCACGGCGACAGGTGGCAATATAACTTAGCAATAAATTAGACTTTGCATGTTTCAAAAGTGTCCGAAGTAGTCTGATTTGTATGCATTCATGTAATTAAGCTAAAAGTCTTCGGGCACCAATTTGAGAAACTATGAAAGAAAAAACAGAGCTAGAAATTGAGAATTGATGTGTCTCTCATTCGAAAAGTTATTCAACAAAAGCCAAAGCAAACTCTTTGAGAAAAAAATAGTTACTATTTTTTAATCCCATACACTTTTCTCTGCATATCTTTGTCAAAAACACTACACACTGATATTGAGTAGGACCCACATCTTTTCTTCGTCTCTGATTTTTTAAATTTGATGTTTTTCAATTTTTAGTCTAATGAATTTAGTTGGGTCTTCAACGTCGTCTTCATAAACTCATTGAAAAAGACTTTAGAGGCCACATGGCCAGAATAGTACCCGGTCATCAAAAAACAGTCATAACGCCAGGCGGCGATATAGGTTAGCAATAAGTTAGACAAGGCATGTTTCAAAAGTGTCCAAAGTAGTGTTATTTTTATACAATCGTGTAGTTAAGCTCAAAGTCTAAGGGTGACAATTTTGGTGAATATGAAGCAAAAACTTAAACCAGATATTAAGAATTGATGAGTCTATTTTTTGACAGGTTAGTCAACAAATGCCAAAAAAAGTCTTTAAGAAAAAAACTTAGTTACTATTATATATCAAAAACCATTATCTTCTTATATTGAGTAGGAACCACATCTTCTCTTCGTCTCTCATTTTTCAAATCTGATGCTTTTCTACTTTTTAACCACAGAGTTCTTCGCACTGGTGTTTTTTTTGCACTAGAAATGATGTCAAGATGAGATAGATATAAGAAAATTGAGGTTTTGATTTCAGTACTTTGAAGAAAGAGACCTAACTTCTGAAGGCCGTTAGATAAATTTGTCCCCCGTGCAACGTCCTATCATTTCTATTGTATGCCTCCCACATAACGTTCTTGAAATCAATTCTTAGAGGAAAACATGAAAAGAAAAGTCAAAAAGCGGTCATGCTTTTGCACTCAACCCAAATTTTCTTCAGTTAGCATGTAATTTTGCAAATTTTGTTCCGTAATTTTGAAATCGAGTCCACTGGGTAGTTAGTTGGGTCTTCAAGGTTGTCTTTTTAGATTTATTGACAACCATTGGGGGACACATGGCGGGATTACCAAACGGGTTATCCAAAAAAGAGAGCTGTGAAGCCAGGTTGCAATATAAATTTGCATTAAGTTAGACATGTCATGTTTCAAAAGTGACCGAAGTAGTGTTAATTGTATGCAAGCGTGTAATTAAGCAAAAAGTCCCAGGGTGCCAGTTCGGGTGACTATGAAGGGAAAGGAGGAAGAGAGAATTAGAATTTGTGCGTCTATTATTCGACAGGTTATTCAATAAATGCCAACAACAAACCCTTTCTTAAAAAAAATCAATTACTATTTTTTAACCCTATATAAATTTTTATACATATCTTTGTCAAAAATCATCATTATCTACTGATGTGGAGTCGGACCCCCATCTTCTCTTTGTCTCTGATTTTTTAAATCTGAAGTTTGGCTACCTTTTTTAACTACATAGTTGTTCGCACTGATATTTTCTCTCTGATCTCAGGTGCCCGTGTTGAGGACAACGACGAAAAAACGACAATATTTTGTCAGAAATTGTAGTTTTCGTCGTTTCGTCGTCGTTTTCTTCGTTTTCATTAGTTTCCGTCGTTTAAGTAGTTTTTTTAAGTGTTTGTTTGTCGTTTTTACGTCGTTTTTTTTCCAAAAGAAATCGTCGTTTCTTGATCGTTTTTCATCATTTCCTGCATAAAAATAACGACGAAAAAACGAACCAATACGACGATTACCACTTAAGTGCTTTGATCGTTTTTGTCTAAAGAAAACGATTTAAAAAACGATCATTTCTTGCAAGTGAAAAACAAAACTCCTCAACACGGGTGGAGATTATTATTGAAACAATGAGAAATTGAAGTGAATATTTTAATTGATATCTTTTTAATAAAATTTGCTTCCTATCTTTTCATCTAGTTTCTTGACACCTGTCTTAATGAATGTTTTTTCCCGAACATAATTAATATTGAAGTTTTCATGTAAAGCGTAAAACGCAAAATTCTGGGTTGGATTGTTGGAAATAGAGTTTTCTGAACAGAAGACCGATTTGAATTGCGGCTTTGGTTCTGTTGACCGGTTTATTTGTTTACAACAACCCTTTGGTGACACGATGTTCTGTGAAGCCGTTGTTCCAACGGTCTGCCTATGGCTTCATTTAGTTACGCATAGTATGTTCAGGATGTCTGAGACTTGAGGTGCGTGCTCATCTAAATTTATTTTTCCTAATAAGAATGCGGGGTTAATAAACACTTTGCATGGCACTTGTCGATTTACGGATCTTTAATCATGACTTCAATATAGCGAAAACGATTCAAAAACGATTTTAGACTGGTTTTCTGCTTAGTTGAAACACTTGCATTGAACTTGCTCACTTGGCATTGAACTTAATTAGTTGTTTACGTATTTACGATCAACAAAGGGTCAAAACGGATTGTAGAAGTTTTAACGTTCAATTCTAGACAGCATTGAAATCATGAACCGAATTAGCAAAATATCTTTCATCACTTTTACTTTTTTGATAGCAGGTACGTTACATGAAAAGTTATTGATAGCTCATTACGCTGCAAATTTTTCATATCTCAATTAATCGAACGGGTGGAATTTTGAACGAGTCATGACCCCGCAAATAATTATATAATTTAATAACATTCTGCGCATATAGGTGACTGAAAACACACACACACACACAGACTCATACACACACACAACACACACACGCACACACATACACAAAAAATTCAAATCCAGATAAGCGCTACCAAAAAATCAGAGTGTTTCAGGCTAAAACTCAATAATGGATTACTTTGAGTTCAGTTTGATGAGCCAGTTTAAGCTTTAATGCCAAGAAATTTCTTCTGTGGGCTAGCAAAAACAAAACAGAAATATTTATTCGAGTTTTCATCTCATTTGATGCAGAGACTTTAACAAAATACTTATTAGTTGTTCAACAAAACTTTTTTCCTCGGTTAATTGTTCCAACCCCACGGAAAGTTTTTTTCACAGCATTCTGAATTACATTCAAAATTACATTTCACCCCACAACAAAATCAATTTTCCGTTCCTAATAGACAAAAAGCAATAACAAGAGTAGTTCTGGTCTTATAGGGAAGTTGACTATTAAAAAATTCGAATTCTAGTTGAGAGCTCTTTTTTAGAACATTTTGCACTTTTTTTTGTTTTTTTTTCGAGTCACCATGAGACTAGTCCTTTTTCACATTCGAGATTCCGTTAATGAAAAACTTCATTTACAATCAATTGAAGCCTAATGAACAAAAAATTTGTTTCCGATGGATCGCTCATGTATTTTTTGGATTCGTATCTCAGTTTTCGTAATTTTAAATTAAATTTTGATTTTCTTTTAAAGGTTTTAATAAATTTTTAGAGTCCTATGGCATAAACTCGTTGACTAAAAGTGCAACAGGTTGCGTAATGAGTTCTATGTGAACCTATATAGTGCTTTGAGTGGACAGCTAATGGCTTTTAAGAACTTTGAAAATTAATCTCGTTAGCGGATTTATCTTCTAACTATTGGTTATATGACTTCAATGCCACAAGATTTCAAATATTTATTTAGTTTTTGGACATTTCGTATTATTGATTCCTTTTGAAATCTTATCACGTTATCCTAATATTGATGGCTCCCATTTATTTAGAAAAGACGTTCAAGGGATAATAGATAAAGTTTTCGGAGAAAAAAAACCTATCGTTTAAATGGCTTCAACACTTTATTCTCGCGTTTTTCTAAAGAATTTGTTGTTTTTGTATCTATTTGTTTTTTTTTTCAAAGTCAAATTGTGATGTCTTGTTGATTACCTATGCGTCCTTGTCCTCACATCGGGGCACAACTGAACGTATTTTTTGACTTTCTTGGGAAGTTATTGAATTTAAAGCCTGTTAAAACTATAAAAAAAAAAATTTTCAAAATTTTGTTGAACATAATTCAATCTTAATCTTTTTGATAGAATCAGTCTGCAAGTTGTATCAACATTAAGCAGGTCTTGAAATGTTAAATTTCGACCTTTTAGGAAACTCCAAGACGTTGTAGGAATTGGTATCGATGAATGCTTTAAGGTTATCAATTAAAACCGTTTACAACAAGGGAAAACTAGACCCTGCTTTAGTTTAGCAATACAATGGAATAGTTACGTTTATATTAAAGAATAAACTAAAAGAACAAAATCAATTCGTTAATTTTATTCAGCTTTAGATGAAACAATTAACACATTTATAAAAAAATAGTCTTACTAAATGTAAACCTTTCTATGAAAAAATTGAACGAGGGAGAACAAGTGTGGCTCGTCAGGGAGGACGTCAACAGCTCTGAATAGATCAGATAACTTGCATCAACTTCCTAATTTCTGAAATCAAATAATTGTTCCGACCCGACATTTGAGGGGATGGAACTATATACTCAAATGGGTTTTTTGTTCAGACAATTTTGGCCGATCGATATAATGATCGTAGAGAAATGTGAATGGTATCATTAAAAAGCCCGTCCATCGTAGAGTTCGAAAAGAAAAAGATTTTTAATTTTTAAATTTTTTGAGGAATTATCGAGGTTTAAATTTGGTGTGAACAGTAATGTTTGGCATAAATTTGTTAATTTTTTTGTTCATATTAAAACTTTATCATAAAAATATCAATTCAAAATTTTATTTTATGCTACAAAAGAAACGTCTATGTGTTCCTAACAGACGAAAACCATAAAAGGTTAGTTTTGGTCTCATAGGGAAGCTTAATATCAAAAAAATTGATTTCTAATTAGAGCTGATATTTAGAAACCATTTCATTTTTTAAAATTTTAATCAATTCTCTTAGAGACTAGTCATTTTTCAAATCCACGCTCTGTTCATGACAAACTTCATCTACAGCCAAAAGATGCCCAATGAGCAAATAATTCAATTTGAAGGAATCGCTCATTTTTTTATGGCTTCGACTATGAGTTTTGGTAGTTTTTTTTTGAATAATTGACATTCTTTTTCAGATTTTAATAACATTTTGTAGTCCTATGAACTAGACTTGTTGACTAAGGTTGCAATAGGCTTCTTAATGAGCAAAAAGTGAACCAATGTGGTATTTTGAGGGGACAGATAATGGCTGTTAAGATTTTACAAAAATTTTCCGAATTTTTTTTGCACATTAACCGATCTTAAACTTGTTTCTGTGAACTGTAAGTCAATCTCACTTTTGACAGGACCCCCTTTCTCTGTACTGCAACCAAAATAGACTGATTAGTGGTTTTATCTTCAAACTGTTGTCTTTATGACTAGGATGCTACAACTTTTTTTAAATTTATTTTAAATTTTGCTATTTTTCTTAATTTTTGATTCTTTTAAAATGTTATCCTATTATCCTATTTTTCACATTTTCCGTCGGCAAAGAAAACAATTTCAATAGAGAATATTGAATTATTGAATTGTTGTTTATTTTTTAAAATCTAATTCTCATCACTGGTGGGCCCTATTAGCTTCCCTGTAGTTCAAATATTGAAGGTGCTATTGATATTACGTTGTAACCCCTGTCTTGTTTGTCGAAAAATATGCATTTGAATCAAAGTTTTCTCAGTGAACAAAATTTTCTCTTTTTTCTCTTCCTTAAGTACATTTGCTTTATAAAAGATATCCCAATGATTTTGAAATGAGGCACAATTGAACAGACTCTTTCTTTCAGTATAATTTTAACTGAAATATTTTAATTAGCATTTGAAATAGAAAAGCAAAATATTCAGGCAACAGCGAAGAATTTTCATTGCTTCAATAATTTTTGTTGCCGCAAGTTGTTTGAAATTGTTCAGTTTTTCCATCTTTGGTTTGTTTCTGCTGCTTAGTCTAACCGAAAACAAATTCTATTGGTTTCGTAATTACTTTAAACAAAATTGTCAAGAATTTTTGCGTTAGAAAATAATGGTTTTTAGACGTTCGTAATTTTTTGGTTTAAAAAGTATTTGTTAATTTTTGTTTTTCGCCTCACTATTACCTCTTTTTGTCAATTTGTTACCTAGTTGCTATAATTTAAAGTCCCATCTGCTTTATAGTAACGATAAAGTAAAGTTAAAGAAGGTTTCTTCGCATTGTATTATGACGTTGTTACTGGGTGCTTTTAAGTGTAGATGTCGAATTTTTGCAGTAAAAAAATGTTTTTTCTTTTTGCTTATTTTGTTGTTCAATATTTTCGCCTTAGTCCTATTAACAGTGTGAGATCTCCTGTCGCTTTAATGAGGCATGGTTTTATGTAATTCATTTAGTAGTTTCTGTAACGATTTTTTAAATTCAAATATTAATTTGATTATCTTTTCAGTTGGTTGACAGTTATGTCAAAAATGTAGATGAGCGCAGGTTGGAAAATCATGTTCAAATGCACATTAACGAGCCTCCTTGTTTAGAGTTTTAAATTTGTTTGCTGGTTCCTACGGAAATAATTAATAAAAAAGGTAACCAAAGAATGGTAGGCCAAACTCATACCAAGAAAATCATTCTTAAAAGAAAAAAGACCCACGCTGTCATCGCTATTCATATATCTTTTTTTCATTGTTTTCTGTGGTGAAGATATTTGGTAAATTAAGCAATGAATTGTTGTCAAAATTGAAATTTTACGCGGCAAAACTTTTTTCACTGCATTCACCGCATTCAACACTAAAAATGGCAATTCTTACATCTTTTCACAGCATTCATCTCAATTCTTACTTTTTTATCCTTGCCACCTCGACCCGAGGCGCTCAATGTGCGCTTGAATCGGCCTCTGATGAATCTGCATCTTGCCTTTTTAGAATCAACCAGTCCTTGTGCTTTCTTAATTCTTGTGCAGGTCTTATTTCTTTACCAAAAGACTGCTTCAATTAGAGTATGGTTGATGAATTTGCAATTTTTATTAGTCCGCTTTTTATATGGAATATTAATTTTAATGAATATAAATTCCTTTATCCGGGTTTCTATGAAATCGTTAATCAATTACATTTTCGGTGCCTTATGTCAAATTGACAAAACATTTACATTTAATCGAGTAAATTTTACGTTTTGCGGCGTAATAGAGACAGCAAGTTTCATATGAAAACAAAGTGCGTAGATATATATAAATATAAAAAATTAAGTTGCTTAAAAGGAGATTTTAGCTATTTATTTTTTGATAAAGGAGTTGTAGGCGAGGACGTTATCAATGGTAGCTCAACTGTTGGTACTTTCACTTTCGTCATGGCCAACTCACGGACATCCTTGGGTGCCTCATGTTTGAAATTCAGGTAATTTCTGCTACATATAATCAAGGATGTTCATAATGAATTGTAATTCTATTTTCAAAAGATAGCGCCGCAAATATGCAAATGTACAATGTTTGCATAGTATTTAAGAAGCAAAATTTTGTCTCTAAATTTTTATTGCCTAAGAAATTAATGTAACAATATCAATACTTTTGTGGCAATTAATATCAAAAACATCCAGCATAAAAGCATTGCGAAGAACTAAAACTGGGAAAAAAAGCTTTTTTTTTTAAATTTTTGCTGAGAATTAGGGAGAAATTAAAATTAGCAGAATTTATGGTGAAAAATATTTCGATTCGCTTTAAAAGACTTCAAATTCTTTTTTCCGAGAGAGACTGACAAGAACTAATTGTTTATTTTTTTGCATTTGACGCTATAAGTGAATAAATTGCTCCATGAACTAACACTTGATTTGTGTCCTTGACTGCAACAATACCTTACTCTGTACATTGAGTATGAACTTTAACTAAACACAATGCAACGAATCAAAAAGAATATGGAGTTCGATTATCTTTCAAAACCAAAATGTAAGAAAGCAGCTGGCTCATCTCTCTGGTCTGGTTGTAAAAATTCCCAGAAGTTTTTGAAGCAACAAATAGTTCGAATCACAAAAACTTGCATCAATACAAAGAAGAAAATTGGGTGCTCTTCAAATATTTGTGTTTTTTTTTTATTTTGCCGGAACATTTTTTTCATTTCAACATATTAACTAATCTTAGTGCAACTTGTTGACTTTTTTATTGAGAAACAATCCGAACTTACGAAAATCGTAATAGTTCCTCGCAGACGAAGATCGTTTTGATGTCAATACAATAAGCAAGAGATAAACTGGGTTTTGATCACAATTCAAACATTTTCAAAAAACTCGACTTCAAAAAGTAAGGATTACCAACAAATTCCTATATTCTGATTAAAATAACGATAGCATTGTTCTCATATTTAGCTTTGTTCAACTAGATCGGCGTGTATGCAATACAGAAGGAGAACTTCATTTCATGTTTTCCTAAACCTTAAATTATGATGGCAGAAATTTTTGGTTGCGAAAAATCATTTTTCTTTTTGTTTTAAAACAAGAAACTTGACATTTCAATAATGATGAATGGACAAGATGTAAGTTGGCAAAACAATAATGGTAGAAATTTGGTTACTGGAGGTGTCTGCTAACTGTCATTAAGCATCAAAATTTTCAGCTATAGCAGAAAAAGCTTCGAGAATAAATTTCAATAAGAAACGGTTCTTTCCGATAACTTTGCTACCACAAGCAAAACTGTCCATCAAAAACCACAACATTTGTTTTTGATTTAAAAAAAATTGCTAAGTTAATGATTACAAATTGGAAAAACTCAAAAGGGAAAAACTTCAATTCAAATTTTACCATTTTTAAGAAGCCCTCTTTTTTTCAACTTTTTCATATATATGGTTCGTGAAAAGAACTTCAAGATACAACCAAAACAACAAGCAATTGGGATCAAGATATTGACCAAAATTATGAAAACTTCTAAGTCTCATTTTCAAAACAAAAAAAAACAAAATTGCAATTTTTCTTGTTTTACATCGTCTTTTGTACATAATTTAGCACCTCCGATTTCTCTATTTGAACTAATTTTTTGGAAACGAAAAAATGCTTCAATTTTTTGAAAAATTTTTCTCTTGAAGGGAAAAACCTAGCACATGAAAAATATAAAACAAATCTGCACATTAGTCTTATTTTACCGCTGACTGTTGCTCGTTTGTACTTCAATGTTTTTTTGAACATTTTTTTTAACTAAAACTTTTTTCTGATTGCTTTGTGGTACCTTTGAAAAAATAATTTATGTTTTTTTTCTAAATCTGAGCTCATTAGTTTGGTTTGTTCTTCGGAGTACAATGAAGTGTAGAAAAAATATTTGGAAGAACAGAATTATCAACCACTGAGGCAGTATCATTGGTGTAAGCCATAAAATTTTTGCTAATATGAAACATCGAATGTGCTTTAACAATAATTGAAGTTTGATCGATGAAATCCGCGTTTCAGGAGAGATATGGTACCGTTTTAATTCTCTAAGTTTTGTATAAATCCCCCCTTTTTTCCTAGGAAAAAAAAATTTTGAAGAGCTTAGTTTGTAAGAGCCAAGATGTGAATGAAGCTGCAATCCGCAAAATTTTTTCTTAATCAGCAATAAGGATTACGCAGGACATTTTTGCAATCATTTGCCCAGTAGAATAGAATTTCTCTCCAATTTAATCCCTGAAAAAATTAAGAAATAATTTAAAGAATTTCCAGATTAATTCATACTACGAACCTCATAAAATTCTAGACTGTTGATGTTCTGGATTCATTTTAAAATACGCAATAAGGTTAGGACTATTAAGAGTTTTCCTATATTGAAAAAATGTGGGTAAAATTACTAGCCTGTTAAATTTTCGATCTAGACTTGGAGAGGGATACAAGTGAGAGTATACATGCAAGTCAAAATGTACCATCTGCTGTGAAACATTTTTTTTTGCACGTATCTGCTCTTCAAATGAGACCGTTTACCAAGCATAGCTTTTTTCGTGAATCAGAAAATTTTACTTAAAGGAGACACTGTTGACAAGAGAATTGTTAAAGATTAGCCATGTAAATAAGGAAAAATGTTCTTCAAGGGCTTCAATATGTTTTTCAACCAAAAAGTTCTTTCTTGTCGGTCTCTTGTTTGATAACCAAATAGGTAATGAGATTTTCTTGGCACTTACAGCTTGCGACAGTTTGAAATCAAAATTTTGATAGTTGATAAATAACAAGCGAGAGTTTGCGGAGAAATAGGTTTCATGAAAATGAATAAAACTGGATTTAATGAGATGCTAATTTTGTTCTTACAAAGCACGAGCCGTTTGTCACTGAATTAAAACATTTACAATAACGCAAAACCAGACAGTTTTCTATTAAAAGGAAAAAATGGCACAAAATTCTCAATTTATCATTAGAATTCGACAAAGATGAAAAATACACACATAATCGTATGATTTACATGTTGTTGGCACCTAGCCAAAAGCTGTTGGCCCATGTAAGAGCTATTGATGTGGTTAATATGTTCAGCAACTACTATTGTCTACTGAGGCTCAATTTGCCACAACCTCGCCTTCCTCCATCTTCCGAGATAGCTTCCTCTCAATCGCGAGACAACAGCCAGAAAAATAAGTCGACACGACGATTTCCAAAACCAGTGACGAGAGTGGCCAGGAAAGATGACGTAGATAAATGTCAAGAGCTAATGTGGTCATTCTTCTCGCATATTAACTTCTTCTCATTCCTCAAAGATGACATGCCTTTTGGTTAGCTCTGCCTTTAAGTGGCAAAAAGTGTGCTTGACATCTAACACCGTATAGGCTGAAACCCCTATGCTTCTTACAGTTGAAATACAAGCGAATATTTTAAAGAATAATGCCAGGGTGCAAAAATTGAAATAAAAGTTTAAATAAGAACACAGAATGGAACAAACACGGGAAGCATATTAATGCTCTCTTCCCGGACCCTAGTGTCATATTAAACCAGTACTCATTCATGATATATAATACTAAAAGACTATATCAGTAATGTGTCAGAGTATTCTAAGGGTTTTTTTGCTCGAAGACTTCCCAGAATAGTCTCACACAACATTTTTTTCATGAATTTAGCATGCATAGTCGGTCTTGATTCCCTTCTCTGTTCATAAAAAATTACAATGCATTTTAAAATTTTCGAAAAAAGTTTGAAATTTCGGACGATGTACAAACATGATACTTGCAAAATGCAAATGTCTACAGACAAAAACCAGTAAATAACAGGCAGAACCAGAAAATAACAGACAAAACCAGTACAAAACAGTTGGATACCAGTAAAGCTACTAGTCTGTAAGAAAATATCGCAATCACTTACGTTTTTTCAGGTTGTTATGATTGCAGCACACACTTGCTGAATACACTCGCATACACTGGCCCAGTGAACAAAATTTGAGCCTCCCTCTACTGATAGCCGCAATCGCATCCCCTCCCCCTTTGTCAAGTTAATGGGAGCGACCCAAAAACTTCCAACAAACAAAAACTGACCATTTTTTCATGTTTGTGGTGTGTTTGTAGCAAATCAATACAATTTTGTCTGTTAAAATCGTTTTACCCGGGTGAGAATATTCTGTTCAGAGAAACGACTGGCTAATTTTTCAACTGTCCTGAAATAACTAATAATGCAATTGTTAACTGTCCAGAAGTAACGAATAATGCAATTTTTAACTGTTCGCAATCATTTCAGTCAAGGAATTTTTATTTCTGAATTTTTGTCTTGTCAGGGTAAAAAGTGACATGGTCAGAATATGGTTAAAATTAGAGGATTGAAATACTATGATTCAGTGCTGAATTACAATGCTACCCCACTCCGGGTTGCATTGATCCATTTTTTTCAAATGCTTCTTTTGATTCTTTCACATTCGATGCTTCTGCAGCAGGAGAGTTTGCGAAAAAGTATGATTTCAAAAGAAAAGAGCGCTTTGCCGATAACAGCTTGTATGCAATAATGGTTCTTTAAATCTTTCCGATGAATTATTAAGTATAACGTCAAGTTTATCCTCTTTGCTGTGAACCGCTAACAAAGAGGCTCGGTAATGTGTTTACATACATAATGTTCCGACCCCGCTAATCCACATTCTTGACTTAATTGGCTACCAAATGATGAAATGATAGAAAACTCTCAAAAACATACACATCGTTCAATAAACAACCAATGAAATACGATAATGCCACGCTAGAGGGCCAATTAAAGTTGTTGATAATAGGGCTACTAGAAAAGACAAAAAATCAAACAACAAACATTATTTACGACCAAAACTATAAAAAAAATGTATGAAAAATATAATAACCAAATCCATAAAAAAAATTATAACAAAACCAAACTTGACACTATTTAGGGCACTATAATTATAGAATGCAACCTGCAAGAACTGTAAATAATCATTTTACCTTCACCTTAACATCAACAAGTCTTCCTTGTAAAAAGACTATTTACATGACAACAAAAACAAACCCAAAAATTGAACAGTGTAGAATTCTCGAATTTTTTTAATGAAACAAAATGGTCGAAGCAGTCAGTCACAACGCTTAAGCATGAGCGGAAAAAATGTTTGAATGAACAAAAGTAATTGAGTTTTGTAATAAGTGAGATTGAGTTCATGGCAACAAAAATAAATGCAAACAGGAGACAGATGAAAAAATCTCTTTTTTATAAAATTAATTTGAAAGTCATTAAAACAAACAGCTAGAAACTGAAATCTTCAACTCCGTTGAGTTATACGTCTTTGGGAAGCAATTAAGATCCATCGTTATTGGTTATGTGGTGTATAATAACGAAAAGAAAGACAAACTTAGGCAAAATCAAAAACCCACAAAGTTTTGCGAGATAACTGTGTCTCAGCCCAAAACGCATAAACTATTCAACAAAAACAATTAACCTATCCAGATACGATGCCAACTTTGTACATTTTCACATTTTCCCTACAATGGCTTTCTGTAATTGTATTTTTCAATAATGTGATAGTTCGACAAGGAAACGAAATGAACTCATACAATATGCAATTATGATTAAAAATAAAAGAAAAATTGAAAACGCGTAATAAAGAAAAATAAAGAACCCATTAGTTGAAAATAAAATTGTTGCGGACTTTAATTTATACATCACAGGAGGTCAAATTCCGTCTGTTTTTACCTAGACTTTCCCGTCTGTTTTTCCGCACGAAGTTGAGAGAATTAACAACTCGTGATAAAGTTCAAAAATTCACCCATATTTTGTCAAAAATATATATATTCAAAGTCTTAAGAGACATTAGATAACCACTGGGAAAATTTTTAGGTCATTTTAAACCTTTTTAAATTAACTTGATCTGTGATTGGAGTCGCTAAGTCATTGAACTACAAAACTCATAAGAAATGAAAACAAAACGCAAGAAGTCCACAAATTTTATACGAAAACAATTGGTCAGAGCCATAAAAACCATGAGCTTACTTCTAAAACCATAATATGATCTCGTTGGTTCCCGTTGATTGTGAACAGTATCTGTCATTAATTGAGCTATGACTTGAAATTCTTGTCCGTAATTTACATAAAATCATTTACTTAGCGGAAATTTCTTGAAAAAAGATCGATTCCCATTAAAAACTATAAAAAATTATCATGAGGATTCATGGTGAGATCTAGATCAGCCCAGATATTGCTGAGCTCCTAACAAAACACTCAATTTTTGAAATGGTTGCGAAATAGATCAATTATATACAAAATTTTTCGGTTTGTCAAAAATAATTTATGCATTTTGTACAATTATCGACTTTAAATTTGCAAAAACTGGCAAAATTAATTATAATTCCAAAAAAAACTCTTACAGGCAGCGGGAGTACAACTAGCTGTTTTTAGGAAGAATATGGCTACAGTTTTTAAAGGTGTCTACTTCCAGCAGAATTAAATAAAGTGGTCTAAAAAATCCATTTTTTCGACGAAAAAAAGTCTGAATTTTGAAAAATTTAGCATAAATTCTAGCCAAAAAACTCGGATCCAACATTTCAGCAACCCTCCTCTATATTTAGGGATAAAATCAATAACACTACAATGAAAAATTTTAACATATTTTAGCAATACTGACGAAAATTTTGTCAAAAATGTAAAAAAAACAGCTGAATTACGTCAAATGTTCACAAAAATTTAAGACTCGATAACTCCCTATAAAACCAAAAATTGAAAAAGTCCTTTTAATTCCATATTCTACGCTGGAAGGGCTTTCTTTTCATACAACTCACAACTCTCTGCGATTATTACATCGATCGACCAAAGTTGTCTGAACAAAGAAAAACCCATTTGAGTATATAGTTCCTCCCCCCTCAGAGAGGGGTCGGAACAACAAGATAGCCAAGCATTGCTTATAATAACACACGTCACATTTATTGGCTAAAATTCATCAAAAACACAATATTTCAACAATTAACCAAAAAATCATCGTCATGAGCTTCATATGTTTTAGGCTGTTGTGATGCACAGATACAAGCATACGTGTTGAACGGACAACGGAACAGTATGTCTCCAAGGAAGTACATGTCTAAGCTTATGGACTATTCTGACCGCAGCAGACGATTGGTAGAGGTCAGGGTACGTATGATGTGACTGATACAAATAAGCAACTTTTCAATTTCGCCCAAAAATTCAGTTACGTGTTCGCAGAACAACGGATTTTTATTAACGGGAAAATTGGTTCCTAAATTGAAGAGTCACTGCGCGCGGCAGCAATTTGATTATGTCCTAAAAATTTTTCTACAACTAACACCTTTTAATAGATTTTAAAGAAATTGTGTGTTATTGCCAATAGCTTGATGAGAAACTTCTGCTTAAATGGAGTTAAAATAGAGTATTATGCATGAGTAGTCATCGTACGAAGCGTAGAGTACAGGCAATGCAAATTGATAATGACAGATTGACTATGGTAGCGAGAATTGAGGGCAAAATAGGAAAGTTAATTTGAAAATTTTAGTATTTAATACTAAGTTTTGTGAAGTTGTTTAAACAACACTAGGTTTTTAAATTGGTCAACAGAACAAATCATCAAAAAGTTTAAAAAGCAGAAGTTTATGTTATTTACGGGTGAAAAGATATCAAACCAGAAATACCAAGTAAATTGAAGTAGCTAACCAAGTCGGATTGCAGACTCAACGTTGTCATTGTGCATGAAAAAACAATGTTGTCCAAGCTTCATCAAGATCAAAAAACAATATAAAAAAGCTAATGAAAAAAAACTGATGCAAGTTTTGCAGCTTGCCTGCTTGCATGCATACAGTGAAACTTTCCCAGCACAGTATTATTATGAACCGCAAATTATGATTCAACCATAGATAATTAAATTCAAGATATTATTTTCGTATAGCAAATTCAAGCCGATTTTTGGAAATATGGATTTATAGGTCTAAAAACAAAATTCTGAGTAAAATATTCCAAGGGTGCGGAGCATGATAAGCACCTGGGCAAAGTCTAGAGGAAATTCGTAAAAAATTTTCTTTTGAGAAATTAAAAGCTTTATCTACTCCATAGAAAGTAAGAAAAGATAAAAAAATATATATACCAATAAAAAGTAAAGAAAACCGGTCATTCTTTATAAACAGACAAATTGAGTTCTGCTTTGTTTATAATTCTGTTTGCTGATTTGTCTGTTTATAAAGAATGACGGGTTTTCTTTACTTTTTAATGGTATATTTTTTTATCTTTTCATAGTCTCTATGGAGTAGATAAAGCTTTTAATTTCTCAGAAAAAAATTTCTTACGAATTTCCTCTAGACTTTGCCCAGGTGCTTATCATGCTCCGCACCCTTGGAATATTTTACTCAGAATTTTTTCAATCAATGATTTTATAAGATAATATATTGAATTTAATTATCTATGGTTGAATCATAATTTGCGGTTCATAATAATACTGTGCTAAGAAAGTTTCACTGAATGCATGCAATCAGGCAAGCTGCCAAACTTGCATCGGTTTTTTTTCATTTGCTTTTCTATATTGTTTTTTTGATCAAGATGAAGCATGCACAACATTGTTTTTCATGCACAATGACAACTTTGAGTCTGCAATCCGACCTAGCTAGCTACTTCAATTTACTTGGTAGCTCTGGTTTGATATCTTTTCACCGGTAAATAAATATACCTCTGCTTTTTAAACTTTTCGCTGATTTTTTTCTGTTGATCATTTTAAAAACGTAGTGGTGTTTAAACAACGTTACAAAACTTAGTATTAAAAACAAAAATTTTCAAAATAACTTTCCTATTTTAACCTCAATTCTCTCTACCATAGTCAGTCTGTCATTATCAATTTGCATTACCTGTACTCTACGCTTTGTACGATAACTACTGATTCATAATAATCTATTTTAACTCAATTTAAGCAGAAGTTTCTCATCAAGCTATTGGCAATAACACACAATTTATTTAAAATCAATTAAAAGCTGTTAGTTGTAGAAAAATTTTTAAGACATAATCTAATCAAATTGCTGCCGTGAGCTTTTTATTGGTAAGAATCCGGCGAATAGTCTTAGGAGCTCCAAGGGATTTATTTTTTGCCCGGTTCTCTGGTCACGAATCAAAGTTTTCTCATTAATTCTCACCTTAAGATCTTCACAGTTTTCCAGTGAGCATCACAGAGCTTAGTAGGAAAAATTGTGGGACATCATTCAAAACTTTGGGAATCAATGCACTATCAAATGACCCATAAATCATATGTCAGAAGTAAATTTTCCCACCCACAGACACCTGATCTAACATTCACCGACCTCCAACTAATGAACTCGATTGTATCTAGGCCAAATATGATTCTGATGAAATGTTGATTTAAATAGAAAATCACGTCCGGGATTCGGAACTATGATCTATTCACATTTGAATCAAGAAAACTATTTTTAGCTAATCTAAATTTTCTTTGTATATTTTCGCATAGATATCTACTATAAATTCGAGCTAAATTTTGTATATTTTTTTCTTATTTTAATTTAAAATTGAGCATTTTGAATTCTTTTGACCTGTGTTTCCGACCACGACATTAACACATGAAATTCTTTCTCGCTAGCATTTTTCGCAAATGTGTTAAAACAATCACAATAAGGTTGGAGAGATTAAAAAGTAAGCAAATTTTTAAAAACAGACAAACAATAGGAACAGAAAACCTTATCTGGGTGACGTCGAGGAAGTAAGATCAACATGATGGAACTTTGCAAACAAACATGAAAAACTGAGTGCAAGTTGTTGCTTAAGAATACTATAGCGCAATTAAAGCTTCAATTACGTTAGACCTTTTTTTCCCAAACTGCTTTTATTTATGTTTTTTTTTCAAATGAGTAACCATTTTTCCTCTAAAAGGAATATATTTTGGAAACACTGTTTTAGGGGAACCAAAATAGGGAACTGGTGCCCGCATCTAAGATAACTACCATAAATACGAGCTAATTTTTGGTATATTATTAGTTCTAATTTAAATTTAAAATCCAACTTATTAAAGTCTTTTCACCCGCGTTATCAATCACGACAATGGTATCCAGACCAGGATCACAGCCAATGTTCTATAAAGCCAGAAAAATTGTGTTAAATCCTCAAGACAAGGCCACAGAGAAGCTGGAACCGATGGTCAACAGGGCGTCCTTGAATCGGTACAGCAAGGAGGAGTCACTAATGCATCTCCAGTGATCTGGCAGAGAAAGAAGATTGGAGAACTGAGACTTTGTGTGGACTTGAAAGTGCATATCAATGGCAAGGTCATGGATGAGGACTACCCAACACCAGACATGAAGACTATCTTCCAGAACCTACATGGGGTCTCATACGTTGGCAAAATTGACCTCTTAGATGCCTACTATCAAATTGATCTTGACGAATATGTAAAAGATATACGCACAATCAATACATCTCAGGGACTGTTCAAGATGTGCCAACTATCTCAGGGATTGAAAAACTCTTCTTCAATCTTCCAGAATTGCATTGAGTCAACACTCAAAGAAATTAAAGATGTTGTGGTCTTTCAAGACGATGTGTTGGTCTATGGAACTACCAAGGAGCAGTTCGACAAGAGAATGCTTGAAGTCAAAACTCGACCACCAGCGAAAAACTTAACTGTTAATGAGAAAAAATCTCACTCAAAACCAGTCGTTTGGGACAATTCATTTCAAAGGAGGGAATGGCACCAGATACCAAACATGTTGAAAAATTAAAATGCAAAAGCACCAACTAACAACAAACAACCCGAATCGTTTTTGGGCTAGCAGGTTTTTTACGGAAGAATTATTCATGATTTTGCAACAAAAAAGCTTCCTTTAATTGACATGAGAAATAGCGGTTTCTCATGCGGCAAGATAAAACAAAAAGCTTTTGAAGACATTGAAATAAGAAATTTGGGCTAACCCTCTAGTACAGCCATATAATTTACAAAAAGAACCAACAGTTACTACTGACGCCAATGATATAGCCATTAGCGGGGTTCTTTCACAAGAACGACATCCAGTTATATATGTGTCGAGAAATTTGATCCAGCGGCGCAAAACTACTCGAACATAGAGTGGGAAGCACTGGCAATTGTGTTATGGGTCACAAGATTGAAAAAATTCCTTCCTGGACTTCCTGGAAGACGATTTATCCTACTACTGCCTACCACAAACCAATAAAATATCTCTTTGCAACAGACGAGGAGATCTCGAAAACAACCAATCACAAGATCGGCAATAGCTCAAATGGGTTTCGACTATGTGTTTAAGTACACACTATGAGACCAGATACCCCACGCTGATGCTTTGAGCAGAAAAAATTTTGATGAAGACGAATCCGACAACGATCGAGTGTCCTTCGCAACCAAAAACATCTGCTTCGCTCAGAGTGATTTGGTGACCCAAGCAGAAATCAAAACTGAACTTGGAACAAACAGACTCTTCCAGGAAATAATGAAACGATTCAAAAGCGGCAATTCGAAGCAATGTTCAGAAGCTGAAAAAAGATTCCAACAACAGAAAGAGGCACTGACTATATACAATGGAATCATCTGCAAAGGTGTTGTTCCTTTCATTCCAACCAAACTATAACACTTGGATTTTGGCAAAAGCGCATGAGACACATCCTGAGAAAAATGCAAC
The DNA here is from genome assembly GCF_964194025.1 of Convolutriloba macropyga. Lineage (NCBI taxonomy): Eukaryota > Metazoa > Xenacoelomorpha > Acoela > Convolutidae > Convolutriloba > Convolutriloba macropyga. The sequence continues at coordinate 27,325,127 of NC_134472.1, forward strand.
TGAGGCATCAGTCAGAATGATAGCATGGTGGCCTGGCATTACCCAACAGGTTCAACGTTTTGTTAGTAAAAGTAAGAATGTTCAAGTGAACAGGCCTAGCCCGGGAAAAACAGTCTCTACATGGCCAGAAGACAACGTATGGGATCGGCTCCATATGGAATGCGTTTACGGTGAGGACCAAGGCAATTTCTAAGTAATTGTTGACGCGGGTTCTGGCTAGATGGAAGCTTTTCCCGCGGTAAATAGAATTTCAGAAACGGTTAAAGTATATATCTCTGCAAAATTCGGAATACCAAAAACTCTAGTATCTGATGATGGTCCTGAATTGCAAAAGGTGACCTTAAAAAGTGGTGTGCATTATTGGGAATTAAGAAAATGGAATCGCCCGTCTATCATCCAAGAGGTAATGGACTAGCTGAAAGATTAGTTTAGACAGCGAAGCAAACACTTCAAGCGTGGAGTCCCAATCTTAATATATCTTTTGGAGCATTCCTGCAAAGAGCACTGATGACAAATCGCAACACTTGAAAGGCGCGGGGCAACAATCCAATTGAACTTCTATTGGGACACAGAGTGAGACTACCAGCAATAGCACATTTTGACTTGTGCGAACCCGTTCTATTCAAGGCCAATGAGAAGACGAAGAGAGTTCCTGTAACCTTCATCATCAGGAAGGGCTTGCATACAGCCCAAAAACTCAACACGGAATATTCTAGTGAGCGACAACCAAATTCCTAGACTAGACGAGGACAATGTGAAAACTGAACCAACAGTTGAAGAGAACAAATCGCAATAAGAACCTCAACTTGGGAACCTAGATGGACATTCACATCAAGACGAAGCCTCCGCAGCCACATCATCTGCAGAGAACCATCAATCTGATCCATCAGAGCCTTCACGAACATCAACAAGAAACAGAAAGCAGCCCGTTAGTACCTATACCAAAAATTTGCTTAAACAAGCAGGGGGATGTGATGGTTTCAAAGAAACATCAAAAAACTTAGAAGTTCCATTGAAGTTTCAAAGAACGAAAGGTGAACTTACCTGACGAACTTTGTTGATAGGTAATGGTCACAAAAATAAACTAAATTCTAATTCAGTCCTGGCGCTATCATTATCTTATTGACCTATCAATCATATGTCAGAAGTACATTTTCCCACCCACAGACACCTGATTTTAACATACACCTACCTCCAACTAATAAACTCGATGGTATCTAGGCCACATATGATTCTCATGAAATGTTGATTTAAATAGAAATTCCCGGATTCGGAACTAAGATCTATTCACTTGTCAGTGAAGTAAAACGTTTTTTAGCTAATCTAAATTTTCTCTGTATATTTTCGCATAGATATCTACTATAAATTCGAGCTAAATTTTCTATATTTTCTTATTTTAAATTAAAATTGAACATTTTGAATTCTTTTGATCAGTGTTTCCGACCACGACATTAACACATGAATTTCTTTCTCGCTAGCATTTTTCGCAAATGTGTTAAAACAATCACGATAAGGTTGGAGCGATTAAAAAGAAAGCAAATTTTTTTAAAACAGACAAACAATAAGAACAGAAAACCTTATCTGGGTGACGTCGAGGAAGTAAGATCAACATGATGGAACTTTGCAAACAAACATGAAAAACTGAGTGCGAGTTGTTGCTTAAGAATACTGTAGCGCAATTAAAGCTTCAATTACGTTAGACCGTTTTTTTTCCCAAACTGCTTTTATTTGTTTTTTTTTTCAAATGAGTAACCATTTTTCCTCTAAAAGGAATATATTTTGGAAATACTGTTTTAGGGGAACCAAAAATAGGGAACTGGTGCCCGCATCTAAGACCAAATTCATAAATGTGTCATTTTTCTCAAGTTTTAAAATTAAACCTTTGATCATTTGTAGGCCTTTTTTCAAACATGT
>NC_134472.1:27327240-27386240 GCF_964194025.1 Convolutriloba macropyga
CAAATCGTGGTTTTCTGCAACTCGGAATTTTTCTATTTTCTCGTCTGGGTCCGTCCTTCAGAGATATGAAGTCCTCCCAACAGAGATTGTATGCTCCATTGCATATCTTAGTCAGTGTGAGAACGTCCAACATTAGAAGGTAAAGTGGAATTGGGAGCACCTCCAGATAGACTAAGCGCTCTTTGTAGTCACTGATTGTTGGCAGAAACCATTTCGTTGCGAGACGCTGGAGCAGTTCTAACTTCCTCATGTCGCCTCTTGAAAAGTACCAACAGGGCGATGCTTAGCTGATGACAGCGACGACTGTGCTTTTGTACAGATTGAGCTTCGCACTAACTCTCAGCTTTGTAGAGACGTCCCCATTACAAACTAAGCTACTGTTAATATCCAATGTTCGAAAACATAAGTCGACAATCAAATAGAGGTAGATGTTTGAAAAGAAATAAGTCGAAGAAACATTCTCTAGCTAAAAAAGAACCTGTAGACTGCCAATGCTCCTCTTCGAGTCGTAAAGACGCACACGTTTACTATAATTGCTTTTCTTCTAGAACAATTAATCATTAAAGTCTTACATATTTCTGTTCACCGGTTTGCTTTCAGCGTTTCCATAAACAGGCAAAATCAATTTCGAAGGCATGTACCAATCTTTGAGGCACTATGTTATTTGCATCAGTATTTTTGTCTGAATTTTCGTCACGCGTGCCGATGGTTGGCTTACGCATTTTTGCGCATATTTTTTAAAGTTATGAGTTCTATGCCTAAGTGTATTTAGTCTGTAGTTTCGTATTCCTATGACTTCAGTGAGCCACAGTAGTCAGATGTGTTCTGCCACTGGGGAGTTCTTCTTTTTATGCTCTTAAATATCGCGCTCAAATATTGGGAATCAATGGAAAAAATCAAAAGATCTACGGTTCTGAATGGGAAATATGTAAAATTTTGACTCAAAACTGAACGCAAATTATTTAGGATCTACGTGCAGAAACTTAAAACTCTGTAAGATCAACGCTAAAATCGATGAAAAATTATGCAAGATCTACTCTGAAAGCCGCCAAAATTATGTAAAATGTGCACTGAATTCAATGCAAGATTATGTGAGATCTACGCAGAACAACACCGAGGTTATGTAACATCTACACTCAATTCAGCGCAAGATTATAAAAGATCCTTGGGAACGCGAAAGTTTGAAACTTCAGAGCTTAATTAAACGTAACAGTGAGTAATATCTACGCTTAGAAACGCAAATTTAAGTAAGATCTACGCTTAGAAACGCAAAATTAAATAAGATCAATGCTAAATTCAGAAAAATACGTGACGTCAACACTAAATTCAACGGAAAACTACCTAGGATCTTGGCCCCTAGGAACGTTAGAATACGTAAATTTATAGACAAATTTATAAAGAATGCAGTATTTTAGAAACCCAAAACGTTACGTGAACTCAACCCTAAACTCAACTGAAAATTACGTAAGATCTACGCCTAGAAACGTTAATATACGAGCGTATAGAGTCCGCTTTTTAAAAAAGGCAGTGTGTTAGAGACCCAAAACATCGAGTTACATTTATATAAAAACCAACAATCATCAAGAGTTTCAGTGGTTCCAGTATCACAAACTGAGCACTTATCGATAAAACAATGCACACGCAACGCGTAGAAAACCTAAATTTATGTGTGATCTATAGTTAGAAACGCAAAAATGTGTAAAATCTACGCCTTAAAATGCAAAATTAAGTAATATAAGCTTTAAATAGCGTTAACAAGTTACAAAATTGTCTTATTTTCTAACATAATTTTGCGATGAATGCGTTGAACTCATATCTTTCAATTTGAAGCATTCACTGCAAAATTATGTAAGAGAATCGGAAAAATTTCCGCAAAATTCCGCGGCCCGGCTATTCCATGTTGCAGCAATCCAAGTTTCAAAGCTGAAAATTGTTCGAATTTATGTCATGTTGGCGTAGCTATAGATCTTTTGACTAGCGTAGCTATAGATCTTTTAGATCTGCAACCGAAGAGGTGTTTTGGTCAGAACAAAACAATTCTTGGGTCGTGGACAGCTGGGCGCCAGACCGATCATACATATGTATTGACTGGACGGAACAGACTTGGCCACCCTTGGGAAGACCAAACAAACTGGCCACCATTGGTCAAACTGAACAGACTTTGACCATTGGCCAGACCGAAGAGACCTTAGGCCAGACAGTTGTCCAGACCATGAGCCAGACTGAACAGATTTTGTCCAGACCATTGGCCAGACAGAATAGACCCTAAGCAGGGTCATTGAAGCATTCTCTAAAAATTTTAATTATTCGTTTTATCTTTCTCAAAGAGAAATCAAAATGAGATTTGTAAACCACTTTAGTGAAAAACTCTTGATTTAAAGACCAATGCAAACTTCTGTAAATAGTTTGATGAATTTGGTTGACATGAGGTTAGAAAAACCTTGGGTGACAAAAGAAATTAAGCATTTAGTTGCCGAGAAACATCGTTACTTCAAAGACTACAAATTGACACAAAGTGCTGAATCACTTGTGTCATTTAAAAAGTTTTGCAACCTTGTAAATCGAAAGTTAAAAGAAGCACAAAATCAATTTTCAGAGGAAAAACAACAGTCCAAACATGACAGAAATTGGTGAGAATGGCAGAAAAACGAAATACAAAAAATCAATATGTAACGTTTTAACAGAGTTTTCAGCGAAATGGGCATCTACAGAGGGCAGATTGTTCCATTGAACGTCGAAAAAAAGAGCGGAAATTTCAAGAGTTTAACTTTAGACCTTTTAATTTGAGGGAATTCTATAAAGTTATTGACAATCTCGATAACAACAAAGCACCAGGGCCGGGATACATCAATGCTTGGGCATTGAAGTCCGGAAAAATTGCTCTTGGGACACATCTTTCGATTATATTTAACGATTGTATTCAAGAGAAAATTTTTCCAACAATTCTTATGGATGCGCACATCACACCAATTTTCAAGAAAGGAGATGTTTCTGTTTTAACTAATTATCATCCAATTTCTGTAACACCAATTTTCGCAAAAGGTTTTGAAAGGCTTTTACTTAATCTGTTAGTAGAATATTTTGAAAAATTTGAGCTCTTGACAAAAAACAATTCGGTTGCTATTCTCGGAAGTCGTCTACTGATGCTGTGCTTTATTTTATTGAAGAAATAAAAGGAAATTTGGAAGATAAGAACGACACAGGTGCTGTGTTCTTGGATCTTGCAAAAGCTTTCAATTCAATTTCACACGAGATCTTTCTCAAGAAAGCTGAAAGTTTCAACCTCTCTCAATCAACAATTTTACTATAGAAAAAATAATACAACAAACAGAAAAATACCTGACAGAGAATCAACTCATTTTATTTGCAGATAAAACAGAGATGTTATTCTTCACAAATCATACTGATTCGGCTCCAGAATTTTCTTTTAAAAGCGAAGTTATCAAACCAGCTCATGCATGTCATTATATGGGAGTACAAATTGATTCAAACCTAACCTTTGAAAATCACCTGAACTCATATTTAAGCAAAATGGCTGATGCAATTCGTTCTTTGTATCTTGTAAGAAATCAAATACCTTTGAAAGTAAGACGTGATGTTTTCAAGTCAGTTGTACCCTCTCATCTGTCTTTCAGTGGAGTACTCCTTCAAACTCTTACTGTGAAAAACTTAAACCGCATAAACAAGCAATTTAACTGGGTAATAAAAATTTGTTATTTTCGTCAAAAATTTGACCACTCCATTGATCGTCTCATTAAGGATCGTAACCTGCCAGCCGAATTGTTTATCTCAAAAGTTAGCCTAATGAAGCTACAAACAGATAAGACAATGGGAAACATCCGAAAATTTTAAAATGTTTTCTAGTCGCCATAAGGCTAGACAGAACAAGAGAACAAATCAAATTATTTTGAAAAAGAAAACGAAAACGAAGTGGAGTAACAAATCCTTAATCTTGAAAAGCGTTCAAAGATGGAACAAATTGCCCTCTTCAATAAGAACTCTTAACAGTAAAACTTGCTTTAAAAATGTTTTAACCGAGTTTTTGCTCGATAAACACAAAAAAGTACCCGTTAATAGACAAATAAGAGCCCTGAAATCCTATTTTTACCTATGAAAACGAACAGCCTTAATTTGAAGATTATTATACTAATACCAATGCTCATTAATTTATTTAACATTTTAGAGCATGTAGATATCTAACTTTAAGGTTATAGTGTGGGTATTTTACATGTTTCAAAAAAAGTATTCTAAGCTTCCAGAAGAAGTAGATGCTGAATTTCAGCAATTGGCTATTATTTTGACAAACCAATTGCAGTACGATTATACAATTTGTGGAGGATCGGTTCTTTTTTTGACTGAACCTCTAGGCCTTGAATCTGGGTAAAAGCCAGACCAAACAGACCAAAATGTGGCTGCGGGCCAGACCAAAACTTTGGTATGGGCCAGATCAAACAGATCAAAAAATGGGCATTGGCCACACCAAACAGAACGAAAGATGGGTATTGGCCAAACCAAACAGACCAAAATTGCCATAGACCTGACGGAAAGGCGCACACCCAACTTTTTCCAGACCATTGAGTTGGGTCATACCGGACACCCCTGTCCGCAACCCAAGTCGGTATGGCCAACCCGTTGGGTTGCGGACTTCATCCTGTGTCCAACCATTTTTCAAAATTACAATTTTACTTCTCGAGAGTTTGTTGTTGTTGTTTTTGTTGTAGTGGATTCCCAGGTTAGCTGGTGGGATCTCTCCCATCACTTCCAACTTCGAAGTGTTTATGCTGAGGAATTTCAAGTCATCTGCAAACATCAGGCAGTAAGAGCTTTTGAAGATGCTAGGGAGGTGATTTGTTTTTGAATATACAGAAAAACAGAGGCCCAAGAATGGAACACCATTCTTGATGTCCAGTGTCGTAGATTTTGTATTGCATATTCTGACAAAGCGTTTTCTTTCTTTGAGGTAAACTGTCAGTACTTGAAGAAGGCATCCACTTACGTCCCATCTCTGAAATTTGACAATTTGTCCCGCGTGGTGCACTTTATTAAACGCTTTCGCAATATCTGTGTAGAAGGAACTTACTTCGTTGGTGCAGTGTCGTCGAGTGCAGAAAAACACTTTGTTCAGGTAGTTTAGTAAGTTAGTGTATACTAATTACTTCATGATGAAACCGTGTTGCTGGGGTGCAACTATCTCCACGATGAAGCTGTTCAGAGGTTCATGTTCGCGCATTTTTCGAACACTTTATTAAAGACGTTTAAGAGTGTGACGGGCCTGTAGTTAGATACAGCTTCTTTCGATCCGGATTTGTGAATTGGCGAGACCGCATGTCTTCCACATGTCTGGGAGCGTTTGGAGCCGTTTGACAGTCCAAAATATAATGTTAAGGTTTACTCCCATTGGCTTGGACAATTTTTGAAGGAACTGAGGTGAGATTCGATCAGGGCCCCAAGATTTAGTGACCTCGAACATGACTAGAGCTTCTTGTATTCTCTTCATCGAGACGATGAATTTGTCAATTCCTGGAACCGTATCTACCTTCCCTTCGATCCTTACAAAGTTTGGTGTTCAATCTGAGTAAACTGATCGAAAAAATCTGTTCAGTAAGTCTACTCTGTTTTTGAGTTCAACTGCTACTTCCCTATCAAGCTCGAGTTGGATAGGGAACGACAACGTCTTCGTCATGCTCATCAGGTAATAATACATTAGACTAAAATTTCTGGAATTGATTAACCGGTTTTAGTAGTCAACTTTATCTTCCGCTTCATCTAAGAGTTGTTGACGGTCTGGAGCAGTTTTGTTTTCCTATAGGACAAGGTTTTTTTCCACAGTTTCTGATGGTATGAAGTTTCTTTACGAGATAGGTGCTACTGGAGTACGAAACACGAAGATTCCGACGATGTGCTGGTTTCAAAGTCATGATTTTGTTTATTATTTTGTTGAGATAGGATGTAAATTCCAAGTACATTTGATTGATATTAGTAAAACACTCTGTTTCAAATGGGTTCTCATCCAATAAATCACTTGATTTGACATAGTCTGCAGAGCTGAAGCTCCGAAGCTATGTTGAATATCATAAACTGGCTTCAGATTATCACAGCCGAGCTCAGGTTCAAAGCTCAAGGCTCTGTAATCAGAGATTGAGATGACTTTCGCGAAGTCGGTTGCAAGCTCTGGCTCTAAGAACATTTTGGAAAAGATAACGTCCAGTATCTTGCTCCCGAGCATCGGCTTCTTGTTACGCTGTGTGAGATTCAATTTTTCAAGTACGTCGATGGCATTGTTCTCATCTTCAGTTGGGCTTTCATGTAAGGACCAATCCGCTAGGGGAAATTTAGATACTATTATTGGTTTCTGATTGTGCTTCATTAAAACGTCTGTTATCTTCTCATAACCATCCAAGTGATATCTGTATGGACGATGTTTTGGTGGGTTGTAAACGGTGTATAGAACCACTGGCGATGTAGTTGTCAGGCAGTTGTGGCGTTTCTAGTTCCAATTTGGTCATCTTTAAAGAGTTCAAAGTTACGAGTTTTCAGTGTGTTTGCTGGTGTTCTGGCTTTCAACAGCTCCCTTCGTTTCGTAGGGCACAAGTTATCTTTCATTGATTAACCTCGGGTAAGGGATTGCAGGATATATATATATATATATATATATATATATATAAATATATTTGTATATATACACCCCTTTCGCTAAGGCTCGCCCTTAGTTCTCCGAATTTCTGCAAGCAATCTTCTGTGATCCCATTGACTTTCCAATTTCAACCGAACATTGCTAGGCTTTTTCGGAGTTGTGTCGAACTTCCCCAGTCGTTGTATACTTTCAATCTTCGTATTTACGCCTAGTTCGTGCATGATTTCGATCAACGTTTCGTTTGTTTTGAGAAGATTCTCATCTTTTATTTTGTTCACCTCTTCTGGAAGACAAAGCACTCCTGGGCTTTACGCAACATTGCAATTCGCTTTCGTTCTTTCCTTCTTTTCCGTGACTTTCGCTTGCTGTGAGAGTTTCGGCTCAAATCGTTTCTCTATTACTTTGTTCACATTTTCTTCTATAATTAGTTCGTAGTGGTCGAGGGCCTGGTCAACTCTTTGTTGTATTGAAATTTCGACTTTGTTGACAATGCTTTCTAGATTTTCATTTTGGGATTCAGATGAAGTCTTCTTTCCGATTTATGCAGTTATCCCTAAAAAAAATGGCATGATTTCCAACATATATCAAGTCATTGATTGCCACTGGTGTAATTCCAGTGCACCCCACCGTTAGATGCATGTCTGTTTCACATAATACACAGTGATGAGATGGTTCTCTATCGCCGATATTTGTGCAGCACGTTTTGCAGTTGCTCATTCCTATAGCCTATAGATCAAGGGGGCACCGGCGGCTATAATAAATGGGGGATGTCTTAACAGATGGACACCAAAGAAGCACCGGCGTTTCGAGATACTAAAAAAGTAAACACCAGTGAAACCAGAGTGGTCACCGGCGGTGTTTATTACCTGTGGAACCTACTGGGAAACCAGTGGTTAGGAAATTCTCGACCGCAAATACAACGTTCCTTACACTCCACGTCTCGGAAGAGTCCCCTGTTATCAGTTGTGGTGCAGTAGTTGTTCCTTAGAATCTTGTTTTTCGGAATTGTTTGGATTCCAGAAAAGCCAGTGGGGTGAACATGGCTGTTGTCTGCTCTGAGATGGCTTCTGTTGTAAATGTAATGTAAGATTTCTCTGAAGTCCCAATAATCCTTTTTCTTGTTCAAAGTTTTGTTCTCTTCTTTGCTTCGTGAGGGATTGTTCAAACTGTGAGGTATTCCATTCACACAAACTTTTCCGGCTCGTTCATGGAAACGATTAGCAAGTAGGGACAACTCGTCTGCTAATTCCTGGGGGGGATGCCGTAGAGGGCTCATTACCGTTGAAAAGGTCGTTGCCTCCAATGAATAATACGATGATATCGTATTCGTTGCGAGCAGGTATGAAGTTTGATTTCGCGTATTCTTGCTCCGGGCACAGACAGGATGTTGAAGTTGGGGAATATCAATTGCCTTCCATTTTGTTCGGCTGACAGAAGGTTGCTCTGACTCGATTATTTGAATTTATGGTATCATATTCAGGTTCTTTGCTCTGAAATCCCAACTAGAGGGCGAAAGTTCCAAAGCACTTCATTAGATATGAAACAAACTATTTAACAAGCTATCTAAAGTTGCTTCAGATGTTTGTAGAGCAACCTCAAATAAGGAGAGCCTTGAAGATTTCTCCAAATTTTATTTTGTTTGCTTTTGTGCCATATTAGATATTATTTGAATGGAATTCTTATCTTGTATACTCTAATAGTGGATGGTGTATTATGTAGTCTATACTATGTGATTTTTGCGAACTAATACGCTTCCTAGTGCCAACATCTATCACTTATTCAGATTTATATTTGTCATTGTATGAAACTATTTCGGCCTTTCAAATCAGGAGCTCAAGCTCAAACTTATGCTAACTAGCTTAGCTTTAGCTCGTTGCTTTGTTTGCACTTGCTATGACCTCATCCGTGGAAAATGTTTTTTTACTAGTTGAACCCAACTCTTTCCTCCAGGACAAAAAGAATTTTTTTTTTTTGCAAAATTTTCATACTGATTTTAGGCGCCTGTCTTGTTGTACAGAAAACGTCTTGTAGTATGGTGTGTTTGCTGAGCTATTTTACGATTTTAGTTGCCGCGAAATTATTAGTGATTTCGCGGAGCGTTTCCACCACTAAATTTTTATTTAATAGATTACACTTTCTGAGCCTCACTTTTAGGTGGTATTCGGGTCGCAAATACAGCGTTACTTTTTAGACTATTATTTCGCTTAGCAAATTTAGAGTTATATCTGATATTTTGAATTGAGGTCTCCGCGGATTGAAATTCGAAATAAAGAGAGTCAACTGAAAATTGAATTTAGATTCAAGAGAATGAATTAATAGGAACAGCAGAAGTTTGATCAGCAATTTGATCATAACGTATCATAACTAAAAATGGAATTTTGCGGTAAAATAAAATGTGCAGACAGTATGAACAGACAAATAAATCACAATGTTAAGTAAACAATTTTAGCAGACATGAACGAGGAAGATTTGATCTTCAAAGCAAGATTTGAACAAAATGACTAGATTGAACTAAAATAAAGATTAAATGAAATTATGGGTTTTAGCACTACAAATGACAATGACCATTTTGTACTATATCACATTTGCCCTTCAACAAAAGTAAACAACGAAACATGTTTATCAGAAAATTAATAAAATATGCACTGGTTACTATAATTAATAATTGTAATGTTTATGGAAACTTTTACTTAATCTGCATCACTTTCATAGGTGCATTCCGCCTCGCAAACTGTCATTGAATTTTCGGGTCCCTCGTAATTCGGAGAGACGTAGGACTGTGTCGGACATGATTGAACTAGCAAACAAGGGCCTACTGTAAAATCTGTTTCCACATCATGATTACTGGCAGCTGTTTTTTGGATTTTTTATACAATCGATTTATTCTGTATTTGCTGCTGTTTGATCATCTGCTTTCGCTTTTGTCTTGAGGGTGCCGAAATAGACGATATGGTTGGTGGACAAGTTTGCGTGGATGCTAGCGATTCATCCGACTCAGTAATCGATGGAGAGGAGCGTTTGCATTTCCGAGAGGGTTGGAAGGCTTCTGTGGCTTTAGTGGCTGCCTTTCGTTTCGGTCGGGTAGGTGACATCACGATTACTATCGATGTCTGCGGTAGGGCCTTTGGCGATGCGAAATCAATCACCGTTTCTGTAGGTGGCTGTGGTGGTGCGGGTACCAGAGTTTTCTTCGGTTTCGTCGGCATGCGCACCCGTAATGCTCTTGAAACATTCGAATGTAAAGATGAAACTGCACTCATCTCATCAGCAATTCTTTTGTGTTTGATCTTTTTGTTGCCTTCCAATTTCCGTCTGACTTCTTTGGCGTGTTGGTTGATCAGATCTTCTGTAATTTTTCCCGATTGTATTTTGGGTCTCCTGTCAGCCTAGTTTCTTCATTCTGTTTGCCTCTCTGCTTTATTTCAAAATTTAGCTAATTCAGAGTTTCTTTTTGTCACCTCCCGTTTTCCTGGTTTTCTCATGCGTCTGATTTTATCACGGATGACGCGGAAGCCAGAACTTCGTAAAGACCGTTCAGACTCTTTTTTGATCGTTTGTTTTTGGGCTTTTTCTTCGCCAATTTCAATGTTAGTGAAGCCTCTGTGCCGGTACTGCATGCATGACCAACATCTGGGTGTGGAATTACTCTTGACTCCTTATTTGGGTCTGCATTACACCGTCGCACCGCATCCTTGCTGAGTTGGTCTCTACTAATTTCCAGATCGATGTCCCTTCTGGCCTTATTGTCCCACTGCTCCTCTGAGACTAACTCGTCCCAGTGAACTGTCTCCATGTCTAAATATTTATAAAAAATTGGTTTGTATGGAAGAGTACTAGGGCCAGGCTCGGTTGGAGTATTACTTAGTGGAGTATTTGTTTTTCTAGCAAAATGCGCTTCCAACGGTGAAATAATAATTGTCTTTTGGCGACATATACGGAGTTGATAAGTAATACGGTTTATCGATGCTTTCAAATTAAAGTGATTTCGCTCCGCCGTTTTAATTCAAGCTAAGCGATTCTTTATTGTTTGATTTAGCCTCTCAACTAGTCCAATAGCTCTGTGATCGTGTATAAGAGCTTCAATTATCTGTATATTATTTTGATTACAACAGGCTTTAATTTAATGGCCAATGTGGCACTGCACTTGATATAATCTAATTGTACGAGGAATTCCATGTAGCAAAACATACTCTTGAAGAATTTTCAAAATATTTTCTGCATTTGCTGCGTCAAATACTTCCGCTGTTGGAAATTTAGAGAATCGATCTATAAATGCAAGAAAATAGACTTCTTGATTCTTTTCATAATAGATTGGTCAGCCAAAATCAGTTTAAATTTCTTCATTTAGTATTTTACACAATTTTAATGGTGCGCATTTGCTAGAAGGAATGATAGACTTTGAGTTTTTAACCATTTTGACGCAAGGGTTATATTTGATCGTTTTTGTAATGATGTCCCGATGCGTGTACGGCCAACATGCATGTGTCGCCATATCCCTCATCCCATAACTCCCTGGATGTGTGGCATGAATCGCTTCCACCTAAGCGTCCTTTATAGAGTTGGGGATGGGGATCCAATTGTCAAAACATACGCAGCCATTCTTTACATGGAGATCTTTCCAAAAACTATGTATATGGGGGCTGATTTGGCAACACCTGTCCTCATTGTCCGTTAGTACACAATCTCTTATTTACTTGAGGATGGCATCCTTTGATGTGAGACTTGCCATCAGAGTACTGAAAAATATTTCTGATAAAGCTGTGTAGAGATCGTCTGTTGATACTGAAGTCACTGTCGCTGTTTCCGTATTTGGGGTAGATGGTGCTGATGGGGCTTTAAATGGGCCTGCTTCATCGGCAAAACGTACTTCTGACGGTGTAGAGTGCTTCATTTGCATAAATGTTTTGTCATCAGAGTGCGAAATCATCCAAACGTCGTGGAATCGTTGGCAATTCACTGAAAATAATTGATTTTTTTATCCAACTGATCGGTAGAGTGATTTAAGGCAAAAACTTTAGGGCAAAAAAGTGGGGAATGTTCGAGTTCTCGATTTTGGCTTTGATTTTGGCGTTAATTTGCGAATTGTATTGCCATTTTGCGTATTCGCAGAATATTCTCGATTTCGCGGTCCAAATTCATTGCATAATTTGTCGTTGGAATGCGGATTATTCAAGGCCGGTTTTAAGTGTGGTTTTCGCGTCGATGAATCAGTATAATTTTCTGCATTTAATAAAAAGCGTTTCGCACTGCGTTTAATTGCGTCCATTTTAGCAAATTTGAATTGCTCATAATAAATGGAAATTTTAACAGCTTTTTGCTGAGGTTCGCGCGAGATATAATCAACCGGTCCATTTTCGAGCCAAGGAGATGATCTATTAAGAAATCAAAAGTTTAAAACCTATCGACCCAACACGTTATGCGGCTATTTTTTTGTTAGCTCTGTCTCCTCTCAATATAGAAAACAATGCCCTGTGATCAGTTATGACAGTGAAAGACAGACCAAACAACACCCAATAATACAAGCTCATTAATGCTATATCGATGTTCCACTGAATTTGAGAAATGCGATGCAAAAACTACAAAATGCCATCCGTTCGGAGTTCGCTGCTCTAAAGCACAACCGAAACCTTTGCGAGAGGCCTTGCATTTTATAGGTAATTCCAGATCGGGGTTAAAAGTTTATTTTTCGCTGTTTCTGCCATTTTCGTTTTTATCAACTTGAAATGTTGTTCTTGTTCATCTGTCCGGTTGTCCGAACAAATTTTGCTATTTTTCTTAAGCAGGGGTCTAAGTGGGTGACACATTTGAGATAAATTTTGGTATAAATTTTCCGAGATGATGTACTGATCGAAAAAAGATCACATTTTTTTTAGATTTGAGGGTGAAGCTATTTTTTCAATGGCATCAGTTTTATTTGGTAATGGTGTTATTTCTGTTTGAGTGATACTGTGTCCCAGCCATTCATTTTGATCGTTGGCAAAATGGCATTTGCTAAATTGATACGAAGATTTTCCTGACCTATTTTTATTAAACATTTTCGTTCAAGATCGAGATGATTTTCAATTCTACCTCTACTTACTATCAGTATATCGTCCAGAAAACAGAATGTATTAGTCAAGCCGGCTAGCAAACAATCGATTGCTTTTTGAAATTCGGCAGGTTTATCCGTTAGTCCATAAAATCCCGTTTTGAAACGGTAAGTGCCGGTCATATCACCGCTTACAATATTAGAGTTAAAATGGCGGGCCGTATCGCTATGCAAATTTAATTGGCTATACGCGTACTGCTAATCGAGTGTCGTAAAATAAGAAGTTTCTTGAAATGATTTGCATCAGAGAATCTATATTTGGCATCTGGTACTTATTATTGTCTATAGCTTTGTTCAAAATCTTAGAATCTAAAGCCATTTTGATTGATTGGTTTTTTTTAACTGTGATGACGATTGGGGATATAAAAAACTGGTCGGAACAATTTGATAAATTTTCAATATGTCCTTCATTTAGTAATTTTTCGAGTTCGATCTTTACTTTTGGTTGAATGTGAATCGGCACTTTTCTTCCTTTTTGATGTGTGACACCATAATTTCTATGAAATTTTGAATTGACAGTATGATATTTTGATTTTCCAATTCTCGAAATTATTTCCTGAAATTCTTTGGCCAGAGATTGTTTTATTACACAAATTGTTTCAACAGTATTTACTTCTATGTTCAGGCAAGACATTTGTGCGATAGTTATTTCTAATTGATCGAAAAGACTATGTCCAAAAATAGATCTGAAACCATCTGCAACTACCGTGACATTTGTTTTATGAGTTTTCCAATATTTACAACGAACTGGTGTTTTTAATGTTTCAATTAATTCTACTATATCGATCAAAAAAGATTTGAGTTCAGGTGGTTTTTTCTCTGACCATTGTGCTTGCATGCAATTTTACATTATCTCCTTTGCAAGTGACATATTTATGATAGTACAGCCACTACCAGAATCGGGGAGCAAATGGCAATCCGTATTTCAGATTTTTACCCTCATGTTTTACAAAACGATTTGGGGTGTATTATGAATTTTCCACCATTGCATCATAATTATCGTCAGAAGAGTCCTATTCGGAATTAAACTGCTCATTGTAGTTTATGTAATTTACGTTTTGGTTCTCCGACTTTACGTTATGCTCTGCATTTTCAGAATTTTCTACATTATTGATGCAAGTGTCTTGACGAGAATTTCTTTTATTATTTAGTTTGTTCCGACATACCTTTGCGAAATGATTGAGCAGACCACAATGATTGCATTTCTTACCCAGAGCAGGGCAAACCTGACGATGCGTTGAAGTCCAAATTTGACAACAACCTCTATACTGGCTAGTCGCTGCTCGATTGAATGAAATTCTGCCTGATTGATTTCCACTAGCATTCGCATCGCAAAATCTATTGAAGTATTGTATAGCATTGATTGCCATGCCATTTTTATTGTTGTTGTTGTTGGAAGAAATTCGGTGTTGATTTTGATGTCCGGTCTCCATAATGACAGCTATGCTGATGGCTCCTTCTAGGTCTACTGTATCACGGAGGAGTTCACGTTGAATATCATCATCCAACATATTAGTGACGAAGACGTCTTTGTTTATCACTTCCTCTCAACTTTCGAAATCACAATTTTCCGCTACCTCTTTCAAAATGCTATAGAATTGTTCTACAGTTTCACCCTTCTTCTGTTTCCTCGAGAAAAACGAATAGTGATCAAAAGTGATGTTTCTGGGTCTTATGAAAGCTATCTCCATCATTTCACAAAGTTTGAGAGTAGAGAGGTCGTAGATGTTATCATGGGGAAATTTCTTTCTGCGTTAAAAGATGTCTTCCCTCTGTCCCAATACTGAGGTAGAGGAGTGAGAAACACTTCTGATCGCATAGCGACCATGGTCTTTCGCCGCACAAAACCCCTGCCTCCGTTATTTTCTTGCATTTCAGTTCCAATTAGAGCATCAACTGACTTTTGCGGATTTGACGATGGCCATTTCGTTTTTTGGCTCGACCGGTAGTCGTACATGTGTTGGCTTTGGTTGGAGTAGCGTGTCCGACGTCATGTTTTCCCTTGCAAGGATTGATATTTTCACTTGGATACGCAACTTCTCCCATCGTATTGGAGGGTCCGATGTAGCCCGTTCCTAAAACGCTTCAGCTGAAAGTGGTTTCTTGCGTGAATCGCGAGCTGACTGCGCCATGTCGTACAGAAATCGTCTTCTGCAGTTGAGTGTTTGCTGAGCGATTTTACGATTTTAGTTGCTGCGAAATTATTAGTGATTTCGCGGAGCGTTTCCACTACTATAAATTGTGTTTAATAGATTGAACTTTCTGAGCCTCACTTTTAAGTGGTATTCGCGTCGCAAACGAAGGGATACTTTTTAGACTAATATTTCGCTTAGCGAAATTAGAGTTATATCTGATATTTTGAATGGAGTGATCCGCGGATTGAAATTCGAAATAAAGCGAGTCAACTGAAAATTGAATTTAGATTCAAGAGAATGAATTAATAGGAACAGCAGAAGTTTGATCAGCAATTTGATCAAAACGTATCATAACTAAAAATGGAATTTTGCGGTAAAATAAAATGTGCAGACAGTGTGAACAGACAATTAAATCACAATGTTAAGTAAACAAATTTAGCAGGCATAAACGAGGAAGATTTGATCTTCAAAACAATATTTGAGCAAAATGAGTATAAATGACTAAATTGAACTAAATTAAAGATTAAATGAAATTAAGGGTTTTAGCAGTACAAATGACAATGACTATTTTGTACTGTATCGATTTTTTTTGCCCTAGAGAAGTTGTATTGGATGGATTGTAGCTATATCACACACTGCAGCTATTGTAGCTATATCCACTGCAAATGAATTAGATTATGCATTGAATTTGTAGAGCAATAGTGTTTTGATATTAGTGTTCAGATCTGATGGTGAAAAATATCGTTCATATCTAAAAAAATGAAGCGACTGTCATAATCATTCGGAGTTCTTCAGAATCGAGTGTGTGATAACAACATCAAAAATATTTTCAACTCTAAGGAAACACGCGATCAGATTGTGCAATTTGGACAAAATTCATAACAAGGCAGCTCGTTGAGGTTATTTCCGTTAAAAACCGTGTCATAATTTTTTTCACTTCTAAGAAAAAACAATTATAAGAAATGGATAAATCTTATCGTTTATTCCCATGGGATATGCAATTTTCATATTTTTTTCAAGTGCATCAAACTCTAAAAAAGCGTTGGTGAATGATTTCAAATTTATTATTCAATCTTTAACGTACAAACAGCTGTTAAAGACCTTGCCAACTCGAAAACTGTAGTATAAACCAAGCCAATTTAGGCAAACCAGTTCTTAATTAGTTGAATCAAAAAAGCTTTGCAATTTTTTTTTTGTTTTAAATTGTCAGAACGATCTTTTTGCTGAATCTTTCGAAAACAGGGCATCGGCCCAATAGTGCTCTCACAGATTAAAAATTGACAAGGAAGCTTCTTGATATGCGTTTGCACATTTTCCGACACGCGATTATCTACATTTTTTACATACTTGTCAACCAAATGAAGAGCTAATCAAAAAGGCTTTTGAGTTTGAAAAAATCGTTACACAAACTAATAACTGAACTACATAATGCCATGCCTCATTACATCGCTCACAAGATCTCACACCATTAAAAAGAATACTCTAGAAAAAACAAACAAAAATAGGCAAAAACAAACAAAAACATATTTACGGCAAAAACTCAACATCTAATCCTAAAAGCACTTAGTAACAACGTCAAAAAACTAGCAGAAGAAACCTTCCTTAACCACACAATTTTTTTCGTTACTACAAAGCAGATGGGAATTATATTAAAGAGAATATGTTAAAGGTTGACAAAAAGAAGCAATAAAAAGGCAAAATTCGAAAGTCAACCAATATATTAAACCAAATTTTTAAAAACTTCTTTAACCCATTAGTTTTTAACGAGAAAATTCCTGATAAAGTTACTAAAAAGTCATTTCCAATTCAATAGAATTTCTTTGGTTAGACTAAGCCACTGAAACGGACTAAATATGAAGAAAAATTGAAATTACAAACAATTTGCGAAAACACAAATTTTTGAAGCCATTAAAGTCTTTCGCTGTTATCTGAATATCAGGTTCGTAATTTCAAATGTCAAATAAACTTTTTCAGATAAAACTCTACTGAACGAATAAGCATGCTCATATGGACCTCATTTTAAAACCATTGGGATCTGTTAGTACGTGAATGTGCCCAAAACGAGAAATTGCACTCACAAATATTGATCATTGACAAAATTATATGAAAATGTATATAGTTCAACAAACAGCAGTTACGAAGAAATACCAAAAACCAATTCAATTTTCGAACTACAGTGAAGTAGATGAGTTCTATCTATGACGAGAATTAGATACAAGTTGACAAATATAACAACAAAAGCAAAATTTTAAAAAATTTTGAAAACAAATAATATCATAAATTTTGAGGCTGAAGCTAAACTTTCTGCATTGAGTAACCTCTTTTGCTCAACACTCAGTTAGAAGCTTATGGGACCTCTCATTTCTCTACGACAGCACAAATAAAAAATAGGCAACACAGCAAATTGAAGAAAATTAAGAAAAAAGTAACGAAGCCAATAAAAAATAAAGTTTTCATTAAGAACTTTTTCAATTTCAAATAGATTTTTAACAACAATGGAATATGATTCACTGAATGACTTTTCTATGCTAATGAGAAGTCTCGATATTAGGAAAATATGAAACGATTTTAAAAGGATCCAAAATTATTGAGAAAATAACCAAAAATAAAAAAGAAACTATGAAAAATTGTGGCATCCAGGTCATAAAGACAATAATTAGAAGATAAAACCGCTAACCAAAATAAAATTGGTTGCAGCCGTCTTGTCAATAGGGCGACTGACTAACAATTCACAAGAGCAAGTTTAAGTTCTGTTCGTTGTCTAAAAAATTATTTTTGGAATTTTTTTAAAAACTTAACAGCCATAAGCTGTCAACTCAATTTATTACATAGGTTCACTTACTGCTCTTAAGGAGGCCCATTGCACTTTTAGTCAACAAGATTAGCTCATAGGAGTACATATTTTTTTGCCTCAAAAAGTATTGCAAATTTTAAAGAAAATTATGAAAACTCAGAGTCGGAACCATAAAGAAATGAGTGGTTCCTCAAAAACTAATTATTTGTTCATTGCGCATCGTTTTACTGTAAATGAGGTTTGTCATGAGCAGAACCTGAATTTGAAAATTGAGTTGTCGCTAAGTGACTTGTAAAAAAGTAGAAAAAACTACCTTTTTATTGTCCTTTCGTCTACTAGAAACACAAGATTGTTTCAATTGCACCATAAATGACATTTTGAAATGATTTTTTTAATAGAAAAAACCTAGTTTGAAAAAAAGTGAATAAAACTAGGCCAAACATCACGTGTTGATACCGAAATTTAAATATCGATAACCCCACGAAAAACAGTAAATTGAAAAAAAATTAACTTTGAACACTACGCTGGAATGATACCAGTCACTTTTCTCTACATTGAATGGATCGCTTGGCCAAAAATGACTGAAAAAAACCATTTAGACACATAGTTCCTCCCCTTTCATGAGGGGTAGGATAAAACATCATAATGTTTACCCAATAATGCTACCAAAAACTCTTCTCTTATTAGAAAAAGCTACTTCCATTACCGAAAAATCTACACATTGACACGAATTGCAGCAATAAAGCTAATTGCTTGGAAGGTTAGTTATTGTTTTTTGAAAAAGGAACGCAAGACCCAGATTATACATTGGTCTGATCTCTCTGTGACGCACGACAAGTAGGGGCCAGACAGACTTGGGTCGCAGACAGAGGGTTCGGCACGACTCTCTCTCTCTCTCTCTCACGCACAGTCTGGACGAAGTTTAAGCTGGGCCATCCGTTTGCCCATCCTTTTTTTCGGTCGGGTCAATACCTTATTTCAGCCTGGCCCTTACTTGAATTTCGGTCCAGTCCATACCAAATTTTCGGTCTGTTCAGTCTGGCCCATAACCATACTTTGAACTGCGGGGTCAAGTTCACACCTATTTTCCGGTGTGATCCCGAAAAAATTTCTTTCACTGTTAACATGTTGTGAGGTAATATTATGAAAAGTTCTGCTCAATACTGTAGGCAGTCCTCTGCAAAAAATATATTTGAGCCCTGAAATGACAAATTTGGTAAGCAGCAGCCGATCTTTAGCGACTAGCATTATAAAGAGGAAAAATTAGAGATAAACTAAATACCGATTACTGAACATTCTGGTTCTGGATTAGATGATTTTTCGTTAAAAACAGTCAAATTTTTGTAAATCGATGTTTGGGCCTAAAAATTGAAACGCATAATGTGTAGTTCTTTCAGTGTAAATCTGCATGTCTAAGTCGGTCTGGCTCAGGGTAACCAAAGTCTGTTCAGTCAGCAGGAGCCACCAGAGTATGGCCTTGTATCTGTTCGGCCTGCCAACTGTCTGGATCTACTGAACGTCTTTTCTTGAGAAGTGGCGATAATAGGAAATGGTGGTATCATTTCAAAAGGATCCAAAATTATGAAGAAAATAAAAAAAAGAAAAAAGAAATTTTGAAAGGTTGTGGCATGCAGGTCATAAAGACAAAAATTAGAAGATAACACCGCTAACCAGATTAATTTTGGTTTCAGCAGAAAGAAAAAGGGTCCTGTCAATAGTGAGACTGACTTACAGTTCACAGGAGCAAGTTAAATTCGGTTACTGCTCTAAAAAAAATTTTCGTTTTTTTTTTGAATAACAGAACAGCCACTAGCAGTCAACTCAAATTTCTACATTTGTTCACTTACTGCTTTTTAGGAAGCCTAGTGCACTTTTAGTCAACAAGTCTGGCTTCTAGGACTACAAAATATTATTTATATCTCAAAAAAATCAGAGTTTCATTAAAAATTACGAAAGCTGAGAGTCGGAACCATAAAAAAATTACTTAAAAACGAAATATTTGTTCATTGGGCATCTTTTTACTGTAAAAGAGGTTTGTCTTGAACAGAACTTAGAATTGAAAAGTGAGTAGTCACTAAATGACTTGAAAAAAAAACACAAAAAAAGTTACTTTTAAAATATCAGCTCTCAACTAGAAACCGAATTTTTTTGACAGTAAACTTACCTATTAGACGAAAACTACCTTTATAATGTTCTTTCCTCTATTAGAAATACAAGATTGTTGTCATTTTAGCATAAAATGTAAATTTGAATTGATATTTTTATAGAGAAGATCTTAATTTGAACAAAAAATTGATTAAAATCGGGCGAAACCTCACGTGTTGACGCATAAATTTAAACCTTGATAATTCCATGAAAAACACGAAGAAGAAAAAAATAATTCTGAACACTACGTTGGACGAGCTTTTTAATGTTACCACTAACATTTCTCTACGATGAATATATCGCTCGGCCAAGAATTGTCTGAAAAATAACCATTTAGATATATAGTTCCTCCCCCCGCAAGTTGGGTAGGAAACAACATCATGATTTTCCCCAGCAATGCTACCAGGAATTCTTCGACTCTTATTTGAGAAAAAACAAACAAAAAAACGACCCATTCACACAAATTGCAGGAATAAAGAAGCTTATTGCTGGGAAGGTTAGTTATTGTTTTATGAAAAATGATCGAAAGACCCAGATTATACATTGGTCTGATCTCTCAGACTTGAGTCGCAGACATGGGGTTCGGTACAACTCTTTCTCTCTCAGAGTCTGGACGGAGTTTGAGCTTAGCCATCCGTCTAGCCCATACTTATTTTCGGTCTTGTCAATACCTTATTTCAGTCTGGCCCATACTAGAATTTCTGTCTTGCCCATACCAAACTTTCGGTCTTATCAGTCTGGCACACACACATACTATGAACCCGGTGTGAACCCGAAAAACAATTTTTCACTGTTAATATCTTTGGAGAGGTAATATTAGGAAAGTTAGTTCTAATCTACCTCCAAAAAAACTAATTAAACTAAACAAAGCCCAACAGTTCTGCTCAATACTGTAGGCAGACCTCTGGAAAAATATGTTTGAGCCCTGAAGTGACCAATTTGGTAAGCAGCAGCCGATCTTTAGCGACTAACATTAGAAAGAGGAACAATTAACGATAAACTTAATACTGATTACTGAATATTCTGGTTCTGGATTAGATGATTTTTCTCTAAAAACAGTCAAATTTTTGTAAGTCGATGTTTGGGCCTAAAAATTGAAACGCATAATGTTTAGTTCTTTCAGTGTAAATCTGCATGTTTAAGTCGGTCTAGCTCAGGGTAACCAAAGTCTGTTCAGTCAGGAGTCAACAGAGTCTGGCCTTGTATCTGTTCGGCCTGCCACCTGTCTGGCTTTGGGTTCAATCTGTCTGACCCGAGCTTGTCAAAATCTGACTAGAGTTGGGTCTGGTCCAGGGTTGGCAACGTCTGCTCGGTCTGGCCTATATCTGATTTTTGGCCTGTCGTTCTGGACCCCCTGTTTGCTTCAAAATTTTCCCTTAAATGCAGACAAAAAACGAGAAAACTATGAAAATTATCTAAAATGGCAAAACGACCACATATATTTCCAATTTGCGTACAACAATATGGTAACTTCTTGAAATTAGCAAAATTTATTAAAAAAGCGTTGGATTATTGATTGAAATGTGTGAATATAGTCTAATAGGTCAATGACCTTCGAACTTAAACAGATTTCAAAATTGAAGACGTGAACAAAAAATTACTGTCTTCCACTAAATTTTTACTTGCTCTACTTTTTGGTAAATTTATTCGTCTTTAGTACCAGATTTCACTTTTCCTATGCAATAACATTGTGCGTGTGAAACATTCTTTCAAATTTCGCCGACAAAAAAGCGGTGCCCTATATGAATATTGCAGTCCGTGTTTAAATTTGTAAACTGGAGTTTTGAAGTGAAACCTGATTTCCACCGCAACTAATGTTTGACGAAAGCAAGTTCCACAAAAAATAGTGCGGCAGGTTATTTGCAGTATCATCCCTCATTTTAGAAATATTAAAACAATAAATAATATATTTAGCTGGAAAAGGGTAGAAAGGATTAAATTTTTGTTAAAAGCCCTTACAGTTAAAGGTAATTTTCATTTTAAGGCTCTTAATTGCTTTGTGGAAGCCACTTTCACAAAAATTAAGGGCTTTCCGCATTAAATCATTAAACGAAAACTGCACCCGAAAGCGCCGGTCGTAATGGACTACTAATTGACCACTAGCCAAGATCTAAAAGTTTACCTTATTGCGCTTCATCGATAACAAACTTCGTTGATAAAAAGAAGTCAATTGGGATTTAAGATCGGATTGCTAGGCCAGAGCTCGACTTATGAAAAGACCCAAATAGTTCAGTATGGGGTCAATATTGACCAAACATTATACCTTCGAGGTTCTTAGATAAAGTCTTTTCATGGGTCAAGCAAAAGTCTTCTCATGGGAATTTATTGACAAGCAGGGTCTTTTCAAGTGTCGAGCAGTAGCTTTTTCATAGGGCCTTTGCGTTAAATTTTGTATTGTCATAGACATTTTGTTTGAGCGTGGTTTTTTCATTGGTCGAGCAAACGTCTTTTCATAAGTGTGCTTTTTTGCAAATTTGGAAATTTTTTTTTGTTTGCGGCTGCACATATTGAAGCAGCAAGGGAGCAAAACTAATCAGCATTGCACCACAGGATTTCAACTCGAAACACAAATGGAAAACTACCAAAACTGCCAAAATTTGCAATTTTTAAGTCAAAGCAGTTATCGCAGCTGTACTATATTGCCACATTACTTGTTTGAATGAAACTAGGTAGTTTAGTTGTAATGACTGTCTTCTCACTAGCGATTATGAAAGCGTGGCGTTATTCTGTTGTTTTCTCTTCCAAAACTATCAACTATCATTTTCTTCAAAAAATGCCTATATTGTAAGAAAACTAATTAAAACTAATTACAAATGACATTAAATTTTTGAAAATTCAGAGGTTTTTGGCTCATTTCGTACATGTCGAGCCTCTTCTGCAGATTCTTGAGACAATACTTTTAATTCAACTTTAAGAAACATACTAAATCATGGTAAATCTTGCCAACATCTTGCATGGCTGTCAAGAAACAAGATCATGGCAAGATTTTCAAGAAAGATTAACCATGACATGGCAGGACGTACCACGTATTAAAAACTCAATAGCACCCAAAAAGAAGATATAGCACGAAATCTTAAGATTAAGCAATCAAAAATTAGCCAGAATTGTCAAGAATGTTGGAAGATACTGCTCCCGTTAGTTTATTAACCAACAACTGGGCCGTTTTTTTTTCCAGTATGCTGAAATTTTTTGAATGTGCATATCTCAGCACACTTCGTACATATCTTCAGGACAAATTTTCTTTCAATGAATTGAGTTAACGCCAATAGAATAACTTTTCACATTTTGTATCGAAGGTGCTTTCAACTGATGCACTCCATTGGCTTATATTAATATATTGTTTCATACAATTGTTTCAATTTTGTCCTTGGTTGGTTCAAACCTATATCGATTTGTTGATCTTATTTCCACAGTTTACAATTAAACAAATCAGAAGCTTATGAGGGCTTCATTCACTAATTAAATTGTTCTCAGTGTCCCACAAAATGAGTACCCCAATGGGCTTCTTTTGTTACTTTTCTATTCTGGCGCCACTTTTATTCTTATCAAGTAAGTAAGTTTGGTATTTTCTCCAAATATATGTCAAATTTAAATGTCTGTGGCGAAATTTTTGTTTTAATGTCTAATATCAAGTTTTGATATTTTGATCATATTTAATTATTAATCAAGGTTCGTGACCTGCATACCAACTTTTTAGGACAACAGTGATTTCAGCATTGCTTTACGATGGTTTGATACATTTTATAGCTGTATAATTTCAGGTAAGAACAAAAAGTTTGTTTTTTTTCTTTATACCCCTCCCCTGCCCATGACCTTCATGCCCTCTTCTTAGAAACAATCCCTGATCAAATCTTGCTCATATTCGTCAAGTGCACATTCGATTATTCCTCGACCATCATTTTCAGATGCAAAACGTGTTTTTGAGGGCACACTGTATCTAACCCAAGCACGTCCAAAGCTGATCTCAAATCCAACGAGAAAATTTAGAGTCCCGCAGAAATCAAGCATGATAATTTGCGTCGAGCAAAAGTACGGTGTGATTTGCGATTTTGTGTCGAGGTAAAAACCAGAGGCTCGCTAAAGTCGAGCTAAAGTCATTTCATAGGCTATTTGGGTCGCGCGGTCTTTTCATACCACTTTTTGGCCAAACAAGGTCTTTTCATAGGTGAAAATTTAAATCTGGAGTTCTTGTTGGAGTCTGATCACAAGCGCATGAATGCGTGGTCACAAGGGGCATGAGCGCAGGGACAAATTGATCTGGAACGCTTTTAATTTGAAACGGGAGAGAGTTGTTCATAGCGA
Organism: Convolutriloba macropyga; assembly: GCF_964194025.1. Classification (NCBI taxonomy): domain Eukaryota; kingdom Metazoa; phylum Xenacoelomorpha; order Acoela; family Convolutidae; genus Convolutriloba; species Convolutriloba macropyga. The sequence goes on from NC_134472.1 coordinate 27,351,339, forward strand.
GAACGGGTTATCTCAATAAAAACCATGCATGCTTTAGTCTGGTATAAACCTATAGTTTGACATAGATACAAAACTGAGCTGTGGCTTTGAGAACTTGCAGTGTGAATCTGAAAAAGGAGAACTATATAACCAAAGTAAACAAAAACAACCTCAAAGGGTACCAACTATAAACTAATTGCGCAGAAAAAAAATTTCGAAAAAAAATCTCACTTACAAGCTACGACGGCAGTACTAGTTTGAAATTAATAAACGCCCAACAACATCCCCCGCACAAATTCCTCTAATGATATCCACCGAGACTATTGATATGATATGCTGCCACTTTATGTAATTCAGTGCACTTTTTTCCCATACTTATTTTCCTTCTTTAACTACTGGATTCAAAAAGAATCTGCTCCTCTGAAGTGGATTGCAACACCTCTCATCACCATCCAACAGCACTGTCGTCGAATTTCGAAATACGCCTTGCCTTTAGCACGAACATATTGCCTCAAATTGTTAAATTCCGACACTGTGTATAAAAACTGGCATTAATTCTATCATCTTAATTGCACCTGAGTTTTGAAGCAACTATAATATTCATTTTGTGTCACCGATATTTTAATCTTTGTGATATATGTATGCCAGTGAAATTTCAATGAATAGTATTTATTTTTAAAGTAAATTTTCGGTCATTGCGGATCATTTATATGGGTTGCCTGATGATTCTGTGTATGGGATGATTCTTCATATAGTCTTATTATGCGGACACTAAATATTGTTTTATAAGTTTTAAGGACGAGAGACACGATTGCATTAAAAACCTTTCGAACTTGATAGAACAGTTGTCTGTCTCTACAATTCAAATACATCAAAAATAACCAGAAAACATCTGCAGATTTTGGCAGCATTTTATGTCAATTTATCCTAAATTATAATAAGTTTTTTTGAGACCATGATAGATAAAATTCGATCAGTTAAATAAACGGCGATTTATTCGAGGGTTTTTCTGAGCGACAATTATGTCCGACAAAAATTGAGAGACGTTTTCAGTCCATTTTTAAAATCCCTTTTCTAGTTTGAGAAATAAAAGTTTAAAAGTCATTCATAAAAAAAACAAAAAAAAACGATCAAATCGTTTTTGCAATTTAACCAATTAACCAAATAATAAAAATTCTCTTTCACATTTTAGTTTTGACAGCATGCCAAAGTAACGTACAGAGTAGCATAATAAATCTCTCTGTGACTATCTTTTTAATACAGGGAGAAATATTATTATTTTTGTTCTTTTGAAAAGTAAGAAACGATTTTTGACATGTCAATTTGCAGAAATTTTATTCAATTTTGAGAGAAGTACCCCCTTTTAAGATGGTTGAAGACAAATTACGCCTTTTTGAGTGTTAGCGTAGCTACTATTGCTTTTCTTTCTTAAAATTGTTTGTCTCTAGACTTTGAAACCAAATACATAAAAAATGGCAACAAAAACTGCATATTTTAGAAGTACTTTATATCAATTTATACTAGCCTAAATTCTGTTCAAGTTATCGCTAAATTTAGTTAAAATGGCAAAAACTAAAAAAGAAAAAAATGAGGCAAAGGAATTATATTGTGATGGTCTTGTCTTAAATTTGTTGTTTGTTATTGTTCGAAGTTTTTTGTGCCGAATCGCTGAATAAAAGCAGTAGCACAAGCTGCTGCCAGCAGCCTCATCTACTCGGTCGGCTAATATTAATCTACTAACTTTATAATCCGTAGAGTATCTTCATTCGACCGCCCTCCTTTTTATTTTCCGCTTTCAATTTTTAAAATTTTTGGACGTTGTTTTGAAGTCACAATTTGAATGCTATTGTTTTCACACGGGAAAGGTACAGGGTTGAAAAATGCGTTTGTTTATTGCATAGAAGGGCTACTTTGGAACTGAGAACAAACATTTTTGCAATTGTTCTGGCGTCCGTTCTGTGTTTTGACAAAAATTGCTCCTCTATTTGCATTATCTGACGTTTTTACGTCTCCTATTGAAAAAGATTCAATTGAATTGATTTGTTTGTGATTGCTAATGCGGGAATCAATTAGGCAAGATAAATAAGTTCTTGTTTAATTTGTCTCTATTTAAAAAATTTTCATCTTTTTTGTTCTGCCGCTATGTACACCCCATTTGTAGGTTTTTTGTCTGAATAGAAAAAAATTTTGTTTTTTTGGGTTGTCTAGAGAGAAAGAGTCATCTGTTTTTCGGCTGAATTACTTGTCGAGGCTTTCAAATGATTTGTAAATCAATTTTTTCCAAATACATCGTTCTCCATTGTACTGCTCATTTGTTTTTCCTAACTTAACAGTTAGGAAATCAATAAATTTGTCATTTTTAGGTTTTTCATATTGTCCCACATCGTTAAATAAAACATTTTCAAAGAACAAACGTTTTCAAAGAACTCCAAGCTTTTAAAGCTCTCGGTCGTTTTTTTATCCTATAGCTCGCCAAATGACAAACGTCATACGCTTTCTATTAAGTTATATGGTTTCCCCGTTTATCTTTTGTGTATACAGTATTATGTATACGGTTTTTAAAATCCAAGTTCGTATTTATTGAGTTAGCGAAATTACGCAATACTCCAAACTCCATTCTTGCTTGTCTAAAACTATTGCTATTAATGAAATTACACGCTTTCTTTTTGAAGATAATCGGTTTTGTTTAACGAATTAAAAATGTGTGTCTCTTTTACAATTCTTTAAAAAAATGATTTTAGATAACCTCTAGGAATGTGTTCTTCTTTTTTACTCGTTTTAGCTCCTAATAGTTAAATTGTCTTAAGTAAATATGGTTTGAGGTATGGTTTAAATTCCCTTTTAGTGTGATCACTTCGCCAAAATGTATCAGTCCAATGAATTTGACAAAGGATAGGAACTTTTCTATACTTTTTTGTCTCTTTCTACATTTTTAAAATTCAAATGGTTTTCTAAATATCTCAAAAATTCCTCCTCATCCTAATCAATTTGAAAAACAGTTCTGCTAGTTAATTTTGCGTAAATGTCAATCAGAGCTTTGCCATTATTATCTTGTTTCTCATATTGTCAAGATGATTTTTGTCTCGTTTACCTTTATTTTTCCGCGTTTTCAAAAAGTTGGTTGATGTTTTGTTCTCTAATGTAATTTCACTGTTTCAATTTCACTAACATGCTTTGTTTAGGTTGTTGCTCAGAAAACATTTGGAAGGCAAAACGACAATTTATCTTAGGGCCTATAATTTTGGCGGCAAGTGAACTATAAAGCAAATAAAACAAAAGCATAAGCTTAATTTGGCAGTACAGTTCGAATCAAAATCTCAGGATTTCAGAAAAACTGTAGTGAAAACTCTTCACTGAAAACCAAGGAGAATTAGAAATTACACTCACTTTTTTATTTGAAATCAAAAAGCTTCATCAGCCAATTTTGATACAGTGTTCAGCTGAAATGTTTAAACCCAGAGAATCCGAATTAATCAACAGAATTCTCATCAATGTTCAACAAGTATGTGACAATTTTGAATGCAAAATTAATCAAAAAAACTACAATCGTTCATTTATTTTGGTGAAGAAGCTAAAAGAAGCTCCATTGAAAATTCACATTTTTTTTCCAAGAAGAACGTTTGAAATTCCTGCAAAAACCGTATCATAGCGTTCGACTACACTATACACATAAAAATCAAATTTTCAATGGAAAAAAGGCAATTTTCTAAAACCAAACATACCGACGAATCATTCTTGCGTTCAAAAACGACCATACTGAATTCTTACGTTCGAAGCCAACAATACTGAACAGAACGAACATACCGAAGCTTTCTTACGTTTGAAACCGAAGATATCGAAGATTTCTGACAAATTTTTTGTCGTTTTTGTTCGGTCTTCTCAACTAGGGGTTGAACTGATGGAACAAGTAAATTGCCAGCAGTTAAACAATTTATACAAAACCGCATGAAATGATGGAACAAAATCAAAACAGTCAACGATCTAAGAAACTTAGATAATATTGTGTTTTTTTGTATCAGTAACTTTTTTTCTACTATTCTTTTCTTTAAAAAAATCGCAAATAAAGGAAAAATGCAAGGTTGCTCAGGCATTTTCTGTTGCTCTGGGAAATCGAATGTTTTCTTCTACCCCTCCTTTTGTTAACAGAGTTGCAAAGCAGTTGCATTTTCGAAAAAGCTCGCTAAAACACAAAATTTTATTGCTAAACGAAATGTTTCTGAAATATCAATTAGATCTGGTGATATGATGCATTCTATACTTTTCAAATAGGAAAGTGGGAACATTTTCTGCCGCGCACAGAATCATGGCAGCCTTCTTGTTTTTCTGGGGGGGGCAATAATAGATCCAGAGGAATTCTTAGGCATTTTTTTATCGTATTGTTAGTCTAGTGTACCTTCGCAATGCAAGGACGCTGAACACAAAGCATGCATGAGGGTTAAGGTGAAATGAGTAATCGAAGGTTTTTATCTCTTCTCTCATACATCCTGAAATGTGATATACTATATTTTTAGTTGATCATGTCGGGGGATCTTCAAACCAATTGGGATCATTTGTTGATTTGAACAGAGAAGGACTGGACTTTGTCATTCCTGGCAATATGTCTAGACTGGCCAGATCATGCTTACAGAAAAGGTTGGTAAGTGTCTACCTATAATTGTTCCGACCCACTTGTGGGGGGAGGAACTATATACTAATCAACTGGGTTTTTTTTGTTCAGTCAATTTTGGCCGATCGATATATTCATCGTAGAGAAAGTTGAGTGGTATCATTAAAAAGCTCGTCCAACGTAGAATTCGAAATTAAAAAGATTTTTTTGAATTTCGTATTTTTCGAGGAGTTATCGAGGTTTAAAATTTTGTGTGAACATGTGGTATTTTGTTCACTTTTAGCATGATTTTGTTCAATTTAGCGTAATTTTTGTTCAAATTAAGGCTTTTCTATAAAAACATTATTTCAAAATAACATTTCATGCTACAAAAGGAAACAATTTTGTGTTACCAGTAGACCGATAAAAAGGCTAGTTCTGGTTTCGTGAGAAAGTTTACTATAAAAAAAAACTCGAATTCAATTTGAGAGCTGTTTTTTTAGAAAACTTTTCCTATTTATTTTTGTTTTTTAGTTACTCAGAGACTTGTCATTTTCATACTGAGGTTCCATTAATGACAAATCTCATTTACAGTCAAGTGATACCCAATGAATAAAAAAATCGTTTTCAAGGCATCACTCATGATTTTTTTGTTGTCGACTCTTCGAATTTTTAATGAAATTTTGATATTCTTTTTGAGATTTTACTGAATTTTGGGAGTCCTATTGCATAGAGTTCCCAACTAAAAGTTCCATCGGCTTTTTTCAGTGCTTTAGGTAAACCTATATAGCGCTTTGAGTAGACAGCTATGGGCTGTCAAGACTTTAAAAAATAATTTTTCAAAAAAATTTTTCGATTAACCCATATTAAACTAATTTTCATGAACAGTAAGTCAGTCTATCTCAGTGGTGACCGGACCCCATTCCTTTTTACTGCAACAAAAATTAATCTCGTAAGCGGTTTTGTCTGCTGACAATTGGTTTTATGACTTCGTTAACAAGGGTCTTCGTAACTTAAAAAAAAATTGTTTTTGTTTTGTAATTTTGTTTCCTTATGAAATCTTATCTCATTTTCTTCGTTTTGGCAGCTACCATTGGCTTAAACAAGATGTCTCAAGGACCATAGATAAAATTTTCAGAGAAAAGGTTATCGTTTAAATGGCTTCGACACTTTCTTCTAAAATTTCTGCTGCATTATTTTGATTTTTGCTTTTGTTTGTCGTTGTTTTCATAATCTTAGGACTTATTGTGATGTCCTATTGATTACATATTGATCACAAACATCCAAGTCTTCCCATCCAGGCATATGGTTGTGTATTTTTTTATCTCCGTTGAAAGCTCTTGATTTTGATGGCTGTTAAGATTTTGAAAATAAATTTTCGGATATGAACCAATCCTAAAACTATTTTCTTGAACTGTAAAACAGTTTCAGTAATGACAAGACCTCTAATTTTTCTACTGCAACCAAAATTAATCTGGCTAGTGGTTTTATCTTCTATCTATTGATGCTGCGACTTCGATGCCACGAGTTTTTCTAATTTTTTTAAAATTTTTTTGATATTTTTTGTAATTTTCGTTCACTTTGAAATTTTATCACTTGATCCTATTATTGAGAGTTCTCAATCGCTTAGCGAATGCGTTTTATCGGTCATAAAAGTGATAAAAGTTTTAGAGAAAAGTTTAAGGTCTAAATTTCTTCTTTAGTTTCTTGCACTTTTCTACAGAATTTTTGGTTTTTGCCTGATTTTTTGTTCTTTTCATAATCATAAGACCTATTGTGATGTCCTATTGATGATATAAAAATGGCAAACATCTTTATCTCCTTATTGCGGCATAACTTTGCGTCTCTATTGATTTCCGGTGAGAGGTATTGAATTTAATGGCTGTTAAGGCATTGAAAAAAATCTTTTTTGGACACTAACAATTATCAAACCTATGTTAAGTCAGTCTCAGTAATGACCGGACCCCCTTCCCTTTATCTGCATTTAATATAAATAATATAATCTGGTAATTTGTTTTATCTGCTAACTAATGGTTTCATGACTTCAATGCTACGGGTTTTCATAATTTCAATAAAATTTTCGGATTTTTTTTTTGTAATTTTCTTTGTTTTTCCTTTTGAAATCTTATCTCATTGCCTTAATATTGATATGATAGTTTCCATTGGCTTGTAGAAGACGTCCAATGAATCATAGATAAAGTCTTCAGAAAAACGCTCATGGGTTGAATGGCTTCGACACTTTTTTTCTCACACTTTTCTTCTGAATTTTTTGTTTCGGCATGTATTTGTTGTTGTTATCGTAATCATAAGACTCATTGTGATGTTTTTTATGACTTTTGCTTGACAAATATCTGTGCATTCTCATTGAGGCATAACTTAGCTTATTCTTTGTCTTCCGTTGAAAGCTAATGAGTTGCTGATATAACTCGTTTTCTCAAAAATTTCGTGGTTTGATTATATTTGTTCATACTTGTTGATTTTTTGAAGTCATATTGTTTGAAAAAGAAGAAAATCCTTGCTGCTAAACATTAAGATAAGATTAGAAAATTTTTGCCAAAAGTTTTTTTTGTCTTTGACACCTTTCTCGCTCAATATTTTTTAATTTGCTATTTTTGCCTTTTTTATTTCTTCATGTAGTAGTAAGATGCTGACTGGTCCATAGGCTTCTAATTGAGGATTGAATAAATGATATTAATATTAAGCTTCACGATATTGTTCGTTCTCAAACTTGTTTTATTCATTTCAGTTTTTGTTCTGTTCGTCAGCTTGTAATTTATTCACATCATTGAGAGGTTCCATCCAATTTCCTGTAATTCAAAAATTATTTTTTCCTTGTTGTCATGTGGTAACTCATGTTTTGTTTGTTGAGCATTATCCATTTTCATAAAATTTTTTGATTGGTATATATTTGTGTTTTTTTCTCTTCTTTTAGCACATTCGCTGAAAAATTTTTGTTTTTGCTTATTTTGGCGTTCGTTTTTTTTTCTCGTAGTCTTTTTTTGGCAGATTTTGTGAGCGCTGTAATGAGGCATGGTATTATGCAATTCAATTAGTATCTCGGTTCTGTAAAATTTTTTTAAAACTCAAACATCTGTTTTTAATTATCTCATCATTGGGTTAGCAATTAAGTCAAAATTGTAGATGAGCTCGGTTCGGAATATCATGTGCGAACGCACATTAACGGGCATCCTTGTTTTATTTTATGTCCCAAATAGTTACAAATAATAATAATAATAATAAGTAATAATAATAAGTCATTCGTAAAGTGCTTTTTTAAGTTGACCACCTTTATAAACACGTAAACTTGAAAATGATTACTTGGTAATTTTCACCCCTAATACTACTTGACTATCATTTGGTCAATTTTCAAGGTTACCAGAAATTTTTTGAAAACAAAAGCTGAGTCGATTTGCTAATAAAAACTGAGGAAAACGGGCTTGCTCTCGTTGTTGGGAGTGAGTCCATTTGCTCTGCTTGCTCATAGCACTACCTGAAAATAGAAAATGGAATAGCCTTTGGAACAAAGAATAAATATTCTTTAATAATGATTCTTTTGATAGAATGCTTGCTTAGACGCCATATAAAGCGTTTTGTCGTTAAAATTTTCGGCAGTAAGATTTCATCATCACAAGAAACTAATATGATGAACTTTTTAATGCTCAAATTGTACCCGAGTTGAGGTGGTCGAAATATGATTCGACAATTTTTTGTCTGGGGGGTACCCCCTCCCAGAGGATAAATACACAGTCTGGACCAAACTTTTTGGTCGCACTATTTCAACTCATGGTCTGGCATCAAAGAACCATAGTCGCAAAAAGCCTGATGTGCACGCCCTAATTCGAATCATAATCGGACTCAACCGAATCATAGTCCCACAAAATCTTCCTAAATCGCCCTATTCGGTTCATGAAATCGAGAAAAATCGAATCATAGTATGATTAATTCCCTCTCGTAGTCACAAAATTTCAAAAAAACGGGCTTTAAAGTTCGCAACATCGCGAAGCATAGTCTGGTTAATCGGTGTCATAGTCCTTTTTTAGAAACGCCTAACAAGTTTGCCGAAGCAGTACTCAAATATAGTTTAAAGAAAATGTCAATTGGATAATTGAATTGATAAGTCACAGATGTTTATAAATGACATTGAAAATTGGATTTAATATTTCTAAATGCATAAAACTAAAATAGGAAAAGGTTTTTGACACCCAGAATGAAGTCCCCGCACCAAGCCAGGTATAGGGGCCGAACGGACTTTAGTCGCGAACAGAGGGAGTGAACCCAATAAACTGGACAAAATTGTGGTCTCACCTTCCTCATGGCCATAACTGTGTTTAGACTGTTTGGTCTGGCCCATACTTGTTATTTGGGACTGAGAGTCATACTGTGGTTCTTTTTGTAGTTTGCACGCATACATACGCTTTTTTTTCTCATCTTTTTGACAATTGTTATAACAATTGTCAAAAAGATGAAAAAAAAGCGTATGGCGCATGGCGCTACTCTCGTAACTCTAGTTTTTAATCATAATTATCTATTCTTCGTTATTAGAAAAAATACAGTAACTGTATTTTTTTCTAATAACGAAGAATAGATAATTATGATTGAAAACTAGAGTTACGAGAGTAGCGCCATGCCTCATCACTATCTTAGATTTGAACATAAAAACATTAATTTCGAGATTGCAAAGCTTCTTCGTTGAGTAAACTGTTTGAGGAATAAAATGATCACCAGACAGCGATACTTGTAGCTAAATGAATATTTACGTCAAAAAAAAAAACACGAACTATTTTCACGAAGAGCAGTCGGTTGACCTTGAGTGAAGCGTTGTGAGTGAAACTTTAAAACTCTAAATGTAAGCTTGAAAAGTACAATCTTTCTTTGCTGTTGCAGTCTTATCGCACAAGATTCCAATATGAGTGTTATCTTTGATTTAATTTACTTTTTACTTCATTAATTTTTCTTCTATTGTTATCACTCGGCAATGGAGGCCACATCATCATCAACGTCCAAACCCATAGCTTCAGAGGTTGTCGTTACTAATCGTTAATCCGCCCTTCGATGCTCGACAAGTTTGTAATGTAACGCACGAAACTTTAAAATTTTTTGAGAAATTCTTGGGGGTCGAAATTACTGAGGACAGTATCAAAGCGTGTCACATTATTCCAAATTCCGGAAACGAGTTCCAACTGCCAACAGTAATTTGCAAATATATTTATTTAGCTCACAAACAAAGTGTCTATGAAAAAAGAAAACGACTCAGAAAAACAAAAAACAGTATAAACAACAAATTCATCTATCTAAACCAGCCCCTACCAGAATATGAAGCTCAGATCAAAAACGAAGCAAACAAACGAAACATGATTACTGCAACACACAATTGTGCAGTTTCTGTTTTAGTTGAAAATGGTAGAAAAAAGGCAAAATTCGTTAAAATTAACGAGACAGAAGATTTGAACTCAATCAATGCTATAAAACGAAAAAAACATTTCGAAATATCTTCTACTGACAACTTTATCAACTCACCTGCATACAAACGACTTAATATTCAAAAAGAAAAGAACAAACGACATCTCACAAACTCAGTAACTGTAAAAAAAACTTAAAACGTAACTCAATTATTTTTGTTTGGTTTCTTTAATGTGTATAATATGAGCACAACTCAAAATTTAGGGTAGAAACTTATCGCCAGCTTTAGGTGCGTAACGTTTTGATCATGTTTTTTAAACTTTATTGCTCATTTCTTAAGTTTTTTTTAAATTTCATAAAGTCAGCTTATATATGTATAAGATAACCTCAAATTCAACTAAAAATCTTTAAAAATTGTTTCAGCCCTCTGCCTGTGATTTCCGTAGGCGGCGGCCTGTCGGTTGTGATTTACGCAACCATGCAGACAGAGCGCAGAAGAGCAATGAAACAGAATGTTTTGATTTGTTGCTGGTGATTTCCGCAAGCAACAAATCAAAAATAAAAAAAACAATTAAGCACTGTTATATCAAAATAGTTGGTAGTTTTATACAAGAAAAAAAACCCGACTGCATTGGCAGGGAATTGATAACGAATAGTGTCTCAACGTCAACAATGACAATTAAAAGAACCTGTAATCCTGTACAGTTCCAATTTGTTCTTCAAAACATTCGATCCGTGTCTAAGAACCTAGACGAGTTTGAAGTTTACATTAATAGCATGTCTCAGAAACCTGAAGTAGTTTGCCTTACTGAGACCTGGTTAAATCCTAGCTACAACAATAACTGGTTTTTTGAATGGTTATCAAACAATTATAGCCAGCAATCGTAAAAAAAGAGGTGGAGGTGTTGCATTCTTCTTGAAAAATAACATAAATTGTCAGATAGTTGAAAAATTAGAAACGAATTCCGTTCAACTATTAACAGTCGCCATCAAAACCATAAAAGAAGAAATCTGGTTCTCATGTATTTACATGCCACCAAATTGCACTACTGAATCCAATTTCTTGACGGTTGAAAGATATCTCGACAGCCTGATGGTTGACCCAGAAACAAAACACGTACTTTATGGGGATTTTAATGTTAATTTTTTAATAAACAGCAAAAAAGCCGAAAGCTTAAAAAGCCTTTTAGCCGGAAACGGTCTCAGTATATCAAGCATTAACGACCCACCGAGGGTATCAAATGGCAGAAGTACGCTCATTGACGCAATATTTTCTAACTTTTTTGTAGAAACCAAATTTAAATCAACGAGTATAACAGATCATCACACGGTAGAAGGGTCCTTTGACCTCGACGGCAGTCCAGAAAAGCATTTTAAAGCTCTAAAAATCCGCAATTGGCATAACCTAGATAATCCAATTAGAAGAGAAAGACTCGAAAAGGATCTCAGGTATCAATTTGAGGTCCACAGAAGTAGTTTAGAACTCTTACCAATTGACAAAGCCTTCAAAAAATTTCACGAATTGCTCACTGAAGCATTAAACAGTCACCTTCCTAAAAAAATATCGTACACACAAAAAGAACAAAAATTGAATTGATAATGAGGTTAAAAACTTAGCGACGAAAAAACGTAATCTTAAGAAACCGGCAGATACAACTGGAAGTCCACAAATTCGCGAAAATTTTCAAAAAACCTGTAAAAACCTTAAATCTCTCATCAGATCTAAAAAACAAACTTTTTATCAAAATCTACTTAAAACTGATTCGGTAAAAAACAAAAAATCTTTTTTTGAGCTTTACAGATCTTTAGCCGGCAATTGAGAGTCCTCTAAAGTTTTCTGCTCGCAAAATAAAGTAGAAGAGTTTATCGAGTTCTTCTCAAACATTGGGAAAAAATTGAATGCAGAATTTTTAACAAGAAGTGCTGTTACGATAGAAAACTAGAGTCAAAGTATATTTCTAATATCGATATCTGAAAATGACGTAATGTACGCTATCAACAACTGTAAAAACAAATTTTGGCTTGATTGCTATAACTTGAACTTTTTTTTATTAAAAAAATTTCTGACTGTTTAGCAGCTCTTCTACAACTCTTGTTTAACAGATGCATAGAACCTGGACAATACCCAGAGAGTTTGAAAATAGCAAAAGTTATACCGTTCTTCAAAATTGGAAATAAAGATGACCCATCAAATTTCAGGCCCATCTCGTTGCTACCAATTATAGGGAAAGTCTTTGAGCGGATTATATTTGATCGAATTCAAAACTACCTAAGCGTTTTGGAAATTCGCTCAGATTCACAATTTGGCTTCAAGCACGGGAAGAGCACAGTTGATGCCATTGCAACCTTAATAGTGGAAATAAGATCAAATCTCCACAACAACAGTGAAAAAACCAAATGCACCTTTCTAGACTTAATGAAAGCTTTCGATACTGTCGATCACAACATTGTGCTGCAAAAGTGTTATAGATATAGTCTGCGTGGTCCATTATACAACATTTTAAAATCATATTTATCCAAACGAATGCAATATACTTTAATTGGAGATAAAAATCCAAACTGAATCTTATAGAACTAGGCGTGCCACAAGGATCAACTCTTGGCCCTCTTTTGTTTATTATCTACATGAAAGACTTAAGTTTGTCCCAGAAAAAATAAAATGTTATTTTATACGCCGATGACACTGTTGTGAAGAGCAGAAGTTCTGCATCGAAAATTGACGATGATCACGACAGAGCACTAGATAAGGTCAATGATTGGCTCATAAAAAATAAACTAACACTGAACAAGGAAAAAACAAAAAGCATGCTTTTTGCAAAGAAAAATCAAAAAAATGTTGTGTCAAAAACTTTCATAAGAAACACTAAAATTGAAGAAAAACAAAATTTCAAATACCTTGGCATCACGATAGATAATGATCTACGTTTCTCAAAGCACTCAAAGCATGTGGTCACAAAACATTTGTCGAATTGTTCTAACTTTTATAAACTAAGAAAAGTTTTGAGAGAATCACAGATGATAAAAGCGTTTAGAGCATACATACAGCCAATAGTACAATACGGAGTTCTGATAAACGGGTCAACAACAATCACAACTATTAGGGAAATAGACAAAGTTGTCAAACGTATCGTGCGGCTAATTTTTCATCGAAAAAAATTTGAAAGCACTTACGAAGAAAGAGTAAAACATAGGATCTATTTAGCCTCAGAGTTACATGCCTCTAAGGTACTTAAGCAAACACTAAAAAACAAAAGGGGACAATGTAATATTTCGCCAATTTCAAAGAGTTTCTCAATGCAAAATTGCCTTAAAAAAAGCAAGCGGTTGATTAAAAACAAAATTACTCAAGGTTAAATTCTATTTCACAGTTTTTCAATAATAGTTAGGATAAGGCGGGTCTTAAAAATGCTTCTAGGTTACGATGATGAAATAATAGAAAAGATTGAAAGCATGTCTACTGCCGAAACAAAAAATTTCTGTCATCAATTTCTAGATAATTATATTTTGGGTAATGAGGACATAGTCAGACTGTTGTACGAGTTTTAATATCACAACTCAAAGGCGGTCCATAACCAGAATAATGTTTTTCACTAGGTTTAATGGTACCTTGAAAAATAGTGCTTCCTCTTTTTTGTCTTTCTTCATTTTGAATCACTTTCATCCAGATAAACTGAACGAGACACTTGAGAACGGGTCATCGGCCCAATAGTGCTCTCCCACAGTCAAATATGTGATTGTATTTGTACAGGTAATTCTGAAAAGCTACTTATTGACTGATGGAAACAATTTATTATTATTATTATGTCATCACTTACTATTTATTATCCAAATACTTGTGATTTTCTCAATATTCTCTCTAGCAACGTTTTTTCTGAGAATTTTTATTGACAATCCATCCACCTATTCCAAAATATTAACTGGCAGAAAATAAACCATGTACAAAGACTTTTTTCGGAGAACGATTATTCGTGTTCTGGAACCGAGCATACCGGCGACTTCCTACGTCATGAGTTGCGATTAAAATCGATAATTTCTGTTAGGGATGCCAAAGTATAACCTTCTAGTAGATGCAACCATTTGTTGTTTTTGCTTCAGTAGTTATTTCTGCTTGAGAAGATACTACATTGGGCCCAGACATTATAGATTAAGAGGTACTGCTGGTGACACAAGACCAACTGCATTGGAGAGGCGCGTTTACTTTAATATGATACGCAGAGTTTTCACAGCCTTCAATATATTCTCACATTACGCTGTTGATCGGTTCTCAGGAGGTAAGGAGTAATCAAGATCACAATTTCGCCTTATTTAATTGAATTAAATTTTTCTGCTCTAATAAAATTATACCAACGTTGACTTATTATAGAAATTTCAGAAATTTTATAAGCATTAGAGTTTTTGAGACGCTACAATATTAAAATCATGAAGTATAATTTCCTTCCCAGGTTGTATTCCGTGACCCAAGACAAGTATTGGCCAGACCAAATTGGTTCACGGACAGGGGGGTTACAGACAAACCAAACCCAAAATTAAGTATCGGCCAGAACGAACTGACTTTGACCACCCTCGGCTAGACCAAACAGACTTTGGTCAACATTGGCCAGACTGAACAAAAACTTGTTCAGACCAAACAGACCTAAGACCAGGCCGTTGGTCAAACAATTGGCCAGACCAAAGTGTGCCTAATGGCCAGATCGAACAAATCAAAGTTTGGGTATTGGACAGACCAAACAGACCGAAATTTGTGTACTGGCCAGCCCAAAGAAATCAAAATGTGAGTATTGGCAATAAGAAACAGAGCAAAATGTGGTTTTGGCCAGATTGAACAGACCAAAATGAGGGTATTGACCGGAACAAACTGACCAAAATGTGGGTATTGGCCCGAACAATCAGACCTAAATGTTGGTACTGGCGAAACAATTTATACAAAACTGTGATGCATTGTTCAGACCAAACAAACCAAAATTTGGGTTATTGGCAGATGACTTCCTAATCAAAAAAGATATCTGAAAGGTGAGAGAGTGCAGAAACCTCTCAAAAGGTAATCAAAATAATATCCAGGTAGTTGGCGGGACGATAAAAATTTAAAGTCACGAAGTGTAAACATCTTCCCAAAATGTGGTCCACGACCCAAAACAGGCATTGGCTAGACCAATTTGGGTCGTGGACAGGGGTTCAGGGCAAATCATACGCAAAATTACGATTTGACCAGAACCATCAGAATTTGGCCACCCTCGGCCAGACCAAACAGATTTTGGTCATCATTGGCTACATTGAAAAATTCCTGTTGAGACCAATTAACCTAACGCCAGACCATTAGCCAACCAATTAGCCAGAAGAAAATGCGGGTATTGGAGAGACCAAACAAACTGAAATTTGGGTAATGGCTGATGACTTCCATATCAAAGAATTACTTTAGTGGTGAGAGTGGGCAGAAATGTATTCAAAAGAGTCTCCATTTATTGGTCTCCAATGGCAATTGCCATGATAACTTCTTCTGAAAAGCTGAAGCTGGATGCAAGCAATTTTAGTTCTCTTGAATTAAAAATACGATTATCTATGATAGCCCCGTTTTGCTCAAGTGCTTCTTCAGCTAACAGCAAAACCAACCTTTTTTAAAAAAAAATTGTAAAAATCGCCTTGATAATTCACTTCTTACAATTAAATCAAACATATGCTTGAAAATTTATCAAAGCTGTATTCCACAAATAGACGTCTAGGAGTGTAAATTTCTCTTTGCTATCTGATTCCCTAGATTACAGATAGAAGAAATCTGCGTTGTCATAGCCCTAAATGAGAAGAACAAACACAAACGACAAAAAAAATTGTAACACGTCTTCGGTATGTTCGATTTCAGTCGTAAGAGAGCTTCTGTGCGTTCGGTTTTTCCCGTATTGTCAGTTTTGAACGCAATAAAGTTTCGATATTGTCTTTTTTCGAGGCAAGAGTGATTCGTTATCTTCGGTATTGAAGCGCAGGAAATTGTTTGTTTTTTTTCCATAGGAAAAGTTGATTTTATGTTATAATGTAGTCAAAGTATATGACAGCGATCGTTTTGAAGGAGATTGAAACATAATTTTTAGAGAAAAGTTGTGAAAAAATGTGAAAATTATTGAAGTTTCTTCTTTAGCTTGTTCACAAACCTAATTTAGCAAAAATAAATTTCTTGGTTACTTTTGAATTCCATCTTAAACACCGTAGTTGATCATTGATGATGTTTCTGTCAAAAATTCACATTCAGTGAGCTTTGCTATACTTT
Organism: Convolutriloba macropyga; assembly: GCF_964194025.1. Classification (NCBI taxonomy): domain Eukaryota; kingdom Metazoa; phylum Xenacoelomorpha; order Acoela; family Convolutidae; genus Convolutriloba; species Convolutriloba macropyga. The sequence continues at coordinate 27,367,559 of NC_134472.1, forward strand.
TTTGCAGATTGCAAGCAAAGTTTCTGACGGTTCGCTACGTTTGAAACCGAACATGTCGGCTGAATTTTGTCCGGTCTACTGAACTAATGATTTTGAACCCCAGAACATAAAATTTCCTGGTATTTCTTCAATGATGCCGAATTTCCCTTAGATTTAAAAGACGGCAACATCAAATCTCTCTTAAGGTTGAAACACGACAAAACCAAATCTCTCCTATGTTAAATACCGAACGAAAACGACGATACCGACGTAAAAATCATGAAGGTTTTCATCATTTTTGGCTATAATAAGACAACGATACCGACAATTTCTTAGGTTTAAAAACCTAAGATTTCTCAGCTAGGGAGACGAACACAAAATTTTGAATTATAAATCCTATATATCCAGTTTATTTTGTTCATTTCTATTTCAAAAATAATTCTTGTAATTAGTTATAATTAGTTGTCAAATTCACACTTGTCTCAATATTGTACTGCTTTGCATAATTAGCAAATCATGTGTAACTATTCACTCAAAAACTGTATTTTACCAACAAGTTAGTCACTGAGAGGAATAATTTCAAAACATCATCGCCCAGTGAGCGGTATAGTCACGCCACAAAAAAAATTCAATATCGCTTTATGATGTTCGAGATGGTTGAAATGAAATTGATTAAGACCCGATTGTGAGGACCAAAGAAGTAAATGCAGTGTGCTCATTGACATTTCTAGTCTAGTATTGATGCGAATAGTAGCCTGATGCGAAAAGATACGATTTGAGCTGGAATTTTCTATGATTAACGATGATTGCTAAAACCAAAATTTATGTTTCTTATGAAGAAGGGAAATACAATGAGTTCAGAAGTTAGGTGCAATAAAAGTTCATTTGTAAAAGGGTAGAGTGGACTCTCTTGAGGAGTTTGTGACTTCTCAAAGGAACCTTGAATATGTATAGGTTAATGATAACTTCAAATTTCATGCGTACATCAATTTAAAACATAAATGAAAAGGTTTACATCTAATTGTATCACAGTACAATTATCTTGGGTCTCCAAGATGGGTTCCCAGAAAAAAATATTGTACATTTTTGGTGTTTATAATGTTAATAATGTTTTGGAACTCGGCACTTTTGCCTATAGTTAATCTGTTCATAAAAGCAAAATTGAAACATCATTAGCTCATAATAGAGGCGTAGTTAATTTTCAGGTTGCTGTACGTATCATTATGAAACATACAAAATCTTCGGACACGCATTTGGGTTGACTCCTTCTCAATACTTCAGTCGAATCACAGATTTCTCCAGTCAAGGAAAGCAAATTATATTCCTTCAGGTAACTTTTCAAATTCTTAATTGTGAAAATTGTACACTTTTGTCAAGTGTTTATAGTAAAGAATTGGACGCTTTTTCGGCACCCATAAAAATCAATTTCTCAGCAAGTGTGGGCAACAGTGACAATAGAAAAAAGTCCAAATGTGACGCAATCGTCCCAGAGACCCATTTTGGACAAGCGTGAAGATTACTGGCAACATTTTATCACTTTGTATCCCTGCGAACAGTCACTGTTGTCCATAATTTAGACCCTGTCCACGGTTAAAGTTCTCCATTTCCAAAATTGTTTAATAAAGTCACAATAAAACAGAAATTAAAAAATCTTTATTGATGATTAATTGTTTAAAAGTCGCAACCAATATTAAATGCGGATTTAAAAAAGCCAATTTGAAATTTGCTCATTTTTAGATACCAAGACGTGACTTAAAAAATTAAGTCTCTGAAATATATAAGCTCTAATAACCACAGGAACCAACGAATAAAGTTTTCAGCTAATTTAGGAATTTGTAACCATTTTGCATATTAAATACCTTTATTGTGGAATTCTCTGTCAAAATGATTGTCAAAATAAATTGTTCCAACATGGGCGCCCCACGTTTAACGTCTAGTTTTTTCACCTGACGGAGCACTAAAAATGAATAATTGAAAGACGTAATGTCGATGTTGTCCACAAAATATATATAAAGATAGAGAAAAAAGAGTACAGTTGGTTTGCAGAGATTTTACAATTTTTGATCAAATCAGCTGAAATATGACGAACTGATTACTGACTCCAATGAGGTTTATGCGCAGAGAGCAAAATAACAAAAGAGAGTGGACACGTACCAATCATTGGACACGTGCCATCTAGATTGTAATCACCTCCATGAAATTTGCATTCCAGTAATTAAATATTTGACATTACAATAATTAAATATGTGCCCCCCCCCCCCCCCAGCTTAGTGAGCATAAATCTTTTATGACCCCCAGGCGCATGTGCTATTTTCGGGTCTTTCCCATTATAGCCCCCCCCCCCCAGCTTAGTGGTCAGATAACCTATAGCCCCCCCCCCCATCATGGTAATTATACCATAATGGGGGGGGGGCTATAATTTAATGGGGGGGCTATAATGGTAAAGACCCCTATTTTCTTACATAGTAACGTGCTATATAAATATAACAACATATAAGAGGGGGGGGGAACAGAATAGATCCAAATTTTTATTGAAATTGAATTGGCTATATGAAAATGTTTGCGCTTGACTCGATTGATACTGAGTTTTGCTCGACACAAAAAGTCGTCATTGCTTCTTACTAGATCTGCATTCATTGTATTCAAAGGAGTTGCCTAACCCCCTGAAATAAAAGCGTCATGTTTTTGCACTGATACTGAGTCCTGAAACCTAACAAAGATCGGAATCTATTGCAAATTAAATCATATATGTACAAAAGCTGTCAATCAAAGATGCTCATATCGTATTCTAGCAAAGGGAAAAGGAAAGAGCTCATAAAATTTTTGGGATTTTTTCCTTTTGTGCCCCCAGTACGTTATGCGCCCCCAGTTACAGAGCACGTGCCATTAAATCATCATGTAAAAATATGGCACGTGTGTCTGGGGGTGCAAATAATATGCGCCCACTAAGCTTGGGGGGGGGGGCACAAACGGAAAAGATCCAAATTTTGTTAACCATTTTAGGGGTTTTATATCCCCTCGATGTGCCTCAACTTCGTACAACTGCTCAGTTTTGGAAAAGGGAACTTGGTTGTGCAAAATAGTGCTGGTCAAGGTCACCCATTTGCCATTCCAACAGCAGACAATATGGTGCACGTGTTCCACCCACACTACTTAGTTGACTATTTGACCTTCGACTGGTTCAAGGCTCACGTCATCTGTGTGGAAAAACCATTAATTTGTCGTCAGTTTCCTCTAAGTGTGAATTAAAATTTTAATAATTGTGCCATTGTGCCTTTTTCGTAAAAAAATTGATATATTTTTAGTGTTTTGGTCTGTTTTAATAATTTAATATGTCACTTTGTACGCAGAAGTTACAAATTAATTATCTACCCGCTGTTTACTCAGGAATTAAAAAAATACTATATCTCGATATGACTTGTGCATAGAGAAGCAATGAGGATTGATGGCGAAAATGATCAATTGAGAAAAGATTTTATGCACAGTACCCAATGGTGTTTCCCCGAATATACGAAATCCGCTTGCAAAAAACACTAACTTTTTTTTCATTTTTTTGCGTTATATTGGCTATTTTAATCTTCACAAAGTTTTCTTCTCTCTAGTTAACCTGTTTTTTTTACCGAGTGAGATCTGTCAATTTGCCATTCAACTTAATTATTATTCACTGCTTGAATGAGAATATGTAACAAAATTTGCTGAAACAATACTAAATACCCAGTGCAACGATTCCTGAGATTCTTGCCAAATTATTATTTTGCAATTTGCTAGTCAGAAAAAATCTCATCAGGAATCCAATTGGGATGTCTATCCGGAAAAGCAGGTGTTGGTAGGTAAATATTTCAGTCAGTTCTCACTCTTCCCACTGCCAAAAATAAGAGATTTCAAGACCGCGGTAGGAAGATTTTAAGACCGAATTTTTGCTCTTGCTCGATAAAAATTTGATAATATTCGATTTAAAAAACGCTGAAGGTTCTGCCTTATAAAAGACTACTTGATGAATGTTCTGCGAAACAAAAATTTTTATTTTGTGAGATATGATGTGAAGAGAACTAAGGTATGCGGCACGCACTCGGCAGAACATACACAGCATAATTGGTACAGAAATAATCTTCACAAGTATATCGCCTTTGACTTCTTTGATGTCAGTTGCATTTTTATTTCAGTTCCATTTTTTATGCACAATCAACCACTTTTGAACCATTGTTCGTACAAAAATATTGGTAGAATGACTGTTGTTAATATTACAAACAATTTTTACCATGATAGAAAAAACGAGCTGATTATTATCATGTGAGGTTTTTACGATATTATTCATTATTAAAGTCAGTATTTCACTTTATTTTAAAAAAAATAACAGAACCAAAAAATGAAAACTTATCTGAGGTGGAATAATTGCAACAGCGGATTATAGCAAATTGCATATCATAAAGTAAATTTTTGGGAAGTTTGCGAAATTTGACCAGCCTCTAATCATGAGTTGTTCATTTTTTCACGAGTTCACGCTAGTAGTGTTAGCGTTTCCAACTGCCATATGTTTGCATCAAAAATTCTTTAGGTGAATTAACTAACATTAGGTAATCAACTCACACTGGTAATAGAAGCCGAAATTATTATAAAGCGAGTTTTGTAGCATTTTCCAGCTCAGACACAAGCTAAAATAAGTGAAAGAAATCACGATCTTTTTCAAATGTCAATTGAAATTACTAAAACGTGTCGTTGCTTTCAGGCTATAAATCAGAAAGCAAAAGTTTAGCCTGCAATAAGTGACATGATTAAGATTATAATCGAGTTTACCGTGGTTTTGATGATGGCATTAGGAACCACTTTATTCAAATCTTTCAAAGTTTCATAAAAAGAACTAGTAATCGTGAAGCAGAAACAGCACATTTTGCAAAAACATCCCAGAAAAACTGAAGTTCTTGTAAAATTGATGCATCAGATATTACCAAAAAATTAAGTTTACACCACACTTGTACAAAATTATTCAATATAATCGGGTTTTCCTGACTAAAGCGTAATTATCCCAATGCAATCGTATTTCATCGGAATGAGAAACAAGAATCATGCGAAAGTGCATGTAGACAGATTTTTTGAATATACGTCCCAATTATCTCAAAATTAATTTTAGTTTTAAAAGCAAAAGCTCTTTTGAGTATCAGTATTGCAAAGCTCAGAATAAAGCAGTTTTTCGCGACCTTGATTACAATGTTTAACAGGAAAATGTCAATCTTCACAAAATTCAGTTTGAAATAATTTAGCCCGATAAAAATCACATGCAAAGTCAGTCACTTTCCTATATAGAAAAGGGATCAACCACCTATTTTGGAGAAACAGAGCAATTTGCAAAAATGGGAGAAACAGAGCAATTTGCAAAAATGAAATGCAACATTCAGTATTCACGTTAGGAAAAGCAAACAAAAAAGAACTACTTTTTTCATTTAGTTTTGAGTCATTCAAAAGTAAACGAATGACTAAATCTGTGCCAATAAGTCTGACTCAAGATCAAATTGAAAAATTTTTTACACAAAAGATATCATTAAAAAAATGGAGTTGGTAATATTTGTCTTTTGAGAAAAGAGTTGGTTTCCAGTTAAATATGATTCACGTGATTTTTGTTTGGTTAGTTTCTTATTTTGTTCAACCTTAATCAAATAAAAAAGTTCGAAACTATATGACTAATCCAATAAAAAGTATGGCATCAATGTTTTTGACGCTTTTCTACCTAAAATACAGAGATTTACCGTAAATTGATAAAATCACACTGATTGATTCCTTATTTTGACAGCTCAGTCAAATTTGATTAAGTTGAACAAAGTAGGCCTTAAAGTCATCCGAACAGAAGGAAATCTTTTTTCTCTTTTTCTTCAAAAATCACTTCTTTGTCGGCTTTTCCAGTTACAAATTTCCTAAATGGAATTTGTCTAAATTTAGTCACATTGAATAAGTGTTTTAGGCTAGTGTTTGTAGGAGCAGCTTGAAAAAATTTTCTGCCTCGTTGAAACTTTTAACTGTTTTTATTATTTGAAATGAAGAATTATAAAGGACTCCTGTTGAATTTTTTAGTCAGATTTTTATTTAAAAAGAGACCGTACAAAAAACGCAAGCATCAATGTCGTTTTATGCGTGATGTCAAGGGGGTAGAAAATGAAAAAAAAATTTTCTTGTTCTTTAGTTAAGCTGTTTACTTTCCTGGTTTTATCTAAATGTTGTTATAATGTTACATAAAACACTTAAAAGAATGGTGACAATTCATACCGTACGTTTGCGATAAAGTTCAAAAAAAGTTGTTGACTTTTAACCTATTCCAAAAAACTTGTCATTGTTTATATATTTTTTAATTTTAAAAGTGGAGATTCAATTTTTCTGAAATTTGGCGTTGACTGAATTTGTTGGTCAACTCGATGCTAATGTGGAGTTTAAACTGAAAAATTATCAGAAGCATAAGGATAATCAATTTTCATAGACCTTTTCTATAGAAATTTGTTTACAGAACTTGATTGTTGATCAATTTGCATAGAACTTTTATAGAATAATCTTCATAGAATAACTTTAGAATAATCAATTTCCATAAAAGTTTTTTTCAGAACTTCTTTCTGGCACATTTTTATAGAGTTTTTTGTTGTCTCGAAATGAGACCCAAGCAAACTTGGATGAGACTCAAATATTCTGGAAGTTGTATAGTAACTCGAAAAAATATTGACAATTACTAAAATAAAAAGATTTGATATTCTAATGGTTATTATGGCTGCAATAATTTGAGTTTTCGTAATTGGTTTGTAATTTTTTAGTGTTTGATGTTTTTGTAGTTTCATGACTATATAATAGTTTTATTATTATATTGGCGTGTTATGGAGTTGTTTGTTGATCTATCCAGTAAATTTTAGATATAAAACTAATGGCTGTCATGACTTTTTTAATTATTTGTTTCAAAAATATTGGTGAATTGTTGAACTTTGCCCCCTTTCTTTGTTTTTCGCTCGCCTAGTGCCATTAAGGACAGGTCCAATCCCCTCTGTTTTCTAGTGAATGGTGGGTGAATTTGTCTAGTTTGAACTTTAACTAATGGTTTTTTATTTTGATACGAAGTGTTCTTAAAAAAAGATTTTGTGCTTTTGCCGCAATTAACCAATTTATTTTTGTTTATTTTGTTGTTTTTGTTGTCACTTGATCTAGGTCTCATCGGTCGCCCTCTAATAATAAGGCATGGCACTATTAATTCATTTAATAGTTTGGGTCTGAAACTTTTTTTCACTCGCAGCACCAGATAGGAGCGGGATCGGGCAAATAAAAATTTGTATGAGCGGGATCGGAAAACATTGTATGCGATACCGAGCCTCCTTGACTATTTCTATACTGGATCCACCTTGTTAAACTCTGTCAGTATTGGTTGATAACTCAATTTAACTGAATTTCAACCCAAGTTGCATGACTCGGTTCGTCAAAAATTATCTACACAATTTCAACAGAAACATGCAAAATTTCCCGCCTCACCCTATCACTAACCAAATTCAGAAATGGCGCTGCAAAATAAAAGCAACTTTTGAAAGTGATGCCCAAAGTAATATTAAATTGAAGGCAAACAACACAAATAACACTTTAAAATGGACACAAAAATTATAAAAGATTATAAAAATTATAAAAATTATAAAATTATAATTTTTGTAAAAGCCAATATTTTTTTTGACAAAAAAAAATTTCGTTGATCACGTTTTCAACTGAAGGTATGTACAAGTACACATTGTCAGAAAAGCACAACCCAAATATGGTTAATCAGCAACTTCACGGCGCTTCAAAGTTATGGATCATCTACAATTAACAATAACGATTTATTACAAAAACGCATTACACTATTCTTTTTATGTTCTTTGATCTCCGAAATCAACCACTTTAAAAAAACATTCATTAAACATGAGAATTTTTTTTCTGTGTTCAGAATTTTTAAGATCAACATCTTGCCAACAAATTCCAAATGATTGTTATTCAGCATTTTTTTAAGGGTATTTTTTTCAGGGCATTTTTTCTGCTTTAGCAAAAAAAACAAACTTAGAGTTGTGGCAAACAGTTTTGACAATAATTTTAGTTAAGCAATAAAAAATTTTTTCACACAGTAAAAAGCACTGATTTTTTGTTCAATTTACTGTGAGGGTAAATTGAGGAGAAAACAGATCTAACGTAGAACAATGAAAGTGAGTTTCTCTTATTTTCAATTTTCAAAACACTTCTACGTTTTTCTGAGCCAGAAATGTTTCTGAACTGTCTGAATATATTAAGCAAAATATATTGAAATTTCGTGCTCGTTAGTTTTCCATATATTTGGCTACTAAGAAATGAAAAATTCATGTTTGTTGTTTATGTTCAAAAAATGTTTTGACAATATTCATGTTACTGCTCAATTTTTTAATGACCTTTTTATGAAGTTTTTATTAATTTGGCGTGTCTACTAAGAGTCCATGAAACCGAATATGACTTAATGAGAAAAATGCCCTACTAAGTCATATATTATTTTACCAAGAATCATATATGACTTAGCATGATTAATAGGTTTCTTTTGTGGTGTTATCAGGCTGATCAGTAAAATATCTACTGAAAATCGAACAAATTTACTGAAGGTAAGTTTGTTCCATTATCACTAGTTTATTTTCACATTAATCTGGTGGGCTCAAATTACATCAAAATTTTTTAGCGCATCATTATTAGACAATCAAAAAAGCTATTGATGAAGTTCTTTACAAAACTGTCATCTACAGTGTTTACAGTTCTGAAGAAATTTTCCCTTTTTGTTGATGCGAACTTTATAAACTTGTCTCTTTATAGAATATACATTAGTAGAAAAAAGGCGACAAAAGCATAAAAGATGAGCAGCTGCAAATTCATTGGCAAAAATCAAGATAATGGGCTCTGAGTAAGAACATTCACGCGAACCTAGCTGCCTCAACCCAGGTGATTAATTAACAGATTTACCAAAGGACACATCAACGGCCTGAAGTAAGCATCGAAAAATCAAAAATGTGCAACCTCGGAAACTCGACTCGGTTTTCTCAAGTTGGCCCAAGAGGGTATTATGAGCACCAATATGCATATCAAAAAATATTTTATTAAAATTTGTTTTATTTTTTGGCCATTCGATTTCTTTTGGTTGACATATTTTTATTGTACTTGTCATAAAATGCTGTTGTTTCAACAATCGGTTAAATAAACTTTAGTTTATTTTTGCTTTGCATATTGCCTTCGATTTCGTCGGCATTTAGTCAATTAATTCAGTTTTGCATTTGTCTAGCTCACTTCTCACGTTTTATCATAATTCACCTGGAGCCTAATTAAAAACCTCATCTCATTACTGATTCAGAGTAATGATCATGTCACTTTTTACACGCAGTCTCAATCCAAGTCTTGGCCAAGACTTGGCAAGTCTAAATCCAGGTCTTGTCCAAGACTCGCCAAGTCTAAATCCAAACGACCAGAAACACCTGAAATGGCCCATTGTGACCTCCCGGGGTCCTCTAGTATGTTTGTTATCATTTGGTATTAGTTTGGAATCAATTTTCAAGACACCGAGAAAGCAGTCAAATTTTACTCCCAATAACGTGGCACGTTATAAAAAAAACTTGCCCAGTATTGAAAAACGAAATTAGCCTTGTATTTATACGTGCCTAGTACTGATATAGACTTGGCGTTAGGTTCGGGTTGACTCTCGAGCGTTAATGAATGAAGACAGTGTATTTTTGAATGCAAGACAACCCCCCCCCCCCCGATCCGTTCATTTCGATGTGCACTTCATATCGATTTTTGTCCGGGACTTCGACCTGGGGAACCCATTCTCTTTCATCTCTTGTTCAGGGCTTCACCTCTCAAGCAACGTTAACGTTGAACAAAAAGGCTTCCGGTATTTGGTCAAGTTTATGTAAAGATCACCAAATGAAGAAACTCGATTGGTACAACTAAGCTAAGAATCAAATCGGTAATGAGGCACTATGAAATGCTTAATCTAAATGAGGGTAACATCCATCGTAATGTTTTCGTTAGTTACGTTTTAGGTAAATTTGCCCTTGATGGGTTCAGATAGAAGCAATTTGTTTGCATTATTCTGCAAGGCTGACTTTGTTTCTGAGTAAATAAACCAGAACGACTCATTTTCTTGTTTGACTGTCTATTGCAGTTTAATTGTGAGGTGAGGCTGAGAAAATGTCAATATTTTATTGTTTGTGCATTGCAGTGTCTGTCCTATTTTGTTCATGTAAGTAGGTGTCAAAATATTTCCATAATGGCCACAGAATTAAATTTTATGAAATCATTGATTTTTTGTTTGAAGAAAATGGGAGAAACTAAGGAACGATTAGTTAAAGTAAATCACGTATAGCCAGCAGTATTTTTTGAATGTTCCCCCGAAAAATTGATTGAGTCGCAGCAATAAATTGACTGCTAAATCGAGAAGCTGGATACTTTCTTTCTCGTCCACGGTATGGATAAAATTTGTCCTCAAAATGCTCGCTTGTTATTATCGTGATACATGTTGGAAAAGGAATGGTTGAGAACGCGGCAGCATACAGGTTATGTGAATTTTTGATACGTCAATCGCCCAAATGAATAAAAAACATCACCTCCCAGGTTTATGTCCGCGACCATAGACCGCTCTGATCAGACGATTTGGGTCGCACACCGGTGGAGTGGTGCGACCCAATTTACAATGTCTGGGAAACGCTTGAGTCGCACGATGGTCTAGATAATGGTCGCACTACTGTCTGATCATAGGGCAAAGTCTGGGACTTCGTCTGCACAATGGTCCCTCAGCGGTCTGATCAGAAGGCAAAGTTGCACTAGAGTCTGATCATAGGTCGCGCTAATGTCTTAACAATGGTCGCACTACGGTCTGATCCGAGGGCAAAGGTCTAGACAATGGTCGCACTACGATCTGAGACCAAAGTCTCGACTGGACATACGGTGCCCCAAAACTTGACCATAGAGCATTAACTGACAATCTATTTGACTGCAGTTTATTACCACTGTTTTTGATTATTTAAAAGAAAATTGCAGGCACTTCAAAATGATTTTTTGTTTATGTTTATATTTGTTTATTTAGATTTATCAATTAGTTTTGTCCTAAACTTCACTAGATATACCCTCTTAATCAAATTTAACTTGAGTAATATAGGTTTGAATTGAATAATTTCAACAAATTCCATCTGATTATAACATGTATTATGCAGCCGTCTGATCATAGAACAAATATTGGATTATGGCGTGATGAGAGGGAGCGGTGGTCGCACTAAATTCGAACAAAATGTTGGGTCGAACAAAAGTCGCACGTAATTTTGGGTCGCACGTTAGTCAGATCGGAAGGTTTTGGGTTGCACGGTGGTCTGATCAGAGGTCTTTTGGATCGCACTATGGTCGCACGAAATCTTGGGTCGCACTACGGTCTGATCAGTCAGATGAGAGGTCTTTGGGTCGCACGATGGTCTGATCAGAGGTCAAAGTCTGGGAAAAAGTCTGATCAAAGATTTGCATACTTTTGCATATTATAGATGTTTGCATAGTTTTTTTCATGAATTCTGATGTAAATGAGAATTTAAGTTTCAGTAGCCACTTTGATAACACTGGAGCAATAAAAGATCTGATTGAGTAGTTCTGAAACCAAACGTTTTTTGTTTCCTCTTATAAGGCAAGCAAGCAATTCTTGTCATTACAATGTTATAAAAGTTTTTCATTCATGAGTGGCAATTTGACTTCTGTTTTTGCTACATTGCTCCAAATGTTTCCTGAAAATTCTACAGAAAAAAATCAGAGCTTTGCGAATAGTGTTTTTGTCTTCTGTTGTCTTATCATTTATTCTCAATTTCTGGACCTTTTTCTTTTCCAGATTACAGTTGTAAGCGTCTGTGTGGAATCTAGTTGAACTACGTTGAACTACGTAGTTGAACTACGTTGTGGAATCTAGTTGAACTACGTTGTTGTGTGGAATCTAGTTGAACTACGTTGAACTACGTTGAACTACGTTGAATCTAGTTGAACTACGAAATTTTTTAAGCAAATTTTTGGTGCTAATGTGGAAATTTATGTCTAAAAATTGGCGATTAAGTAGAAAATTAGCAGTTTTGCAATTACCCAGTCATCACCCAGCACTGTTCACTAGAACAAGTAAATCTTATAATTTGGTCTCAAGAAATTACAAATAAAATTTGGGCAATAAAGTTGTATGCAAATTACATGCTCACCAAAATCGTGGAAATGAGTCAGTTTTACCCGTGAATACTAGGATACAAGCAACTGACTTCCACGTTTTGGGTAACTACATTCCATTGTGGAAAATTCTATACAAAACGTGAAGAGTGGCGACAAAATATTGTCACTCATCTATACAGAACGCAAAACTTATCGAAGTTCTGGAAAATTGCCACGCAATGATCAAAGCTAAAATGGGTGGAGTTTTTGTTCACCACATTCACAGGTACTTTTACGTACTTTTGCTGTTATTAGTGCTAACAACTCAGCCCGGGATGCATCTCAGCGGGAACTCTCAATCAAAACTTTTTCCCGGATTACCCCTTTATTGACTTAACCTTCAAATTACACACCCCTTCACTTTTTTACAACATGCTCTTTTATGATTGGAGTTTATTCAGCTATCAGATGTCGTCATGAATTATTTTCTTTTTCGATGACGTTGGGTAAATTTTAGCCTCCACCGTCCACGGAGAGGAGTCAGCTTCAAACCAACTTGATAGCTTTGTCAATGTGACTAGAGAGTGTCTCGATTTCATCATTCCTGGAACACTTTCCAAGCTGTCAAGGTCATGTCTCCGAAGAAGGTTGCTATAATTGTATTGCACTATATGTATAAATCAGAGGGTAGAGACTCTATCATTCAAATGATAGAGACCTGCTTTTAGGAGATCCTGAATAAAAAGTATTCAAATAATTTAATGACAGGGTAAATAATTTAACATCAGGGTATCTCACAAGGATATTTCTTTGCATACCTATATACCGGTAAATTAAAATAAATTAAAAATAGCAGATCATTTTTGTTGGTCACTTTTTTTCTTTTTCAAACTATTTTCCTCGTTCAAGTATGAAAATCTTAGTAAATTGCCACGTAGAATCAAAGCAATCTACAGCATTCAACAACTTTACAGGAATGTTTTAAAAAATCTTTGCAGGGCATTAAATCAGAGTTTTTTAAACGGAGAATTTCTAAAATCTCTCGTCTTATTCATTAACTTGAAAAAATCATTAATTTATTCATGTGTTTTGTGGAAACGAGTGACAAGATTTTTCCCACTTTTCAAATTTTATAAACCATTTTCCATTTGGGCAACCACTCGAAGAGAAATGCTTTTCTCGTTGGTTGCCCTTGTTGGACTAATGTTTTTTGTTTTTAAAAACACCAATTTGTACCTGAACTAACCATCCAACTAAATTTAATTCATTCATTCATTCCACAATCCAATATAGTAAAAATCTCTTTTTTTCAGCAATTACTTCTGCTTGCGACGATACTACCTTCAAAATAATGAAATATCAAGAAGCCCTGCTCATGACTCAGAACGGTTTGAATTGGAAAAGAGAATGTATGAAAGCCTCATTCGAAGAGTCTTCATGGCCTACAATACATTCTCTCATTACGTTGGTGACTATTCCCATGGAGGTAAGACTAGTCTAAAAAACTACTCGCGACTTTTCGACAATGGCTGGCTTTACCAATTATTTTTTGAGCACTTTGAATTCATAATTATTTTTGCAAATTCGTTGAACCGTACCGTGTTGAAAAAAGGAAATTAGAAAAACAGCTACAATTTCTGCTGCAGAATTTGGAATTTCAAAACCTGGTTGTTAAGGCGTTTAAGCCTGCATGGTAATATACCTCCTCCCATACAGCGCTCACGCCAGTTTAGGGTAATGGGGGGGATAAATTCGACTGAAGGGTAAACCAATATCAGAGTAGAAGTAACGGTGAATAATTTGTTAAAAGAGTAGACGAACTGGTAAGGGTTACTTTGATTAAAAAAAGAACGAAGAATAAGGGAAATACCGAGGGTAAAGTGAACAATGATAGGTAGCACTGAATCAGTAAGTAGCTCTGACCATAGCTCTGAATCAGTAAGTAGCTCTGATCATAGCTCTGAATCAGTACCCAGGTTTTTGTCCAGACCCAAATTGAGCTATGATCAGACCCAATCGCGCGCACACCCCTGTGTTCCCAGACCAAAATTACAGGGTCTGGAAAGCGGTCCGAGCGCACAATAGTCTGGACCATGGTCTGATTTCGGTCTGATCAGAGCTCAATTCGGTCTGGACGGTCTGATGATAGTCTTTTTTAGTCTGGACCATGGTCTGGGTTCGGTCTGATCAGAGGTCAATTCGGTCTGGACGGTCTGATCATAGTCTTTTTAGTCTGGACCATGGTCTGGGTTCGGTCTGATCAGAGGTCAATTCGGTCTAGAAAGTCTGATCATAGTCTTTTTAGTCTGGACCATGGTCTGGGCTCGGTCTGATCAGAGGTCAATTCGGTCTGGAAGGTCTAATTTCGAGTGCATTATTTTTCATTTTTTTATTGAGTGATGTTGGCTCTGCCAAGAGGCAACAATAAAGCAGCGTTACGATCAGAGACTCATCTAAAGTCCGATGACTCAAGTCCGATGACCAGAAACAAGGAGTCCAGCTGATAGCAAATGCAGGTCCCCTCAAGAGGAAATTTTGATTAACTGAAGACCACGACGTTTCTTGTGGAAAGCTGTCGAAGTTCATCCATTGAGTCAGAAATATGAACTAAGGTGTATGTTAAATAAATTTTTTTTCTCAACAGTTAGGTTTCGTTTTCATTAGCAATATTTTCAGAATTGGTTTTTCCTTAGATGATTTTAATACTGCAAACACCAGTTTTTATCAAATGAACATATTTTAGCAAAATTAAGAGATTTGTTCATAATTAAAATCTTTCTCTGATCAAACTATTTTGAACGCACTTGAGTCTGATCATAGTCTGATTAAGGTCTGGGCATTGGACTGAAATTGAGTCTGGACCATGGTCTGAAGATGCTCTGATCTTAGTCTGTTTATAGTCTGAACAATGGTCTGAATTTGGGTCTGATCATAAGCGCACTATAGTCTGGACAGTAGTCTGGGTTCGGTCAGATCAGAAGACTTTTTGGTCTGGAAAGTCTGATCAGAGATCATTTTGGTCTGGAAGGTCTGATCAGAGGTAACTTCGGTCTGGAAAGTCTGATCAGAGGTCATTTCAGTCTGCATAGTCTGATCATAGCTCAATTTGGGTCTGAACCTAAACCTGGGTAAGTAGCTCTGATCATGGCTCTGAATCAGTAAGTAGCTCTGATCATAGCTCTGAATCAGTTAGTACCTCTGGTCATAGATCTGAATCCGTAATGAAATGTGACTTGTAATTAGACTTGCCCAGTACTAAAACTGACATGGTGTTAGGTCCGGGAATAGATTTATGTGTGGAGAGGTGCAGTGATTAACGCTTTTTCTTCAGGCTGCTGCAGGTATCAAGTTAAAACATACGAATTGAAAGGATACGCTTTTGGATTGCCAGCAATCGAGTACTTCAATCGGATCACAGATTTCTCCAGTGAACTTAAACAACTAATATTCATTAAGGTAACTGTTTTTGGAAAAAAAAGTAACAGCGAGAGCAATTTGAAAGGGAATATTAATAAAAGCTCAAACTGCGCTCCTATTATTCGAAAATTCCATGTTCCATCTTCCAAAGGTCATCACAACATAGAGAAAAGTAGCGAGATAAACCAAGAATGTGCCGCTGAAGAGTTGGTCCGCTGTAAATTACTTTTCAATTGCTCTCAAACAAAGTTTGTAGCAATTATATTAATCCTGTGATTTTTAAGCGATTTGTTGCTTGACCGTTTATTCCTCTGCTTCTTTTGACTTTTCGTCCTCAAAAACGAGATAAAAAAGTATCACTCGGAGGGCATTTACTGGCTCAGCAGCTCTGTTAGAGCCTTATGCCTTGCTAGTCTCTAAGTATGCGATTAACCGAAATTGTTTTGAGAAGACACTTTGATGGTGTAAAGGGGCGGCCCTCTATCTTAAAAGCTTAACCCCCCCCCCCCATAGTCACTACCCCCACAGTCATCTCCACCCCTCACTAACTCCATCAAACTCATACCGGAGCTCGGCTGAACCCCCCCCCCCCCTTCGCATCCGTCACCTCCCCATAATTCTAGCATCCCTAAATCACAGATGGCTTCTACCAAAGCCAAAGCTCGCCGGCCGTTTGAGAGCAGTTCGCCGAAAGTTTGTTTTGTATATTTGAATAATGTGTTAATAAATAACGCTCTGCAATTTTCTGCCAAGAAGTGGTGACAAAACGATTTTGCAGTTAGGTCGATAGGGTGAAAGATGATCTGTATTTGCGAGGGGAAATAAACGTAAAAAATAAAACTATTGCTAAATAGGTTCCGAACGTAGAGAGCCATTATCTAAGGAAAAGCATAAACAACCCTTTTAAGCTCTTTGTGTGTCGAAATAGTCTAATTTATTTCTCTGAAAAAAATTATTTCAGGAAAAAAGTGAGCGACGTATAAAAACTTTTAGGGTTTGAAGTGTAAAAATGTAATTTGGTATGGTATACGGGGATTTTGTCTTTATTTAAAGGAACTGCTGAAAAAATTTCTCTTGTTTTTTCTTCTAAATTGATAGGTTGAACATCATTCTTTTCTTCAATTTTTTAAATGTGAGACATGGTTGATCATTAAAGAGTTTGCCGTTAATAAATTGAGTGTTGTGTGTGTGAGCCACAAGCTAAGTTTTTTTCTAAATCTTTATCAACTGCAGCCTTTTAGAACAAAAACATTTCGTAGTACTAGTAGTTATAATCAATTAAAACCAAATACTTAACGTATCTTCAATGTGAAATTAACATATCGTGATCTAATTCCGAAAAATGAAATATACGCACTCGATTTCATTGGTGTTCTCCACAACCTACGTTTTAAAGTTAGTGTTGTAAGGGTGAGTGGAAAACAGTAACACAGCGATAACTTATTTCAATTTTCTTTCTTAATAGGGTATATGCGCCTCCATTTTTCACGAAGCGCTATCGCGAAAATCTGGGTTAACCTATCATCAGTATCATTTGCGCACGCAAATAACTGAGATAGTGCCAATTAGATCGGAATGAAAGAAAACCTAATTGATGATTACGTTCGGAAATATCCCGCTCAATAATGCTTACAATTGTGGATTAAGAAGACAATTAGAAGTTTAGCGAAAACCCATATATCTGTTCACAAAATTAATTATATCTTTGAATTTTGTTTCAAGTAATTGCTAATAACATTCGGTCAGTAATGTTTTAGACTGATACATGCCCAAAAATTGTGGATTTTTGATAAGTTCTTCAGTAAATACTGATGACAGAATGTAAAGCTTCTCTCCTATACAAGTAATTTAATTTCACAATTTGCGTAACTAAACTACATAGTTGAAAATGGCATATGAATCCTGAAAACAGACACACGTTTTGGTCACAAAATTTCCGCACAACCGAAAATTCGTTGGAGTGTGCATTTTCGGACATCGGCCACTATGTCAAAACAATAATAAAAATGATAAAATTTGACTGCACAGATCTTCTTCGAAAAAAAATTTTTGATAATCAAATGTAAAAATCTGCGAAATAATTGTATATATCGCTTTTATTATTATTAGTGGAAGCCAACTTTATAGTTCCAACAAAAAATTGCGCTATTTAAATTACTGATTGCAAAACCTTACAATTTTGCATTTTTTTGCAAAGAATTCAATATTGGAATTCTTCAATGATGAGTTTCAGGAAAACATTCTTTCTCGGACTCACTACAAATGAGCTAATCTTAAAAATCAACCACCCTAATAAATTAGTCGCACTGCTGTAATCTTTCTTTCCCGGCAACCGCAAAAACTGAGGTAATCTTAAATATGAATTAGGCTAATAAGTTGATCGCACTGTGGTAATCTTTTTCCCGGTAAACCAGAAAAAATAAATTTATCACAGAATTCAGCTAAGCTAAGGAGTTACTTTATCTGCGGCAATCTTTTTTTCACAGCAAAACAATATAAAAAGAATGAAGCTAGTTACCTTTTTGTTCTGCGCTAATCATTTTCCCCGTTAAATCACAAAAATTGAATAATTCTTAAAAATGAAAAAAGTTGATAAAATATTCACTTTGCCGTAACCTTTTCTGCCGCTAATCCACAAAATATAAACTCATCTTAAAATTGATTTAAACTAATTAGCTAGTCGCTCTGCCGTATTCCTTGCTTCCCAGTAAACCACAAACAATATACAAATCCAAAACTTAAGCTGATAAAGTAAGCAGCTTATTCGTGATTCATCTGTTGCAATTGTCCTATATGGCACAAAGTCAAAACTTAAAGTGTCATTCCTACAGTTGTGGGTGTTCTCAATAGGCGTAAACACATCACATGTTTGAGAGTTGATAGGTAGCTGTGCAATTGAATCTTAAGGAATCTAGTTGGACTCAAACAGACGAAGCGTATTAAACGATTTTGGCAAAAGCCCGGCTTGTCATTTTTTTTGAATTGAACAGAATTTGTCGCATTATTCCACAAAAAAAGCTCTCCTTTTTAGATTTAAGAAATTTAGTTTTTTGAAATTTAGGAAAAGAAACGGACCAAATAGGCCAAACGAAGTGCTAGAGGCGCTCGCTTGACATGAAAGCTCATT
>NC_134472.1:27386440-27391440 GCF_964194025.1 Convolutriloba macropyga
CCAGATTGAATTATGATTAATAACATGAAAGATAACTGATGAAATTAACTCTGAGTACAAGTTCCAAATAAAAAATGAAATG
Source organism: Convolutriloba macropyga (assembly GCF_964194025.1). NCBI lineage: Eukaryota > Metazoa > Xenacoelomorpha > Acoela > Convolutidae > Convolutriloba > Convolutriloba macropyga. Next base: position 27,386,523 of record NC_134472.1, read on the forward strand.
AAACTAATTTTTCTGCAGAACTGTATCAGATAAACTTCAGGAAATGTATTCATTTCTCGATCTTCCGGTAAACCACAAAACCTATCTAATCTTAGAAGCGATCTAAGCTAATAAGTTACTTTCTCTGGGGTAATCTTTCTTTCCCTGTAAATAAAAAAATGAACTAACCTGAAAAACGTTTTAAGCTAATTAGTTACTTTCTCTGGGGTAACCTTTCTTTCCCTGTAAATAAAAAAATGAACTAACCTGAAAAACGTTTTAAGCTAATTAGTTACTCGCTCTGCCGTAATCATTCCGAGACCACAAACACCCCAAAAAATAAAGTAATCTTAAAATTGAATTAAGTTTACGAGTTATTTGCTCTGTTGTAAATTTTTCTCCCGATAAACCACAAACATTGAACTAAACTTAAAAGTTAACATAGCTAAAATGTTTTTTTGCTCTGTTGTAGTGTCCTTCTTTCCCAAAAAAAAACAAAAAAATGAACTAATGAGAAGAATAATCTAAGCTAATTAGTTACTCGCTGTGCAGTAATTTTGCTTCCCAGTGGAGCACAAAAGCGATCTGATCTTAAAAATGAGCTAAGCTAATGAGCTTATTGCTCAGCTGCAATCTTTCTTTCCCAGCAAACCACAAAAAATGAAAATATCGGAAAAATTTTTTCCGTTAATTTATTTACTCGCTCTGCCGTATTTTTTCAAAAGATCACAAACACCCCAAAAAGAACTTATCTGAAAAATGAACTTAGCATATGAGTTACTTGCTCTGACGTAACTTTTTTTAACCGAAAAACCACAAACATTGAACTAATCGTAAAAGTTATATAAGCTAATTTTTTTTGCGTTGCCATAGTCCTTTTTTCTTGATAAACCATAAAAAAATAACGAAATAACCTGAAGAATGATCTAAATTAATTAGTTACTTGCTGTGCCGTAATTTTTCTTTATCAGCAGACCACAAAAAAGTGAAATAATTAGAAGTACAATTTAGGCTATGTAGTTACTTGCTCTGCCGCAATATTTCCAGGTCCTTAAAAACCCTAAAAATGAACAAATCTGAAGAATGATCTAAGCTAATTAGTTAATCGCTGTGCAGTAATTTTTTTATCCTAATAAACCACAAAATTAATCTCATCATAAAAATGAGCTAAGCTAATGAGTTAATTGCTCTGCTGCAACCTTTCTTTCCAGGTAAACCACATAAATTAAAAAAGGATCAGAGAAACGATTTCAGCTTACTAATTACTTAATCTACCGTAAGTTTTTCTTGACCACAAACACCCCAAAATAGAACGAATTTGAAGAATTCTGAGCTAATATTTTACTCGCTCTGTATTAACTTTTCTTTACAGGTGAACCAAAAAAAACTGTCTCATCTTAAAAATGAGCTAAGCTAATGAGTTAATCAATATGCTGTATTCTTTTTTTCACGATAAAACCACAAAAAATAAACTAATCTGAAAAAAATTTAAGCTGATTAGTAAATCGCTCTGCCTCAACATTTTTCCTGGTAAATCGCAAAAACTGAACTTATCTTAGAAGTATTTTAAGCTAATTAGTTACTTTCTCTGCCATTATCTTTCTTTCCCGTAAATAAAAAAACGGACTAATCTGAAGAATGATTTAAGTTAAAGAGTTACTCGCTCTGCCCTTAATCTTTCCGGGACCACAAACACCAAAAAAGTAACCTTAAAACTGAACTTGGCCTATGAATTACTCGCTCTGATGTAATTTTTTTCCCTGATAAACCAAAAAAATTGAACTAAAATTAAAATTTAACTAAGCTAAAATGTTTTTCGCTCTGTTGTAGTGTCCTTGTTTCCCGAAGAAAACACAAAAAATGAACTAATCTGAAGAATAATCCAAGCTAATTAGTTATTTAAGCTAATTTTTTTGCGTTGCTCCAATGGTTCTTTCCCGATAAACCATTAAAAACTAAATTAATCTGAAGAATGGTTTAAGTTAATTAGTTACTCGCTTCGCCGTAATTTTTTTTCCCCCGTAGACCACAAAAAAGTGAAATAATCCGAAGAATTATTTATTCTAATTTGTTACTCACTCTGCTGTGTTCTTTCTTTCCCGATAAACCACAAAAATGAACTAATCTGAAGAATAATCTAAGCTAATTAGTTACTCGTTGTACCGTAATTTTTCTTTCCAAGTAAACCACAAAAAGTGATTTGATCATGAAAATGAACTAAGCTAATGAGTTAATCGCTCTGCCGTAACTTTTCTAAAGATGAGCTAAGCTGATAAGTTAAGCAAATTATTTGTGATTCATATATTTCAATGGTCCAATTTATTACATCAACATAACTTACGGAACTATTCCCACAGTATTCACAGTTCATAAAAACTTTACTTGTCATTCTGACGAATTAGACGACAAAAAGTTATGGCCCTATTCCATAAAAAAGGGTGAAGTTTTAGATGTACAAAACTATGTTTTGTAAAATTTAAAAAAGGAGACCGAGTGTCCGATAGTCCAAACCAAGTGGTAGGGACGCTCGCTAGACATGAAAACTTATTTTTACGCCTGAGCTGTAAGGATCGTCAAAAAGATTGAAAGTGGTCATTGTACATCAACCACATTTTTGACCCGTTTACTTAAACTATTGGTGAAAAATGGCCATTTTTTAAGTTTCCTGTCAATGTTTGAGCTGGTGAATTTTTGCTAGCAAGTCCATTGGCCTAATTTCAGGCGATCTATGTACCCTCGCTGTGTGTGAGCATGATACAACTACTCAGCTTTGGGAAAGGTGATTTGATGATTAAACACAATGGTGACGACGACATGCAACCTTTTGCGCTTCAGACCTCTGACAATAAATTTCACGTGTTCCACCCACACCACTTAGTTGACTATTTGACCTTCGACTGGTTCAAGGCTCACGTCATCTGTGTTGAAAAGCCAATGATCTGTTATGACTTTCCTGTAAATGAAACTATGGTAAATGGAAGCTGACATTTTGTCAGTATAAATATGTGGTATCTTTCCCATTATAACCCCCCATGAAATTATATCCCCTATTATGGGGGTATTTACCTTGATGGGGGACTATAGGTTATCTGACCGCTAAGCTGGGGGGGGGGGGGGGCTATAATGGAAAAGACCCAATATGTTGCAAAACTTTCAGATCGTTGTAATTTCTATAATGTCAGCTTTTGTGAGAGAAAATAAATGTTAAAATGAAATATTAGTTGGCGAAAAATTGATAATACTACACTACAGTGAGACTATTTTTCAAATTTAGCGGGAAATATTTGCAATGGTACACAATCGGTCTACAACATCAATATCCCAAGTCATGTTCCAAGATTAGCAATGAAACTAAAATGAAATAGACAATTGAATTCTCGCCATAGCACAACAATGATAAAACAAAAAGAAAACTACACACGTGATTGTAGACGCTTTGATTCTGTGGCTTTATTCAACTGTACCATAAAATAATTGCTCTCTTTTCTCTAACTAACCACTCGGCGAAAACGGACCTCCGTGGTGTATGTTGAAAATTTCGCTCTGAGAACTTGAATCCACCAGTGAAACAATAAACTTCACATAAAAATTTTTTGCAAACTTCTTACAGAATTTTTTTCTCAAACTAAACTTTGTAAATTTATGAAATGTGAAATCTTCTGATGAAGTTCTATTATGTAATGAAACAAGATTGCAAGCAATTGCAGGTTTAAATTCATCTGAATTCAAATTTGGAGTCTTTCTCTTTATAGCCCCCCCCCCACCCCCCCCTCCCACGAAATTATAGCCCCCTTATGGTATGTTTACCATGATTGGGGGCTATAGGTTATCTGACCCCTAAGCTGGGGGGGGGGGGCTCTAATGGGAAAGACCCCAATTATGATATTGAAATATTACGCCAAAAAAATGTTTTTGTCAACAGGTTTAAAAATTGACGTTTTTAAACAAAGTTTCCAACTCCAAGTATCTTCCATTTCATAAAAACCCTAATATCCTATTTATCCTATGAAGTCATAGGTGGAAAAAATTTGAGAACATGATATTGATGTTTAGATACTTGTGAGGTAAAGTATGTTCATATGCCAACTGAATGTGTGATTTTCATAACAAGAGCCATATCAAAACTGTTTTGGTTGTTTATTCAACTTTTTCCAAAAATGAAAGAAAAGACAGCCTGATTTCACTTATGACGGAAATTGTCTGAGCCAACGTCTTGGTTTTACCAATTTTTTTTAGTTTGTTAGTTATGAGAAGTCCAAAACCAAATGCTTAATTATAATTGCAACAAGAATAAAGGAATTAATAGAAAAGACATAGCAGCACTAATTTTAAATTTTTTGCAGTTACTTTTAGACTCATCGATATGTATTTTTATCTCTCCAAAAAAAATCACTCCAAAATCTCCAAAACTTATGCTAAGTAGAATCGTTGCTAATATCTTTTTGTTTTCTCGTAGACTGAGTTTTTTTTGCAGACTGGGGGGGGGGGGGGGGGGTTCAATAAATCTTTTTTGCTAACATTGATGAAAAGTTCAAAAAATTAGGCAGTAACGGTTTTTGACAGTATCAGAAGATCTCTAGCGCATTATTTTCCTTTTTTTGTAAGAAATTTAAATTATTGTCCATAACAATCTTAATTTGCTTTTGAGCAAACCTTTTGATACGAAAGAGAAAAGAAGGTTTACTTTGATTTCTTAGTTAAAATATAACTTACTTCGAGACAACATTTCTACACTACATGCACTTGCGCACCAGTTAACATGCTCATCTATAAGCACCAGAATTTTCTCTGGTGTTTTTGTAAACCAAAACCATAATGAAACAATTATGTGACATTTCAGTTAAAACTCATTGACCCAGGTCACCGATCATACAACTTTCTTTGGTTTCATTTCAAGTCATATATGATTCTTAGGAATCATACTGGCTCATATATGATT
>NC_134472.1:27396440-27421440 GCF_964194025.1 Convolutriloba macropyga
TGCAACACCAAAAGCTGCTGAACTTCTGAAACTTTTTTAGCACCCTGTAAAATTTTGAAACAAAGGTGGCATATACTCTGGTGTAGATATCGAGCTATGAAAAGACCATGTTTTATCAAAATTGGGTATGATTAGATGCTATATCGAAATTTGGTATGATTAGACCATGCTGGTTCCAAAAGATCTACGAAAAGAATTTTGCTGGAATTTTTTAATCATCCGAACAACGCCTTGACCTAAATTTTGTCACTCTGAACATTTGCTTTACCTAGTTTCATTCAATCAAGTAATGTGGTAATATAATACAGCTGCGATAACTGCTTTATCTTAAGAATTACAGCGTTTCTTTTGACCTTAGGCAGTTTTCCCACTGTACCTTAAGTTGGACTGCAGTGAAGCAATGCTATTTACCTTTTCTCCGTTCCTGCTTCATTATGTACACCAGCAAACAAAAATTTTTTTCCAAACTTGCAAAAAAGCAGACTTATGAAATGATTTTTGCTCGACTCATGAAAAGACAATTCACGACTATAATTTCCTATGACCAGACATCTGCTGGACCCATGAAAACACTTTTGCTGGACCTTAACTTAGAACCTTGACTGTGTAATTTTGGTCAAAATTGACCCCCCTCTACTGGAATATTTGGGTCTCTTCATAAGTCAATGTAAGGACTAGGGTAAGAATTTGCTTCGCCTTTCTATTCTCGCCCTTTTATAAAAAAATATAATTGAAAAAGGAGTGGCTCATGAAAGAGACTTTGGTTGATACGGTAGGAATTTTTCAAAAAAACACTTCAGAGAAAAATTCTCAAAACATGCGTAGTTACTTTTTTTTCACAAAATACCAGTACAATATGTTCTTTTTTTGAGGAGATATGGCTAGTCTATGCATACACATTGTCACTCTGTTTTAAAATAGAAATGCTAAAATCAATTACGGGTAACAAATGCTTGTTTAAAGGTGTCTTCACTTCAGTAAAGCCTATATGAAAATGCTTCATTTTGGTTTATCAAGGCAGTAAGATAGAAAACAATTTTATAATTTGTGGCTTATTGTATAATTTTTATTTTTCTCTGTAGCTTTGAATAGCGCTTAAAGGGATTTTCAACGGTCATTTTCATTTTTTTAATTGCGCTTTGTTAATAAAAAAGAGTAAGCATCACTCATGGAACACAGTTTTTCTTGTTCAAAAACAAAATTGTCACTTGGTGTGTTTTAAAACGTTATAAAGGAAGATCTCCACCAAAAAGTGGCTCATAGGTCATCCACGTCGAGAAAAGAACTAACTGTTTCCGTTAATACAGCTGCGATAACTGCTTTATCTTAAGAATTACAGCGTTTATTTTGACCTTAGGCAGTTTTCCAACTGTACCTTAAGTTGGACTGCAGTGAAGCAATGCTATTTACCTTTTCTTCGTTCCTGCTTCATTATGTACACCAGCAAACAAAAAATTTTTTCCAAACTTGCAAAAAAGCAGACTTATGAAATGATTTTTGCTCGACTCATGAAAAGACAATTCACGACTATAATTTCCTATGACCAGACATCTGCTGGACCCTTGAAAACACTTTTGCTGGACCTTAACTTAGAACCTCGACTGTATAATTTTGGTCAATATTGACCCCCCTCTACTGGAATATTTGGGTCTCTTCATAAGTCAAGGTAAGGACTAGGGTAAGAATTTGCTTCGCCATTCTATTCTCGCCCTTTTATAAAAAAAATATAATTGAAAAAGGAGTGGCTCATAAAAGAGACTTTGGTTGATACGGTAGGAATTTTTCCAAAAAAAAAAATTCAGAGAAAAATTCTCAAAACATGCGTAGTTACTTTTTTTTCACAAAATACCAGTACAATATGTTCTTTTTTTGAGGAGATATGGCTAGTCTATGCATACACATTGTCACTCTGTTTTAAAATAGAAATGCTAAAATCAATTACGGGTAACAAATGCTTGTTTAAAGGTGTCTTCACTTCAGTAAAGCCTATATGAAAATGCTTCATTTTGGTTTAACAAGGCAGTAAGATAGAAAACAATTTTATAATTTGTGGCTTATTGTATAATTTTTATTTTTCTCTGTAGCTTTGAATAGCACTTAAAGGGATTTTCAACGGTCATTTTCATTTTTTTAATTGCGCTTTGTTAATAAAAAAGAGTAAGCATCACTCATGGAACACAGTTTTTCTTGTTCAAAAACAAAATTGTCACTTGGTGTGTTTTAAAACGTTATAAAGGAAGATCTCCACCAAAAAGTGGCTCATAGGTCATCCACGGCGAGAAAAGAACTAACTGTTTCCGTTATTCAGTCTTTTTTTTCTATCAGCAGATTTTGATTGCATAATATAGTACAAATTTAAGTAGATATTGGTGTTTTCATCTTACCGAGACAGAATTGGGTTCGAGAGAATTTTTCAAAGATCCAAGACTTACTTTTTTGTTGAATCAACTGTTTACAGTACAGGAGAAATTTGAAAAGTCGAAAGATCTTGCAAGATAACCGTCCGATATGCATGAGACTTGCGATATAACCGTCCATCTTGTAAAACTCTTGAAAGACGAACGTCTTGCAAGAAGAGCCTGAAACATGCCTTTGCTGCTGCATGAGCCTCTATAGCTTCTTTGAATATTAGTGAATAGGATATGACCTATTCCCTAGCGTACATTGAGAAAATAGACCCAAAAATTCTAAGGTTAGCACATATAAATTGGAACATCGTCAAAGCACGCAAAAAGGGGCGCGCTACAAGAGAAGGCTAAAGCGTCTTGCAATCGCGTGTTGAATACCATGGTTTTCAACAAAGCGGTAAAAACGAACGAAAAACTCAAAAACGAACTCCAAAACCTTCTTCTAAAAACAAACAAAACAAGAAAATAAAGTACTTGAGAAATAAGAGACAATCAGAGATAGGCAGAACCAGGCATAAAAGCAAAGAATCAAAAAACTTAGTATCCACCAAAATTTCTTGGTGTCTGTAGTTTCAAAAGCAGAGTTACAATGTTCAAAGTTACATGCAAACGCAGCACAAAACCCTTGAAAATTTTTATTGACCATCTGGGCTCAGAAGAATTGAAAATCAAAAACATTCCGAAAAATTACATATCATGACAAAATCCGAAAACGAAATATTTTTTCGTCCCTACCAATGCGTTTTGCAACAAGTTTTTCAAACTGCTGCGAAAATGCTATACAAAAAGCAAAAACACTTCCAATCGATTGAACATCCATAATTCAGTAGTTTCGACAAGACATTCCAGACAATAGGGGATCTTCGTAATGAACAAACTGTTTTGTAGTGGTTTCATTATTTTTGATATTTATCAACATTTTGGTTAATTTGAGATACTACGAATCACCTTGGTTATCTAAAAACGATCATAATTTTCAAAAACTTGTCAATGAAAAAATTTCAAAATTTCTTTGAGAAGTAGCTGCGATTCCTTATTTTCATATCTTGCTGACAATTCCGTTGCCACCAAATTCTTCAATGATTTTTTTAATACACCTTAAAAGAGTTTCATTGTCCCTTTTAGATAAGAAAAATCGTAAAATGAAAAAACTTTTCATTTTATGTAAAATGAAAGGAAAACGCAATTTTTTTCTAAAAAACTAGAAGAGGAAAACCCAAATTTTTGAAAACCACAAAACTTTTTCAAAAGTTTAGGAAAAATGGAACTAGAAACTGCCTGGTAGCGTACATTCAAGTGCAAAAAAGCAGTTTATTTGTCCTTAAAGCTAGAAAAACTAAAGAAAGATAAAAGATTTCGAAAAAAACCTTGAAAATTGTTTAAAGACATTATCATTTTTATTGCTTAAGTTTTGCATCACCCAAGCATAGATCTCAAAAAGGACATAAAAAAAGATTTTTTATTGCAAAAGAGTTTTATAGAATTGGCAAACGATTGTTTGAGTCTAATCAAACAAGAGCATCAAAAATGACAAAAAATGAAAAAGTATTCAAAATTTGGGAATCAAGAACCACCGAATCTGCCATTTTCACCTCAAATTTAGGCATTCCCAGCAAATTGTCTAATTTACTCATGTCTTAAAAACCAATTCATTCTCGCTGGAAAAACAACAAAACTAATTTGAAAGCCATACAATGTACAAACAAAGCAAAAAAACAATGTTGAAATTGTACAAATAAGTCAAATTTACAATTATTTTGCTGAAGCTATTGAAACCAACCTCCTTAAAAACAAATTTATGCCAAAACATGACCAATCTCTTTCTCTCTCTCTCTCTCTCACACACACACACACATACACACCCACAAGCTTAAGAAAACTTGATGGGCCAATACAAAATGAAAAAGGACTAAAAATTTCTCCGAGTTTTGAAAAAACGTCATTTTTCAATTGCAAGTAGTCAGACTTCCTGACAATAATAACTTCAAAACTGAGGGTTCTCATTGAAGTTACCCAGTAGCGCGTATTTGCAAGTCCTTAGAACATATTTATTGCCGATGAAAATTAAGCAAACTAAAAAAATAACACAAATTGTACCAAAACTTAAAACAACGCAAACTTTACTAACAATTCGCTAGAATTCTTGATATTAGTTTCTTAAACATAATTTTTTTGTCGAATTCCGTTGTGAGAGAGAGAGTAACCCATCCACAAGCCCCATTAGATTAATTGGTCCTTAAAGACTAATAAAAACCCAAAAAAGACCCTCCAAAACTCATCTTCAAAACTGCTTCCTTTGCGCTTGAAATTATCCAGTTTTCCATTTTCAGGATATAAAAGATTCACCGGCCATTTAACATCAAACAGTTTTAAAACTGACAAACAACACGAAAGAACTAAAAGAATTTTCAAAGATTCACTGCAAATTTTGTAATTAGGTTTTCATTACCATAATAAGTACCTCAGAAAGCAGCTATGCAAAACATCTCTATCTTGACGCCTACGAAAACCACCTTTTCGAAATCCAAAAACATTTTCAAAAAATAACTAACTGAAAAAAACTGAAGTAACGATTGTTAAAGTTTTCTTTCACTTGCGACTCTGAAAAACTATTGGCAAAAATATTAACAACTGGTAAAATAAGTAGTTAACAAAAATACGATCTGACAGACCATCTAACAAAATTGTTTCATAAAGAGAAAACCGAAGAACTGGAAAGGATAGGACAAAGGACAAAATCGAAATTTATTATTCTTTTCTCTTTAAAATGCCGACAAGGCAAGTTTCTCCCAGTTATTCCTGAAAAAATTACAACTTCTGGTGTGTCAGTCATTGAGCCAATATTTGTCAAGAAAATTTAAGCAACTATTAAAATATGCATAAACAGAAAACATGAAAAAAATAGGAAAATGCATTAATTGTTTCAGTGAAAAGCGCCATGTCTAGACTTCAAGTCTGACTTCAGAATTGCATTAACTATAGAACAGCTCTAAGTTAACATTTAACGTGAGGTAAAACTTCAGCAAGAACACTATTTTTAGAAAAAAAGAGACAAAACTTTAAGAGAAAGACCAAAAACTGCAGAAATTTGTCCAAATTGACTAATTTTTCTTCAATAAAAATAAATAACTAACAATCAGTTCGAAGACCGCTAAAATTGCTAGAACAACTATACGACTTCCACCGAAGTTTTAATGAGAGTATAAAACAGCTAATAAAAGCTTAAAACATGACAAAAGGTAGAAACAGTTGAGTATTGAATTTAATAACGCAACTGTTAATTTAGATGGTCAAAAAGAATTCCAAACACTATTCTTTTTTTGATAATTGAGAGCAACACCTTTGACTGAAAAAATTGGTGTATAAACTTAAAAAACTGCTTTTGAACTGCGTCTGAAAAAAAATGTTGCTTGGCAAAAAGATTTCACGCACACTTTTCTCGCTACCTCTCGAAAATGACATGAACAGAAGACCACACTCTCTCTCTCTCTCTCTCTCTCTCTCTCTCTCTCTCTCTCTCTCTCTCTCTCTCTCTCTCTCTCTCTCTCTCTCTCTCTCTCTCTCTCTCTCTCTCTCTCTCTCTCTCTCTTCTATATGGTCATTAATTCGTTTAGCTGTTTGTCCTAAACTTTTAGTTTTGACATGTGGCAGTGACTTTAACATCCTGTTTTTAGTATACTCCAAATTTTGTCGATCAAAAAAGGAGCTCCACCAATACTCTTCTTCGAGTCGTAAAAAAGACAGCGCACCAATAGAATTCAATTCTTTGGATAGTAAAAAAGGCAGCGCACAAATAGAATTCAAATCTTTGGATAGTAAAAAGACAGAGCACCAATAGAATTCAATTCTTTGGTTAGTAAAAAGACAGAGAACCAGTACAATCCAATTCTTTGACTGCAGAGAATCAAGAAATTTACAATTCAGCTCTTCGAACCTTGCACTTAAAAGACCCATTATTGTAGCCAGCTTCGTTTGCCTAGCAATCTTACGGTTTTGACCTTGTACCAATGCCATATTGACGCCCTATATTTACACAACCAAACAATGTATTTAATAATTATTCCTCCGTTATGGAATATCATTTAATATGCCTTGTGACACTTATCGTCTTAGGCCCACAAGTGGTATTTTCTGGTAACGATCATTATACACACCATAGAGGACGAAGTTCTCTCGACTTCATAATTCCCAACAACTTCAAGAAACAGTCCAGACAATGTCAGAGGTTCAGGTAAAACAGCTCATTTGTGAACTTTTTTCATTGCCTCTATTGCCTCTAGTATACTTGTCGTGTTTTATAATAATCAACAGTCGTAGAGATGTAATTGTACGAAAAAAATACGATGCTGGCTTGAGAAAAATTCATTTTCAATCCAAAGTTCGGGCTGCCGATTGAGAGTTTGGTAAAAACGTTCCAAGTTCTGGAGCATTTTCTTAAATACGAAAGAGCCACCGACATTATTTCTGGAACAAAACGTTTGAAGGTCTAAAAATATTACTGAATTGGCTCTCGTTGTTGAAGTGAAGCCTTGAATGATAGTTTTAAAAATTGTTTTAGACGTAAATGTCAAAATCATGTTCTCAAAAGTCTTTTCAGAGAAAAAACGTTTGCAGTTTTTATACAGTGAAGACTTGAAGAAGGAAATTACCTCAATTCTAACGCCAATTAGTTAAAAATTTGACGCTAACGTTTGTCAGTTATCTAACTTCTCCAGTCTGGACAAACACGAATGAAAGCTGTAATATTGCTATATCAGAATTGGGGATCAAATGCGCAAACAATTAAAATTTTCGGCATTTTCTCCCACATTATATTCAAATTCTATTAAAAACCTAACGTTACTAGTGTGACGGAAGGGAATAAGTTGATGTCAAGATACGGCATTTTGAGGTAGACAGGGAAAAAAACTGCTATTGGCTATATGATTTGGTTTTTAGAGATACCGGTACACAATTAATTTCCACGTAACTAGAAAAACTTAACAGATCTGACATATTGGCGTTGATTTAATGTAGAATGAGAAAATTGGTTAACTTTTTAAACAAAATTTGATCACTATCTGACACAAAATCTTCCCAAAAATTCCTGAAAATTTTATAAGGAAATTAAAATTATTTTAGCATGATCACTAAATGAGAAAATATATTTTGGTCTCCAGCACACAAAATGTGATTCGCCAATTTTTTGTCTTCCAATATATTTTATTTCATTTTTTTCCGTTTGTTGAGATTTTATTGAGATCATCATATATGTATGCTGAGAGCAAGCTCTAATATTATTTATAAAATATGCACCTCAGATAAATCTTATCTTAAAAATGCTTACTTTTGCTTTCTAACGAACAATTGTCTCGAAATAAAAATAGTATCGAACAACTCTGAAACTTGTTCTCCGGCTGAACCGGTTGAACTTCTATCCTAAAATGTTGGTATTGGGTTAGAAGTAATGAAAAAATTTCAATTAAAACAATTTCTCGGATGAATTATCATTTCTCTTTGAGGTCATGATTGTATAAACCTACAGCATATTAAACAAGGAGGCTCGGTAATGTCCGTTCGCACATAAATTTCCGACCCCGCTCATCTATATTTTTCACTTAATTGTCTACCAAATTAGGAAAAGATAAAAAAATTATTATATAAACATATCGTTCAACAAACCAGTGAATCAATGAAACAATCTACCTAAGAGGGATAATGAAACCTGTAACCAAAATATGAATACCAGAACTAAAGGCGATAAAAATCAAATAATTACAAATATAAAACATTTATTTCTTAATATGTTGCTTTTTTTGTTTTTTAATGTCAAACTGATTAGAAACATTATGCATCAATTGAAATCTTTGAGAGATTGATATTTTTATACATCCAGAGAGCGCGATGGAGACCTGTCATTATTCAGGATATGTCATACGACTACAAAAGAACAAAGAACGACTACAGGCAAAAAGCAAAAAAAATTGCACGAAGAAGCGTGCACAAAAAAAACTTGCAAGAAAACGATGTCCCAGTCAGTTGAACAATAAGCTGTTCGCTAAAAAATACAGAAAAATCAGGGTCGCTTTTTTTCAAATAACCAGAGGGCCACCCGTTGTTGTAATACTTTCAAAAGAAAACCAAAACCGACAAAAATGGGCGTTATGCAAAAATCACGAACATTTTATTAAAACTGGTTTTTACCAAGATCAAAGAGCAGTTGAAGACAATAAAACCGTTATAAAAAGCATTTTTTTGTTCGATAGATAAGGGATGCATTTGACTTGTCTAAAGGGATGCTAAGCTACAAGTTAACCAAAAATGAGATTATTAAATCTCAGAAATCCATAGTCCTTTTTAAACAAATGACTTCAAAATTCAAAGCCAAAACAAACTTTCTACTAAAAGAGTAGACAGTTTATCTTGCAGTGGCTTGGAAAACAAAATGTACCCGTTATTAGTGAGACAAAGTCATAAGACTATTAAACAACATCAATTACAAACAGAACTAAAATTACTTCACAAACAACTTTACGAAATCACAGTGTTGAAGCCATTAAATTTATAAAATATTAACCGCGAAAAAAATAAAACTCCATTTTCGTTTCCTTTGGTAATAAAAAAGTCTTTTTTTATGAAAACGACTATCTCAAAATGACAGCAAAAAGAACGATAAATATTGAAAAGTATCTAAAAATCACAAAATTCTTCTGAAAAATTTTCAACATCTGTCAAAATTTTCAACCAACAGAAAAAACATCTTTGGTGCAACAAAAATTAAAAAGATCTTTCAAAAATGTGGCTACGTGACGAAACTGATACAAAATTGTAAATACGACAGAAAACGCAAACCAGGTTAAATAGTTTTACTCTTTTTTGTAAACAATTAATTTCAAAGTCAATAAAACAATTAGCTAATAACCGATATCAGCTATTAAGTTCATTTATCTGTCTACTATTGGCCACTGAAAAATTAATTTTCCAGACGATTGGCATACGACAACAAAAGTTAACAACAAATACAGGGCAAACAATAAATCTCTGCCAAATTCTGAAAGAGAACGGTGTCGCAACGCTCAAATCCAAATGTTATGAAAATAATCATTACATTCGGTTTTTAAACTGTTAGAGATTTTGAATTTCGATTGTTAAGTATTGTAACAACATACAAATGAAACAAAAACAACAGAAAAATGGGCAATTTTGCACAAAAATCACAAAATTTTTATGAAAACTCGTAATACCAAAACCTAGAAGCTGAATTTAAAAAATTTCGTCACAAAGATTACCTTGTATTTAAAATGAAAAAGATTTGACCTGTATATACAGAGGATTAAAAAATTTGACAGAAAAAAAAACTAATAATAAGTTCAAAAAATCACTGAAATTTAGTTAAAAGAAACACATTCAAGGACATAAGAGACCTTAGCTAACAACCGAATGCTTCTTTCAGGTTCATTTACAACTCACGAAGAAGCCATTTTAAATTTGGAAAGGATAGACTTAGTAATTAGTAGTAATTAGACTCTAAAAATAATAAGAATTGAGGGCAAAACACAAATCAAAGTTTTCTAAAACTCTTCCGTAGAGTCATAAAAACCCTTATGCACAAAAAATATGCACAAGAATCACAAAATTTTGTATGAAAACTCGTAGTACCAAAACCTAGAAGCTGATTTTAAAAAATTCCATCACTTGGAATACCTTGTATTTAAGATGAAAAAAGTATGACCTGTATTTACAGATGATAAAAAAATTTGACAGAAAAAAAATTATTGGCAAAGTTGTTCCAAATTTTTAGCAAAAATTACGGAAACTTTGAATAAGAACTGTCGAATATCCATAAAAATTTAAAACTCGATAACTCCTTGTAAAAAAGAAGTTTGAAAAAATCTTTTGATTTCCATATTCTACGATGTACCTGCTTTTTAATGATATCACTCACAACTCTCTTCGATGAATATATCGATCAGCCAAAATTCACTGAACAAAAGAAACAGTTTGAGTATATATTCTTCCCTACCCACTAAAGTAGTGGTCGGAACAAAAAACTGTGTTTTAATTTTAATTTACTTTTGCATACGAGGATAAGGTATCGATTTCAATCTATATTACTTAATAAACAAGTTTTAGCAAAATTGAACAAAATTTGGTCAAAATGACAAAAAATGTGAATAAAAACAGCAGAATTCACATTTTTTCTCAAAAGTTTGAACCTCCATAACTCCCTGTAAGAAACGAAACTCAGAAAAACTTTATTTCCATTTTCTACGCTGGAGGAGCTTTCTAATGTTACCAGTCTCAACTCTCTACGATGAATCTATCGATCGGTTAAAAAAACCCATTTGAGTATATAGTTCCTCCCCCACAAACATTTCGGTACAAAAAAAAACGTTAATAAAACTACATAAAACTATTGTTTCTAACTACATAAATTTACTTCATGGAAGCATTTTATATCTAATTAATTGGAGTGTTTTGAACAAATCAGTGATGTATTTTTGCGCATAAAGTTTGGAGCAGTCAAAAGCCAAATAAAACATAAAATAAAACATCAGTAAAACCGAAATTTTTAAAGGCGCAGAGTGATTGACTTTATTGTATAGATTTTGGAGTTCCTCGGCAAGTTACAAGATTATCCTGCATGATTTTGCAAAAATATGAAAATTTTGAAAGACCATGCATATTCTCATATTTCTATGAGAATATGCATGTTTTAGGATTCTGGCAGATTTTTGAAGCTACGTTCAATTTCTCTATAGTAAGACATTTTTTTCTTGAAAGTCTTATAACGTAAACTTTTTGTAGCAAAATTCAAATTCAAATCAAATAGAGCACGTTAGTTCACATTCCGTCTAAGGCATTTATGGAATAATTTACTGTCTTTTTAAGGAATCAAACTCTGCTTCAGAACATAATTCTGGCGTTGGATTTAAAAATATGTTAAATAAAGCCGTAATTCATAAACACAAGAAAAACATGGCTGAAATTTTTGATCGTCCTTTAAGATCTCTAATATTTAAGCTCGTTAACAAAGAAGTCTTAGCCACTAGCTTATACAACAATTTTTTGAAAGATACAACAAATTTTGGCCTGCAAAATTTCTCCGTCAGGGTATATATATATATATATATATATATATATATATATATATATAAATATATATACATATATATATATATATATATATATAAAATACGATTTAGAAGTGTATAAAGTGAAGAGAACTTGCTTCTTGCTACCATCCAACTTCGATCGAAATTTTTCGATTGCTACTCGGAAACCTACTGAATTATCTAGTTCGTTTTGTTTTGTTCAAAACATTTATGAAGAAGTACCTTTTATCTATTCCATATAACAAATTTTTTAAAGTTTTGCATTTCCCTGAAGGGTAGATATATATCTAAGGTTCGAATAATAAGGTAAATAGTTAGAAATATGAAAATAATCGATCAGTCAGTTCTAACCTAAAGAATTCCACTGCCGTAAAGTTCGCGACCCCAAAAATTTGAAAGGTTGGAACAAAAAGGTGGAACTTTTCAGAGTGTCATTCAAGTCGAACTTCCACGGCCGAAGCCTGAGAGCTAGCGAACGCAAAATATGTACTAAATGCGTTGAAAGCAATATTTAAGCGGTGAATAGGTTGATCATGAATAATAGAGCGTTTATTTTAGCGTTGACCTTACATAATTTTACCGCTTAACTGTTAGGGTTAGTTTTACATAACTTAGCGCTTTTAGACTTGTTCTTACAGATTTTAGCGTTTATATTGGCGTTTATCTTACATAATTTAGCATTTTTTAGTGTAGATCTCAAATTTTTTAGAACACAAGTAAGCATTTTCTAGAATTAGTCTTACATATTTTATCCCCTATTTTTGCGTTTTTTTCGCCAAATTTAGCCTTTAGTTCAGCGTTGATCCCTGTCGGAAAATGTAAAAAAAGATGAAGGTAAAGAAAATGTAAAAGTAGAGAGGAGAACCATATGAAATAACCAATTTCCATACCTTGACTACATGGTCAAGACCCAAAATCGACTCAAAATGTTTTTATTCGTCAGCTCAAGATCTGCGTCAAACATTGGACAACGACGGTCGTTTCATACAAAACTTTGGTAGAACCCGGTCTTTTCTGTTTTTTTTTTTTTAGTTTTTTCCAATTGATCTGAGAGAAAACTCTTGCTTAGAACAGCAGATGCATAAACTTTGCAGCTCGAGGTATGGCAACATCGCATGAAAGCAATAAAACACAAGATAGCCAGTTGGGAGATAGTTAAAAGTTTTATATTTTTGACCCAAATTGTGAACATATGTCCAGTTTTGTTGCTCAGTTCCCACCGGCGAAAGTCAGTGTTTGCCCGTCGTTCTGCTAACTTAGAAATGATCATTGAAAGTTTTTAGATATGTCGACCCACGGCCTTTTCATAGTTGATGCGGTCCCGTACCTAACTCCAAGTGCTTTTCAGTACTGGGCCACTATGAATGCAATTTCTCATCATTACTGAATCATAGACTTGTTCATGTCACTTTGTTGACTTGTCAGACTTGCTTTCATTCAGATTTTTCAAGGGTCAGACTTGGGCCAAGTGTAAAAAGAAACTTTGGTACGTGAATTGAACCCACAATCTCCCTCTCGCAAGTCGTTTGTCCTCCTTTCTGCGCCACCACGACTGTTAACATTTAAACTTTTGTGCCGTTAATATACGCTTGAAAGAAAACTTCCAGCGAGAAAGAGAGCAAAATATATTACATGGGAGACTTGCATTTACAATTGCCCAGTACTGATTTACACTTGGAGTTCGGTACGGGGTCGACTCAACGTCTTTTCACGAGTTTTTTTACCAAACATTTTTGGCCGACACAGGGTCGACTTCGACTTTTATTGGTCGACACATGGTGAAACCTATCCTTTATCAGTCAACGTATGATCGACCCTGACATACATCGGTCGACTCAGATGGTCGACCCGGAACATTTAAGTCGACGCGCATTCTTTTCATACCAGACATTGGTCGACAATAGTCTATTCTTCCTCATTATTGATCGACTACGGTCTTTTCACGTTGACCTTTCAACTATAGTTAGGCTACCTCTTGCAAGAAGTCTCTGTTACTTAACAAAAGGGGACGGTTTTCTGCGCTGGTTTTTGTCAGTTGCACTTGGCAAACCTATCCAAAACTATGCATGATTCGCTGCGGGAACATAAGAACATCTCTTTAATGTAACTAATCAAGCAGTGATGGCAATTTATGAAGCCTATATGAGCTCGGAAAACAAAACTAATTTTTCCTTTCGTGTTTTAGCAGCTATTTTTGCTTGCATCGATACTTCATTGCAGTCGAAAATAGTGGCAACAAGACTACCAGAGAGGCCTTAGATTCAGACATGGCAAAGTTCAGGCGCGTGATTAGAGATTACTACAAGTATTACAATATTTTCTCCTTCATTGAAATTGACAGTGATACTGCAGGTTAGCATTTCTGACAAGTGACATAAGGACATTTTCTGTTGCCTGTGATAAATTCAATTACGAAAGATAACTGACCTCAAAAGCCACCAGACAAGTGACCTCTGATCAGGCCCAAGTCGAACGCTTACTGTGTGCTTCCAAACAATAGTTCCCGCGTCGAGGTCTGGCGGTGAATTTTCGTAAGAAATGCGGTGAAACGCGGTGAAAAAAAAACAATTTCCTCTGCGTATTTCTTACATCTTTTTGCGGTGAATGCGGTGAATCGCGGTGAATTATTTATTTTCACCGCGTTCTCAGCATTCTTTCAAAAAAGCTTCATCCCCACACGGGTTCGACCCTCGGACCTCCTGCATGCCTTCAACTGCTTAGTCCACTGCGCCAACTGTCACTTACATCTTCGCAATTTCTTGTGAATTTAAATCAGATTGAGTAAACTTAGGAAATCATAGGCGGTGAATTTTTGTAAGAAATGCGGTGAATTTCGCGGTGAATTTTTGTACGGAAATGCGGTGAAAAATTTAATTTCACCGCATTCACCGCGATCACCGCATTTCTTACAGAAATTCACCGCATTCACCGCATTTCTTACAAAAATTTTCCCAAAAACCTCGACCCGGGTTACTGTCTGGGAATTTCTTTTCTGTTTCAAGCGCAGAAAAGTCTGGTCAATAGACTGATTTTAACTTTTTTTTTTAATTCTAACTTTTTTTCTAGAAATGTTAGGTGTACCAACCTTATTGTTTTACAATCTAATTTCTACTGGTAATCTGGGATATCAATTTGGTTCACTTTAAACAACCTTTTGACCCAATAAAGTATCTATTTTGTTAAAACTATAATAAGCAAAAATTGAATAATTCCAAGTTAAAGCCGAACGTTAGGCGGATAAATCTTTTTGTTTTACAATCTACATACTACGGCTGACTTTTTTGCAATTTTTCCTGATCGGGGGTGGTCTGCTCGGAGGTTATTTCGAGCGCACAAACATCTACACAATGGTCTGGAAAATATCTGGGCCGCGTATGATAATGTGTAGAAAATGGTCTTATCAATGATATTTTTGGGCTGGTGATGGTCTGCTCAGAGATCATTTCAAGCACATGATTGTCTGGAAAATGGTCTGGATTTGATCTTGGCCATGGTCATACAAAAGTCACGACAATGATATGATTTCGGTCTGATCAGACGGGCACACAATCGCGTGATTATTAATTACATGCAACAAAATGAAGAAAGCTATAAGCAAAGTTCCCAAAATGATTCATCAAGAAAACGTCAAAATTACTTTCCAAACGCAGTGTCCAGAAGCCAGGATATTTCGTTCAACGAGATTCAGCCACACAGTTTTCATGTTGTTGTTAATTATATTTCAAAATATAATAGTCTGGGATATTGATACTAATAGTCTGACTAATAGTCTGGGATATTGATTTCATTCACGTTAAACAACACTTTGACCCTATAAGATATCTATTTTGTTAAAAACATAATAAGCAAAAAGTGAATATTTCCAAGTGAAATCTGAACTCTTTTCTAGGGAAGTTAGGTGGATCATTCTTTTTGTCTTACAATCTACATACTGCTGCTGGCATTTTCGCAATTTTTCCTGGTAGGATATGATCTGATCGGAGATTACTTCAAGCGCACAAACATCTACACAATTGTCTGGAAAATATCTGAGCCGCCTATGATGATGTGTATAAAAAGTGGTCTTATCAATGATATTTTTGGTCTTAAGATTTTTGCTTAGAGGTGGTTGTTATGTTGTTGTTAGTAATATGTCAGAGATTGTATAATTTGATTTCATTATTTTGGAAACTGAAATTCACACCAGCCATACAATGTTTTTAAAGCTACTGATGAACAATTTCATGAATTTCTTCAAAAAAGGGGCCAATTCGTATCTTCAAGAGAAGCTTATTTTATAGTTTTAATTTTTTGTTCACTATGCCAGTACTGCTTAAAAAAAACATTTTTTTTGGAATTTTAGTTATTTTTCTGGAAAAATTGATCCGTTGTCAAATATTAATTGCCGTTTCAAAGATCATTTTGTCACGAAATAATCCTATTTATCTCTAGTTGACCTCATGCTCACTCCCCAATTTCAACTTACCTATGAGAAGAAATCATCACTTACCATAATTTGGTTTTAGTTACCTACTAAAATACTTGCTTTTTTTAAATAACAACTTTTTTAATTTCACAATAGAACCTGTGGTTTCGCACAAACCAATCTAAAAAAATAGATATTAATGAAATGCCATGAGCAGATGTTTAAGACGGATCTAATCGACAAAACATCCCTTAAAAAGCAAATAGGAATTCGATGTCATCTATGTATTTTTTTAACAATCAGTTTTTTTTATCACTTACGCCTTATGAAAAAGTTGTGAAATTCTAATGCGCGCTGAAATTATGCTCATCTAAGCAATTTGCTCAATAAGTAATGATTATTACTCTTGAGGTGAGAACGATGAGTTTATGGGTTTAACAAAAGCCTTTCAATATTTTCAAATATCAATTTGAATGATAGAGGGGCCGCTGCAAACACCCTAATTTATTCCAGTTTACTTCACATCGATCATAGAAAAAATTTCGTTTTGACTGTCTGCAGTGCACCCGAATTGTTCATGCGGCAAAACCTACAAGTTGTTGGTTCCTACATTCAAAACTAGAAAACCTCTCAAGCTCTCGAAGGAATTAGAGCATCGTTTTTGTTTGTACTGGCCTAAACTAATCTCATCATGAAATCCAAATGCCTATTGTTTAACTCTAACACAGATTTTTTTTGCACTAACACAGGCAAAATAAGTCAATTTTCTCTTTTTCTCTGGCTCTCTCTCACATACACACACAATCCACTTCAAAGTGACCTATTGTTCAAGTTTCTATTTTTTATTCACTATACCAGTACTCTTAGCTACTTTTGTGCAATTCAAAAAATAAATAATTTTTGTAGAAAACCGATTCGTAGTCAGTTAATAATTCTCATTTTAAAAATAATTTGTTCACAATTTGTTCCTAAATAACTTTAGTTAACCTCATGCTTATTTTGCAATTATAACTCAGCGATGAGAAGAATTCAATGCTTACAAAGTTATAGTTTTAAGGATTTAGAAAAAAAAGTTTTTTTTATTACTTTTTTCCTTTGATTTATTATAAGAAACTAAGAATTCTCATAATCGTCCGCATAAATATGTTCATTTAGACAAAAAATGCTTTCAAGGAACTTTATTCAAAATACTTAAGGTATCATTGAGATGCAACGAGCAGAGATATGAGAAAGATCTACTCGACAAATCATCCTTTAAATCAGCAGTTAGGAATTTGAGGTCAGTTTATGTAACTTTTTTTACCAATTAGGATTAATTTTCATTTACGCCAAATGAAATTTTTGTGAAAATTTAAGCGCCCAGAAATTATGCTCACCTAAGTAAGTTGCCTATTAAGTAAAGATTATTGCTGTTGAGGTGATAACTTTGAGTAATTGGTTTTAGAGAAGCCGCCTAATTTTGATTGATCAATCTGAAAGACAGAGAAATCAAAATTTTTCCATAGCTTTCTTCGCTTCACCACACGTTGACTAGCCAAACGAAAATATTGAATTGCAGAGAACGAAAAACAATCAAAATTAATTTTTTTCTGATATCACTCAGCTGACAAAGGAAGGCCATAAACACCTTAATTTATCTTAGTTTACTTCACATTGATCATAGAAAAGTTTTGTTTCGACTGAATGAAGTGCACTCGAAATTTTCATGCGGCAAAACTCACAGTCGCTGTTTGTTAAATTCGCAACTAGATCACCTCTGAAGCTCTCAAAGGAATCATAACAACCCTTTTGCTCGTACTGGCCTAAACTAATGTACTTAAACATGACAGATTGTAATTTTTGAAACAAAATTTTGAAATTTTTTTTGAATTTTGAATGCTTGCCTCGCTTATCTCGTTTTTGAAAACTGATAGTAAAAATTTGAAAAATAAACATAATCTTAAAATGTCGTTGAAAGTGACATCAAAAATCGAAAGCAACGATTTATCTTTCTTCGAATAAGTTTTAATTTTTTAATTCCTTATGAGCATTGTATATGACACCTGACTGTTCATGAAGTCACTTTGAGAATCTGACCTAAATCACAAACGGTTTTGCTGTCCTCGATTAATGACAGATTTTCAAAGGGACTTCATCGTAGTCATGTATCAGATACAACGCTCATAAGGAAAAAAAACTTTTCACATCTTTACGATCAAATTTTGAAAACGAGGTAAGCGAGGCAAGCAGCCATAATTCAAAGTTTTTTTCGGAGTTTTTAACCTACATAATATTGCATAAAACACAAACTTGGAAGTTTGAAATCTGGCTCTCTAGATGGGGAAAATCTGGCACTGCAGATTTAAACACTACAGGGATGTGGGTGTTTTCATGTGAGTGTTTCAACAAGGCATTATAACTCTTTAATAGGTTAGATTATGTTTAAATACGTACCTTTTATTTAATGGATCAAGGATACATATCAACGAAGATTTCGTTTTCTTACAGGGTGCTGTGGCTATCAAGTAATGACGTATATGAAACATGGACAGTTCAAGGGGCTTTCACCCTCCGAATATTTTCAAAGGTTGACTGATTTCTCCACAGAAGGGAAGAGACTAATTTTCCTACAGGTGAGCATAGTTCAAGTTCGAAAAACTTTCTTCTATACGGACGAAACGGCGATTACAGGCAATCTCTTGGTGTAAATCGTTTCTTAATTGTTTCTTCTTGATTTTTAAATAACTATTAACTTTAAATTTGTAACTTAACGTTATAGTGTTCAGATTTCACGTGCATTATACGTAAGATGATCAGGTTCTTTATGTGATAAATTTGTCTCGAAAATAAATGGCAAAAAAACCTCTTACGTCCCCCAACGCATTAGCTTTGAAAAAGGAATCAGATTAATTAATAATCAAAATAAAATTTTCTTCGGTCATTTTGAGGCTATTTGGATCTGGAGATAGTCTGTAATGATCTCAGTGCTCTCTTTCATTTCATTTGATTTATAAATTTGGCGCACTAATAATTAGTTTCAGTTGTTATTCTTATTCTTCCCAAGACGCTATCAAAACGCAATTGTTGATTTATTTTCAAGTCAACTTTTCAAGAGGTTTGACGAATTTGAGGAAACATATCTGGCTTTTCTGGCTTTTGACGGATTTTGCAACTACTAAATCTGAAAACAGAACTCTTACGACCTCGTATTACAAGAGTTGAACTATTAGAAGAGATTACTATTTGACAGTTTCTAAATCAAAAAAAAATTGGAGTATCAAAACAATTCAGAAACTTTAATCCCCTCTTCCATCGTAATAGTCTGTAATATTATTGATTTAAAAAAGCAACGGAAATATCATAACCTCTCTGCATCTCAGAAACATAACAGAATTTCAAAAAATTTCATATTTTGGATCCTTGCTCGGCTTGCCTCTTGATTATAAACAATGTGCTATACATGAAGGTTTCCTTATTGTATATCGACAACCTTAAACTAATAATAATCTTTTCTAAAAATAATTTATTTCTTGCGAACTCTAAACAAAAATTCGCCTTTTCGTTTTCAAAGTTATTAAAAAAGGGGTACTATACTTTGTTATATTTTTTAGATGACTTGCTTTTTGATCCACAAGATGGCATTACGTTTGTTCCAAATAGTACTTGCATATATAATTGATGTAAAGCCAATTTATCTCAAATAGATAGACAAAATCCACGAAAAATGATTGTCCAATAATTGCCAATTTGCAATAACTTTTGTTTTGTTGAAACAAATCAAATCAAAAATTGATAAAATAGAGTATTTAAAGTAACAATGAGGCTCATTAATGTGCATTCGTACTTGATGTTCCGATCCGTGCTCATCTACAATTTTGACTTGACTGTCTTTTGACTTACAATTTTTGACAAAGAGATAAACAAGAAAAGATGTTTGAGTTTAGAAAAAATCGTTATACAACCAAACTAATAAATGAATTAAGGATTGCCGTGCCTCATTACAACGAGATTTGCCATTAAAACGATTACGAGAAAAAACAACAACAAAAAAGCAAAAACAAAATTTTCACGGCAAAAACCCGTATCTTACTTTAAAAGCACCTAGTAACAACGTCATATTACAATCAGACAAAACCCTAACTACACAAATTTACTTTTTCCTAACTACGCAAGGTGGGATTTCTCTTCAGTGAGATTAAGTAACAAGTCGACAAAAAGAATAAAAAATGCGACGAACTCAAAATCAATCCAAAATTTTTAAACCAAACAAATTCAAAAGTCTTAAAAATCGTTAGCTTTTAACAAAAAAATTCTTAATAAATTTACTAAAAATTCAAAATGAAACCAATAAGACCTGTTTTTGGTTAGACTAAGCCAAAGGAATGGACTAAAAATGCAGAAAAACTCGATTACGATAAACAAAATACAAACATTGCGAAAACACAAATTAGTGAAGCCATTAAAATCATTTACAATTATCTGAATATTATGCTTTTTTTATTTCAATTATCTTTTATACTTTTTCAGTTAAAAATATACTGAGTTAGTTAAAACAATTTGTTGGGCCACATTTAAAAATCATGGGGATCTGTTATTACTCGATTGTGCTTAAGGAAGGGAAAAAGAAACAAATACACCACTCACATAACTTTTTATGAGAACGCATAATGTCCTACAAACGAAACATCAGTTAGGCCATAACGTCAATACACATGTTAATTTTTAAGTAATTGTATTGGACCTCTCAATGATGAGAATAAATTACAAAGTGAAGAAGAGAACAAAACTGACAAAAGTGAAAAACTCTGAAAAATCTTAGAAACGTACGAAATCACATATTTTAATACTATTCGCTATTAACTGACAGCTGCGGGTAAAATCATTCATTCAACCCCAACCACAAGTTTGTTAGACTGGTCAATATTTTACGGCTACCTAAAGAATAAAAGAAACAGGCCAAAACAAATTCAAAAAAAATTGAGCGAGAAAAGTATCGAAATCATTTAAAAATGACCTTTTCAGTAAAAACTTAAGCTAATAAATACGCTACGTTTTGACGCAATGAGACGGCAAAATCTTTGCCATTCATAGGTTTTCAATAAGACATTGCAAAAAGCCTTTGACTAGGATAACAACAACAAAAGCACTAAAAATCCAAAAATTATGTAGAAAAGTGCGAGAAGAAATTGTCGAAGCCATTTAAAACATAAACTTTTCTCTAAAAACTGTTTGCATTGTCCATAGAACAGCTCCTCTGAGCAAATTCAGTTATCAATAATATACTAATGTGTTGAGATTCCAAAGGGAACCATAATTACAAAAAAAAAATATCCAAAATTTCAAAAAAAACTCGTGCATCGATGTCATAACACCAATAATTGGATGATAAAACCGCTAATTAGATTAATTTTGGCTGAAATACCTGGAATGGTGTCCGGAAGTTTTTGAGATTGATTTACATTTGACGAAAACAAGTTTAAGCTCAATTAATATTTGAAAAAGTTATCGAAAAATAATTTTTCAAGTCTTAACAGAATTGAATTCAGTAGCCTTCAACGGATGTCAATATTTACGCTCAGTTATAACTCGATGGGGGAGAAGGATATTTTTCATGCATTAGTAATCATTAAGACATCACGATAAGTCTTATGACTATAGAAATAACAGCAAACACAGGCGAAAACCAAATAATTCTCTAGAAAAGTGCGAGAAGAAAGCGCCAAAGCCATTTAAACCATCAGCTTCTCTTTGAAAAATGTGTCCATGATTCATTAAACGTGTTTATTAAGCCAATGGGAGATGTCAACATCAGGATTACGTGCTGAGATTTCAAGAGGAACCAATAACCCGAAATTATCCAAAACTTTTCAAAAAAATTTTTGCATTCTAGTGGCCTTGAAGTCGTACAAAAAATTGTTAGAAGATAAAACCGCTAACCAGGGTAATTTTCGTTGTAGTAGAAAAAATGGGGTATCGTCATTACTGAGACTGACTTACAATTCACGAAAAAAAGGTTAATGATCGGTATATGTTAAAACATTTCTCGGAAAATCATTTTTAAAGTCTTAACAAACATTTGCTCTCCACTCAAAGCTCTAAACTCTAGATAGGTTCTCCTAATGTTCATCACAAAACTTATTGCCTTTTTAGTCGACGATTATATGCCATAGGGCTTCAAAAATTCATCTAAACCTCAAAAATAAAATCAAAATTTCATTTAAAAATACGAAAACTCGGAGTTGAAGCCAAAAAAAAACACGATCGATTCGTTGAAAACCAATTTTTTGTTCATTGGGCTGCATTAGACTGCAAATCAGGTTTGTCCTTAACAGTGCCGTGATATGAAAAGTGACATGTCTCTTGGGGACTTAAGAAAACAAAAGAAAATATAAAAAGGTTTCTAAAAAAAAACAGCTCTCAAATATAATTCGAATTTTTTTGATAGTAAAGTTCCCTACGAAACCAGAGATAGTCTTTTTATTGCTCTTCTTCTGCTAGAAACTCAAAATTGATTCATTTTATGGCGTGAAATAAAATTCTGAATTAATTTTTTTTATAAAAAAAAAAGATCTTAATTTGAAGAAAATTTACAATAAAAGTGAACAAAATCATGCCAAATACCCCGTGTTCACACAAAACTTCAAACCTCGACGACTCCTCGAAAAAAAACGAAATTCAAAAAATCTTTTTCAGTTTCGAATTCCTCGCTGGATGAGCTTTTTACTGATACCACTGACATTTCTCTACGATGAATATATCGATCGGCCAAAATTGTCTGAACAAAAAAAAACCCGTTTGAGTATATAGTTCCTCCCCCCACAAGTGAGGTCGAAGCAATTATTGGCGTATGAATTCTTTACGGGTTTTGAAGTGAACTGGAGAGAAACCTTAATCTGATTTTCCTTTCATTATTCACTGTGTGAAATGTTAAAGTGCAAAACTTTCATTTGAAAATTTTTAGTTCAATAACAGAATCTGTTTTGTTTAGGCCACCACGCGCACATGCTATAATGTGCTAATAAAACACATAAATACGTTACATAATTAAATATAAAACGCATAATCCGGCTTTAATTAGGCTTACGGTTACTGCAATAACGAAGGCAATAAAAAAATATACAAATTTTTCTGGATTAGAAAAATGAAACACTGTTTTGCTTGTTTGATTGTGCTAACATACATTCAATAAATCTGAAAGCAAATATAAATTCTACATGAGTATATTTTAATGCTTATTTAACGACAAAATGGTTAAATTATGTTTGGTCTTTAAAGTTTTCATCATTCTAACGTTAGGTTCCGTGGCACTTTGCGCCAATTCTGAAAAATTTTTCTACTATCTTTGATTGGTTGCTCTATTTCTTTTGCTTTAGTTTTTATAGTATTTATTGATTGGCCCTCTTTTGTTTTTGATCTCGTGAGCATTTTGTTAAGTTCATTGGAGTTTCTGATCTTCCTCAAATTGTTAGGCTCCGCAGGAAATTTCGTTAGACTAATTTTTGACATCAGTGATACAGAGAGTTTGTGAGTTGACGGATAGATGAGCGTTGGTTGCACTTAATTGATATTCCTACTAATCTGTAGGACAATATGTTTCAATCACTAAGAGCAATATTTTAGAATCAAAATTCTGCTGAAAGAGAAATGCGACTGTAGAAATGATTCATAAACGAATATTATATTTTTCAGAGGTGTGTTATCTGTAAAAAAGATTTGGTCATTGAATATTAGTTTAGCGAATAGCGTTAAATTCACCTGTATTCCAAAATATTGGTAGCTTTGTCAGCGTCGTATAACATTTCATTCACATTGGATATCTGGTCGATTTTATTTTCTTTTACTGAAAAATAATAGATCCATTCTATCAGAATTTAACGTGAGCTGATTTTTGTCCAAGTAGGTATCTGCATAAATCATTGCGCTATCAATTTTGTGAGTTGCTGTATCCAGTATCAATTCAGCTTACATAACTGTTATCATCTGCTAATTGAACCATAAGCAGTCACATGCTATTTGTTCCGACCCACTTTAGTGGGGGAGGAACTATATACTCATCTGATTTTTTTTTCAGTCAATTTTCGCCGATCGGTATATTCATTTTACAGGATTGTAAGTGGTATCATTAGAAAGCTTGTCAAACGTAGATTTTCAAATTAAAAAGATTTTTTAATTTTGCTTTTTCCAAAGAGTTACGGAGATTTTGAGATTTGTGAACGTTACCCTAACTTCCATTGTTTTGTTCACATTGTAATAATTGCTTAAAATTTGAACAATTTTTGGTAAAACATGAGAAAACTGTTCGTGATATTCTAATTAGTTTGACGCTTAGAGATAGAAGAGATTTAGCAAATTGTTTGAACCAATTGTTTTGGCGAAACTTTCAGCAATTTTTTTTCTGCATTGTTTCCCTTTTTTTTATAAAAAATAGCTTCAAATTTTCATATTTGGCCCATTTTGTCCTGTTTGATCGTTGGCGCTGACAAAGAAAATTCTAACACATCTCCATTTACTCAGATATGGGCTAATTGGACCTCCGGTTCCCAAGAAATTTTTCTGGAAATATTACATCTGCGGTCTTTCGCTAATTTAAACGAATATTTAAAGAAAACGCAAAATTTTTTTTGAGAAACTGAGATTTTCAACTGTCAAAAAACTTGGAACTCAATATTTTAGAACGACAGAGTTGATACCATCCATGCAGCCAGTTTTAGTCTCATCATTGAGTTTTGCAATGAAAATGATTCGGATTGTATTTTTGTATTTTCGTTCTGTATTTTGAAATAATTTTTGCATTTGTTTAATAAAATTACAAGAAAAGCTTATTTCATTTAATGGTTCATTTAATAAGAGTTCAATTTATGTTCCAAAAAGATTCAATCAAAAAATCTTGTGTTTTATGTAAGAAGCTCATCGCTTTTGTGTGAAGCTCAACGTTTTTCAATGAATTCTTTAGATTTGCCAGAATTTGATGTCTTTTTTTGTCATTTGACTGAGTTTAATTAATAAAATGCCTTATTTGGTATCCAAGGGGCTAGTAACGAAACTCTTTAACTCTTTCAGATGATTACGTTCTTTGTTTGTAATATAACTTGATGGAAATCGAAATTGCATCC
>NC_134472.1:27426440-27457105 GCF_964194025.1 Convolutriloba macropyga
CAGAAGAACACGCGCCTCAACAACAGCGATCTTGGAGAATTCTGGGCAGCAACGTCAACCAACAACAAAGAAATAGCATGGCTGGCAGACACAGGCTCTCCCAAAACATTCATGAATAAAAACACGGCAAAAGACCTATTGATTCAAATCAAAGAAGTAAGGATAGTTCCCTACAAGGAGCAAGAAAAATTCAAATTTTTCAACAATAAAGAAATCAAGAAAGTTGGCGTGCTCCAAATGGATCTCAGTTCAGGGTCGTGGTTCGCACCAGACTGCAAAATCTTCCTGGTAGACAACAAAACCAACAATATAATGGGCAGAGACACCCTTCGAAGACTCGGAATCACTCTCACTGCAAGAAAAACGAAGGTAAGAAAATACTCCATATTACTGACAACACAACAGAAACAAACATCATAAAATTGATACTAAAAAAGTACCCCAACCTATGCACAAGACTAGAGAAATCCAAAAACCACATAGCAAAACCAACAATGAAAGAAAACTTCAAACCAGTTCAACAAAAAGGAAGAAGAGTACCACTACATCTCCTCGACAAAGTAGAGGCAGAACTCAAATAATTAATACAAGATAAACAAATAATTAAGTTAGACAAGTGCTCGGATGATCATTTCATAAGCCCCGTAGTAATCACGGTAAAACATGACAAGAGTGTAAAGATCGCCCTGGACTCTAAAAAACTCAATGATGCAATACACAAAAACAAATATCAAATGCAAAGCATTGACCACTTAATAGATGAAGTTGCAACATATATCTCCGAACGGAAACGAAATCCGGGTCAATTTTTTTTCAGCAAAATCGACCTAAAATACGCTTACAGCCAAATCCCCCTGGATCCAAACATCCAAAAACATTGCAACTTCAGCATATTAGGTGGCAAAGCCACAGGAACGTATCGTTTCATAAATGGATTTTATGGTTTAACGGACATGCCCACGACCTTTCAAAAAACCATGGACAAAACACTAGCGAGCATCAACACAAAGTTCGCATTCCTGGACGACATATTAATAATAACAAAAGGATTACTAACGGAACATGAACTAGAACTAGACAAAGTACTAAACCTTCTAGACAAAGAAAACCTAGCTATTAAATTGCAAAAATGTGAATTTGCAAAACCAGACTTAGTGTGGTTGGGCTTCAAAATCCATCCAAATGGAATTATCCCAACAAAACAAAAATGCGATGCCATATCAAAATTAGAAATTCCGAAAACACTAAAACAACTACGTTCATTTATGGGTTGCATCCACCACCTTATAAAATTCACACCCAACTTGGCAAGACTAAGTGAACCACTTCGCCCGCTGTTATCAAAAAGTAACCTAAAATCTCAAAATAAGCTAGATTGGAAACAAATCCATACGGACGCATTTATAAAAATCAAAGACGCGATTAAAGCTATAACCGAAAAAAAACTATTTGATGTTAAATGCCCCACAAGGGTAAGATTTGACGCTAGCAAAAAGGGCCTGGGAGCATGCTTAGAACAATTCGTACACACAGCATGGCACCCCATTGCATACGCAAGCAGATTTTTGAACAATCTAGAACAACGATACAGTACCAACGAACTAGATCTACTATCAGTAGTTTGGTCACTTGAACATTTCAAGTACTACTTATATGGTGCACAATTCACGCTCCAAACGGATCATCAAGCACATTTCTGCGCATTTAAAGAAAATAGAGGAAATAAAACATATCAAAGCCGGCTCACAAGATGGGTAGACAGATTACTCCCATTCCATTTTTCAGTCGAACACATCCCGGGAAAAAACATGGGCTTCGCTGATTATCTTAGTAGAAACCCCTCATCGGAGGCAACAACCCCCTCAGAAAGAGATAAAAACTTTGTTATTAACACAATAGAAGAAATAAAGCATGCACTGCTGAGAAATAATTTAGCTCCAATTGGAGCAAGTAAAACAACCAGCCAATTAAGTCAACAGAATGACGTCATTAAAGCAAATCATTCTCGCTTAGTTAAGAATAGCGCTTTTTGCCATTTACCGCATGACAAACAGTTGCTTGTTTCTTTACACAATTCAATTTCACAAGTTAAACAAATCATTCCAAACAAAAACTCAGTTGCCATTACCACAAGGCCCAACCCTACGAAAGAAACCTTTAAAATACCCATTAATCGAAGACCTAGAGCCCCGAATAAGAGAACACTCCAAATGGATTCAATCCCCACAAAGAGTGCAATATCCGTGGCCACTCAAACAGATATCATTTCGAACAAAGGCAAAGGCCTAGACCCCCTTGATCCACGTAATCATGAAGCACTCTTTACAGCTTACGACGAAACCCCCACCCCCTGTACCGAGAAAATCTCAACAGAGTATTTAATGAAGAGTTCATAGCTCAGGCATCCAAAAAAGAGCTCAACCCCATCATTGAATTCGTAAAAAATGCAGAGTGCGAAAAACTTAAAGCAATCAATCCAATCTATTACCGAATTAGAAGAGATTTATTTGTCTCTCCAACTGGCTGCCTCATATACGACAATAAATTAGTCATTCCTAACAAACTAAACAAACTGGTATTAGAAACTATCCACAACAAACACCCCGGCCAAGCAGGAATGCTTGCCCTCGCGCAAATTATCTGGTACCCAAACATCCACTCGGATATCGTGGCCCAGGCCCAAGCCTGTCGGCAATGCACTGAAAAAGGTAAAAACTTAAAACCACTCATACCTAAATCACAATTAGGACAATTACCTGTACTATCCGAACCGAACGAAGAAATTCAAATGGACTTTGCGGGACCCATACCATTCAAAGATAATGTGCAATCAAATTACATATTCGTAACTGTAGACAGACTCTTACGTTACCCTCACGCAGAAACATATAACAATTGCGACACAAAAACCGCTATAGACTCTCTGGATAGCTATTGCAAAACACATGGTAAACCTAGATCCATCAGGTGCGATCAAGCTCAGGCGTTTTAGGCCCGAGAATTTGAAATGTACTGCAAAAACAAAAACATCAACCTAATACTAGCTCCAGTTGGAGACCATTGAGGCACAGGTAAGATCGATAGACTCATACAAACAATAAAACGCAGACTTTCAGTTCTAGATATCGACCCCACGTCGACCCAAACAACACTAAGTGAAAGACTAGCTAACATCATAGAAAACATAAGACTCATACCCAACTCAACAACTTAGGTTACACCATTCGAGGCACACTTTGGTAGAAAACCGAACACAGAAATATCAAACATAATCACTAAGCCATCACACAAAAACTTAACATACAACAAATTACGTTCAAACTGTTTAGACAAGAAGATTCTGAAACACGACGTGCTGACAAATGAAGAACTGTGGAGGCATGATGGACTCTCGGAGGGCAATTTGGACATAGCCTATACAGAACCAGCAAACCCCAACCCCATTAACATTGAAAGTGACGAATCCGACAACGTACCTCTACGCCAGAAATCCCCACGTAAGATAACTCCCTCCGAATTACATTTTACTATAGGCGACAAAACAACAAAAATTATAGCAAACAAACGCAACATTGCGCGAAAAACAATTACAAGGAAAGCAAAAGAACCTAGACCAACACTGTCACCACAATGGAATATAATTCCAGATGGAACAATCACAAATTACACACCACACACCATCACTGTAGATACACCACTAAGAAAAAACACGGTCATCAGAAAAAACGACATAGCAATAGCAACAGAAACTAAACCACGACTAATACACATGGTAGCATGCAAAACAGTGGGAGAGTATAAACGTAACCAGGAAAAAATAAGAAAATTCTGTTTAGAAGAAGCACGCAACAACGCCAAACAACAAAAGAGTGAAATACCAGGCAACTCCAAATGGACGCACGAAAACATTAAACAACTAGCGCAATCCAACCAACGGCAACAACAACGAGGATCCAAAAGGAAGCCAACCTCATCATCCCCTACAGCAAACAAATCAGCCAAGCGACGAACTTCCACGACCAAATCCCCACCACTATTATCAGCGAAAAAGAAAACAAGACAGCAATCTTCATTCAACACTATGGCCCAACAAGCAGCAATCAACTACTCGCCAGAATCTAACAACTCGAAACAAAAAGCCCACAACAAGTCAGTACACTTCATCGATGATACAGAGAGCAACGAAACAGTAGTGTACAACATTGACTCGGACCCAGACACGACACTACCCTTCAAAATAATCGCATCCTCAAGCGACAAAATATTTACACAGTCGTCCACCCTGCCCACAGACGAGACCCAGTACACCAACGCTGAAGAAGAACAAATTCCAGAATGTCCCGTCTCCATCATTCCGGCACCTCATAAAAATGCAGAAGATGAGCAACAAATCCATATGAATCAACCAAGCACTGTTTCCCCACCTACACAAACGCAACCAGGAGTGGTATTTTTAGAATCTCCATATGGAGAAAACAATCCAACCAGTGAAAACAACATCATACAAGTGGACGACATCAACAACGCCACACTGACTGCAACCATCAATGTGGACCAAGAATGTCCATATGCACCCATACATGAGTTGAGCTCACAAAGAGATGACGGGGCACCCTCTCTTTACACGTCAAAAGAGAACACTCCCAGTGGAACTTCAAGTGTTTACGCCAACCCTCCGGTGTCACCTAACACATTCGAACAACAGTTCAATGAGGAAGGATAAACTGTGTATTAATTCTCAAACTCGAACGAACTGCTGTCAACAGAACTTCCGTCTGGAGCTCCAACCAAGCTTTAAATGTATTACCTATAAACTCTGTATTTCTATATGTTATATAAAAAGTAGTTGTATACAAGCACACATTTGTGTTACAAAATCCAGTTGATTAGACTGGTACTTGGTTGGTCTGTCTAGCGAGAGAGGCTAGTGTGCAGACGTATATTTAGCTATCTGAAAATCAGCAGGATAAAAACGTGGCTTTAATTCATCCTTAAACGTTGTACTTTTCTCAGCCAAGATTGAGCAATCCTATAGAGTTAGACCATCCCTTACACCTAGCCGATTGGACCGAGAGTAGAAAGTCCAACCCAAATCCAGTTGGACCAGTCCTTACAAGAACAACATCATCCAAACACACATACAACAGCACCTGATATCGATAACCAAAAGGTTCATCATCACAATTATTATTATTTCCTTTAAAATTAATTTTTTTAAAATTATTTTGATTGTTAGTATCAATAAAAACAATAATATTTTATTCGTGCTTTTGTTATTTTCTGGAAAATTCTATTAGTATTTTTTTATTGTAATTGTTATTGAAATGATTTTTTACTATGATTAATATTATCCCTTCTTTTAATTCTCTAAGAATAAATAATATTTATATTTTTTTTACTATTATTAAAATTAAAGTATTTATTACTATTCTCAGTTTTATTACTTTAAATATTTTACTGTATAATTTGTTTTTATGCTGTTGTTGTTTAATATTATCTTTTGTCAGCAGTTGTAGTAGTACATTTTTTTTACTAACATGAACAATTGGGTCTTAATTAAAGTTTCCTGCGTACTCCTGCATTAAGCAAAAAACCTGATCTTTTAATTTTCTTCTCCCATACACAAAAAGACAATTATATGTCACGTCAATTTGAAAAAGTCACAACACAATTATATATGAATAACAGAATAATACTCAACAAAAATTGATTGTGGTTTCCCTTTTCAAGTCATAACTTGAGAAGCGATGATAAGGGTTTATTATAACTTGATTGATAAACGCTCTGAAATTAGGATTTTGTTTGGAATTACAGGACTACAAACCTAAACATTCGATTTTGAGTGACAGGTGAGAAAAAATTTGTTTCAAACTTCAAACAAAAGCTTAAGAAAAAGAAATTAAGTGGTTATCTCAAAATTATTCATTTAAAGTTGTAACATAATAAGTTTGCAAATTTTTATAGATATTTGAATACATTATTTACTGCTTGAAAAAATATTCATACATTGAAATCTCAATGTTTTGCGCATATTTAGCGAAAAATAGAGACTACGATTTTGCAGAAAAATAGAGACTACGAATTTGCAGAAAAAATTTCAAAAAGCTGGCTACACTAATTTTGCGGAAACCATCTTTTAAAAAATTTGGAAAATTATGGTTTTGAAATTATAAAATCTAAAAAAAAAGTCGCGGAACCAAATTTACTTGAAAATTGGCCAAATTTATATATATATATATATATATAATATATATATATATATATATATATATAAATTATGCTCAAACAAAAAATAAATTCAAATTGATTTTTCTATAGATGAGTTATGGAATGAAACACGGCTAATTTGTTCTTCCAGATATGGCTGAAGTTTTGATAGTTTTTCCTCTAACAATGAACCAAAAGGTGGCAAACTCAGGTTTTTTGACCAATTTTGCACTTTTACATATGTACCTAATTATGTTCCATACATAAAGATTTCAAATTGATTTTACTATTGATAAGTTATGGAGTAAAATATCGCTAACTTTTTCTTCAAGACTTGGCCGATATTTTGATAATTTTGACTCTAACAATGAAAACAAAGGGGCAAACTGTTACAATTGTTACTATTGTTTTATTATTAATATTTTTTTTTATTAATATTAATATTAATTATTATTTATTATTATTATTATTATTATTGTTATTATTATTATCATTATTATTATTATTATTATTATTATTATTATTAATATTATTATTATTATTATTATTATTATTTTTATTATTATTATTATTATTAATATTATTATTATTATTATTATTATTATTATTATTATTATTATTATTATTATTATTATTATCATTATTATTATTATTATTATTATTATTATTATTATTATTATTATTATTATTATTATTATTATTATTATTATTATTATTATTATTATTATTATTATTATTTCTTTTATTTTTAATATGTTTTATTAATTTCATTGTTAGTACTAATAATAATAATAATAATAATAATAATAATAATAATAATAATAATAATAATAATAATAATAATAATAACAATAATAATAATAATAATAATAATAATAAAATTATTTCATTCGTGATTTTGTTTTTTTCATGAATACCCTACCAGTTTTATTTTTATTGTTATCATTTTTAAAAACTATTTTTTAACTCCAATTAATATTTTCCTTTTTTCAATTCTCTAAAAATAAATTATTTTAAAATATTTCGTACAATTATTAAAATTAAAGTTTTTATTACTCTTCTCATTATTATTTTTTTATTTTTTAAATTCTTTACTGCTTAACTCGTTTTTATGGTAGATGTTGTTGTTGTTGTTTGATATTATCATTTGTTACCAGTTGTAGTAGTAGATTCTTTTACTTACGTGCACAATTGGGACTTATTAAAGATTCCTGCGTACTCCTGAATTAAACGAAAAATCTGAGCTTTTGATTTTTTTCTCCCATACACAAAAAGACAATTATATGTCACTTCACTTTGAAAAATTCACAATATAAATACATATCAACAACAGAATAATACTCAACAAAAACTGATTGTGGTTTCCATTTTCAAGTCATAACTTGAGAAGCGATGATAAGAGTTTAATATAACTTGATTGATAAACGCTCTAAAATTAGGATTTTGTTTGGAATTACAGGACTACAAACCTAAACTTTTGATGTTGAGCGACAGGTGAGAAAAAAGTTGTTTCAAACTTCAAAGAGGAGCTTAAGAAAAAGTAGTTAAGTGGTTATCTCAAAATGATTCATTTAAGGTTGTGACATAATAAGTTTGCAAAATTTTATGGATATTTGAATACAATATTTACTGCTTGAAAAAATATTCATACATTGAAGTCTCAATGTTTTGCGCATATTTCTTTGCTATTCACTTGAGACTAAGAATTTGCATAAAATATCCCAAAAAGCTAGCTACACTAATTTTGCTAATTTTGCGGAAACCACCTTTTAAAAAATTTGGAAAAAAATGGTTTTGAAGTTATAAAATATAAAAAAATAGTCTCGGAACCAAACTTATTTGAAAATTGGCAAACGTATTTGAAAATGCAAATTGATTTTTCTGATAAGTTACGGAGTTAAATACGGCTAAATTGTTCTTCAAATTATGGCTGATGTTTTGATAGTTTTGCCTCTAACAATGAACCAAAAGGGGGCAATCTCAGGATTTTTGGCAAATTTTACTCATTTGTCTGAGTGTAATTCTCCAAAAACAGATGATAGCTGTTGCAGTGTAGTTTTTATCTCTATAATTCTTTAGATAATTTTTTTTGCATCAGTTCAATTAGTATGAACAGTTTTCTTATTGTTTTGAGTTTTCAACAATTTTATTTCAAAGGACACTCAATGATGAAATATCTCCCGAAAGATTGTCAAACATTAGCTTCCTCTTAATCAAATAAACAAAAAAAATCAAAAGAATAACCAAAATTTGTCTGAAAACATTCTCCTGCTGTCCTAATAGTTTTTATCTGCAGTTAAACAACACAATGCATTTGACTTAAAACTAAGAACTCACAGTGTTTAACTGTCATGCTTTTCTTCAAATTGAGGCAGTAACTATTAAGTTCCTTAAATTTTTTATATGAAAACTTCATTTGCAAACAAAATTTCTCTCGCAAAAGCGCATTTTTGGTTTCTTTGTCTTTAATGAAGAGTTTCCTATTTCTTCTCTGCCATTTTTTTAAAGTTTGGTTCACTCTATTTGGACCCCAAAATTTTTTGATCAACAAAAGTTTTTTCCAATCACACTGAAATTTTTGAATGCGTTATCCGCGAACGAGTCGGTCGAACAGTTTTTTGCGAACTGACTGTTAATACATACTGATTAGTTATTTTTCATGACTTTTTTCAGTATTTTGAAGTTTCTTTAAGGCAATTTTGGGAACATTTTGTAAAACTTTTTACAAAAAGCGAACAGATTTATTTTGCCAATGCTTTTTTGATCAAGCAAATTTTGCAAACAGAATTTAACATAGACTGCCTGCTATATAATAATAGAGAATACTCTTTCTCGAAAGCTTTTTATCTTTTCTATTTCATAGTTTTTTTTCTTGGGTCGAATATGTGTTAAGAAGATGATAAACTTTTGTCTTGACGAACTGACTGTTTCATTATAGCAATGAATATGGCAAATTCCTCAATTTTTTTCAAAGAAATTGTGCATCGTAAAAAATACCTAAAAAAATTAGCATGAATTGGCCAACAAACAAATAGTACAAGTTAAAAAGCATCTTTATAAAGAAAAACTATAACAATTTCAGATTAAGCAAGGATAATCGAGATTAATTAGGAGTTCTCAAGAATTATCTAAAAGGTTTACAAAATTCAGTTCTCCGTTATTTAATAGAACAACGATGCATCCTACATTCTCCACCATAATAAAAATTTTGGTTGGATCCAAGCTCCGTATGTAAATAGTGCACACCGTATACGGAACAGGAATCGGAAAATCCTCCACTAAGGTCCCATGTCATAACTGAAAAAAGTGAACTAACTCTTAAGTTAGGTTGTTGCGATAAGTTAATAATCATCACAATAAAATACAATTGAATTAAAGTTTGCGAATATTGTTGTCCAGTTTTTTGAAATAGAATCATGGTTTTGCACCATGTAATTTGCGACTGAGGAAAAGAATTGTAATTTACTTTTTTTCAAAGAGACATGTTTTTCTTCGTTTTCACAAATCGTGCTGTTGGCGCTGTTAGCGAAACTACTAAAAACAGAAACTGTTTCATGCCAACAAAATCCTGATAAAAAACAATATTCAGAGAACTGTTTCATTCAGAAATCAAAATTATTGAACCCCCACTCTCCCCAAATTATGGTTTGCCATCCAGACACGTAAATACTGAAAGGCTCCGGTCACCAAAAATACAAAAACATCTAAATTTAAAAAATAGAGTAAATCTAAATAGAGTAAATAGGAGTACGAACTTTCCTCGAAATCACCAAAATGAAACAAATAAAATTTTATATCCGAAAAGTTTGCGTCCATATATTATGTTAAATATGTATGGTAAACAACAATACTTTATCGCAAAATTTATCAATTAGCAGGACAAAATATATACGAGAATAGGTTATTTGAACTTTCTGGCATATCAAACTGCAAATTTCATCTCAATTCATCATTTAAAAACGAAGGTGACACACAACTATATAAAATTTAATTTTGAAAACTCATTTCCTTATACTTCTTATTGCGATAATTATTTGTAATTTATATCTACGAGCAATTTGCACTGCTAAAAAATCCGTGGGTGATTGCACTGCTAAACAATCCCGCTGCTAAATAATCTGAAGGGTGAAGAGAGACCACGGTGAACGTTAATCTCTAGACCAGTGGGTTCAAAAGACAAAAACGGTAATTTTAGGGACACTTCACTTTCAAATATGATGTACATAAAAAACTAAAAATACCCGAGACGAAAACAGAAGTTAATCTTGTAAGATCTTGCAAGATTCTTGCAAAAAATGTTAATCTTATAAGATCTTACAAGACAGCGTTATACTTGCAAGATCTTGCAAGACAGAGTTAAACTTGTAAGATTCTTGTAAGAATCTTGCAAGATTAACTTTTTTGGAAGAATCGTGCCATTACGATAGGAAACAGCCAAAACAAGCTAAAATGAGGAACTAATGGCATTTGAAATCACCATCCTGTAGAGAAGAAGTTCAACCCATATTAAGAAAACATTTGAGAAAGATGCTTTTCATAAATTCAGAATTAAAAATCGACAATTCTGGTCAAAATTAGATACTACAAAAAGTTTTTCAACAAACAAAAAAACACATTTGTTTCTTCCTAAGCTTGATTCAACAGTTTGAAGGGTGGTTTTACTGGTTTACTGGCACAGAAAATTAGTTTTCGAGGAAAAAATTGTGGTACGCGATCTTATTTTCAAAATTGTCTTCCAACTAAATTGAGTAGACATGATTAGATACTCAAACTGCTCCTTGTCAAAGTTTTATAATTTTCTTCGAAAATGAATAAGCTTTGCCAATTTTTTCATGTCAACACAGAATCAATTGGTTTTGTTTCTTTTTTTTTATAAGATTAAAAAAAGCAACAGCGCGAAGGACCTTCTCTGGTTTTCTTGTTGTGATATATTGATAATACGATGCCTTGTTCTTCTTATGATGCTTCTTTTATTTTTTCTTTAAATTCAGTTCTTAATTTTGCCAAAAATTTGTACACTATAGGATAGGATAGGACGTAGGACATTTTTTTGTCGTTATGTGTTCGTACAACGTAAGATAGGTCTTTTTCGGCTATTGTTGGGCGCTTTTTAACTAGGTTTCTAGGCTATTGTCCAAAAAAAATTAATTAAGTTGCAAAAAGTTAATCTTCTAAGATTCTTGTAAGAAAAAAAATTAATCATGTAAGAATCTTGTACGAAAAAGTTAATCTTGTAAGAATCTTGTAAGAATCTTGTAAGAAAAAGTTAATCTTGTAAGATCTTGTAAGAATCTTGTAAGAATCTTGTAAGATTTAACAACGTCTTGTAAGAATCTTGCAAGAATCTTGCAAGATCTTACAAGATTAAATTCTGTTTTCGACTCGGGTAATGCTAATTTTTACCAAGACTTCTTAAAGTGCTGCCAAGATTTTTTTAGGAGGTCAGAGGTTCGAACCCGTGTAAGGCAGATTTTTTTTGTATGAAATCCGGTGAATGCAGTGAAAAAAGTTTTTTCACCGCTATTCACCGCTAATCTTACATTATTTTTGTCCAAACTTCTACCCGGGTTGATAAGATCTTGCCAAAATTTTGTCGAAATATACCAAGAACTGTTTTTTTGTTTCAAGTTACTGATAATAAGATGCTTCCAAAGTTTTCAAGAGACGTCAAGATCATGCATGTCTTTACCAAAATGTATCATGTTTTGTTTATTTTCAGCTGCTGACGCCAACACTCTTCAAAACCCAAAATTTGATTAAGTCGATGTGTTCTGTTATATTTAGGTCCAATATTCATTTTAGGACATGAAAAATTTCTGGATCTCACTGGCTTCTCTGGTTCCTTCATCTTCTCAACCAACATGAGAGTCATTACATGATAACATTGACACGTGTTCTACATAAAGCTAAGAATGAACGTTCAACAACTAATGCTTTGCGTTATCGTCTCGAATTTTGTTCTTTTCAAGATCCTTTCATCAGTTTTTGTTCCCTGGTCGAGGCCGAATGGTTAACTTGTAAGAACTTGCAAGTTTCTGGCAGAAACTTACAAGGTGATGCATCGCCTTGCAAGTTTTTCTTCCAAAAATTTG
This sequence comes from Convolutriloba macropyga, assembly GCF_964194025.1. Taxonomy (NCBI): domain Eukaryota; kingdom Metazoa; phylum Xenacoelomorpha; order Acoela; family Convolutidae; genus Convolutriloba; species Convolutriloba macropyga. The sequence continues at coordinate 27,438,740 of NC_134472.1, forward strand.
CAAGTTCTTACAAGTTAACCATTCAACATGCAAGTTCATACAAGTAAACCATTCAACATGCAAGTTCTTTCAAGTTAACCATTCGACTTGCAAGTTCTTACAAATTAAACATCTTTTGCAAGAAACTTGCAAATACTTACAAGTAAACCATCTTTTGCAAGAAACTTGCAATTTCTGACAAGTTAACCATTCGGTCTAGACCCGGGTTGTAGCCACTTTTGAAAAAAGTAACTCTGAAAGCCCAGACTAGAGTTTAGTTTCTCTTATTTTAAATTTCCATTTTATAGATTAAAGAATACAGAATTATTAGAGATTTTAAATTTATAGATTATAGATTTGAATCTGCTCACTTACTCAAACAAAAGCTAGTGAGTTTCTTCGACAAACAGAAATGGGTTGAATTTATTCAAATGATGACGCTCTGTAGAACTAATTTGAATCTTGGTCATCGGTCTGGTCTAATAAGTAAAGTTGGATTAATCTATAAGAAAGTTATAAGAGAAAGTTTTGTCCGTGGCGAGACCGATGATTGTAGACGTTGTTCTGATCAAACATATCCCTCATCTTGATTCCCTCGAATTGATTCGGGAAACGAAATTCTTCATTTCTGTGACCCAATTTGTTGGATCGATTTTATTTGGTTGTGTATTATTTGCCATATGTTATTTGAACAATAGTTGTTCACCGCAAATCGTGTCATGTAAATATCATTTTCCTATTAAGAAGTCAAAGCAATCAAGGTGAGTCCTTGGACCATGGTCATGTTTTAAGTTCTCAAACATCAAATCATTGAGTAAATTTTAATAATGAATGCTCATTTTGTGTTGCTCATTGTCGTGATAATTATTTGTGACTTATGTCTACAAATACTATGCACTGCTGAAAATCATTACAGAGATCATGGTGAACGACAATCACTAGACTTTGTGATTCCCAGTCAGTTCAAAGGACAGCCACGGCAATGCCAACGCTACAGGCAAGTACCCTAGTGCAGAAGGCTGAACAAAATTTTGTAAAAAACTTTGTTCGGCATGTTCGGTTTTCAAAGTTAATAAATTGGCGATGTGTTTCATTGGTATGTTTGGTTATGAACGTAAGAAATAGTCAGTTTGTTCAGTTTTGAACGTAGGAAAGCTTCGGTGTGTTTGGCTTTGTAGCTTTGGTCTGAATGGAATTGTCGATAGCTTAGGTTCCCTACCAATTAAAAAAATTATATAGCTCTGGGCTGCTCGAAACATCAATTTTATTAAAACTAAAACTCGACATACCCCACAGCCTCATTTATCATGCCTTGAGTTGGGCTTGCCCGAGATGAGGTCCGGTTCGACCGTGCTCATTCTCTGGACAAAGTTTCGGTCGCGCCTTCCGGCTGCCCCATACCTGAGTTTTGTTTGTTTGTTGAGGCCCTTACCCATTGTGGTCTGTTCCGTCTGGTTGATTCCTACAGTTCCACTTGTTGTATAATAATTTATTTAGACCTTTTAAGTCAGAAATAAACTTTTTAGGTGCCTAATACCAGGTTCGATGTGTCAGAGGGAACAATAGCTGAAAATTTTAGTTACTGGAGATAAATTAACGGATTGAGATTTTTGGGTAAATTTTGGAAGAACTGCGGTGAATGAGGTGAATTTTCGTAAGATATGCGGTGATTGCGGTGAATGCTCTGGAAAAAAATAATTCATCGCATTTCGCCGCATATCTTACAAAAAAAATCAATTCACCGCATCGACATTTGTTTCAGATTAACATAAGAAATGCGGTCAATGCAGTGAATAAACAATTAACGCGTTTCTTACAAAAATTCATAGAGAAGTTTACCGCATTTGTTTGCCAACGTTTATTGAATCTGATTTAAATTCACAAGAAATATCAAACAATTAGGTGACAGATGGAGCAGTGGAATAAAAAATGTAGCTGTTAAACAAACAAACAAGATCAAAAATTGCTAAACTGTTTTCAAAACTTGTTACCCCGAACAAACCGAGCACCATAATTAAGGTTTTACGAAACAAAAATTCTTTTGTACAAGAAATTATGCTAGCGAACTATTAGTCAGTTTTTGGAAATTTTATTTATACCACTGCTGCCCTATGCCAATGACTTTAGCAACGTGTAGTTTTGACATGAAATGCAATACTAACTAAACAGATATCCCAATGACCAAAAAAACAAGCTCCGTCGAATCTTGACAGTAAAAAATAACAATTAAAACTGAAATTTCGCTAAGGTCGATGGTGTAGGGGAGCATTGCTAAAAAGAATATTTGCAAAAAAATTCAGAAATTTGTTGTAATTTTTGTCAAACATTGTGTTTTTGTTTCGTAAAACCACAGTATTTTTGTTGTAGCTTGCAGTTGATGTTCTGTGGGGGAGGGGTGAAGCTCTAAGAACAGCCCCTAACTCCATGCATTTATGTGTCTTTAACAGTTTCGCTGATTCGCATACTTAGAGACCAGTAAACCGTAAAGTTCTAAACCTAACGTCTTCCCGGCTTTACTTGTTATCCCATTTTGTGGGAAGAAACTGTAGAAAAACAGATGCTTTAGGAGTTTTCGGGGCGGTGTTGAAAAGTGCGAGTGGGGTAAGTGAGGTGAGAGTTGGGGAGTGGGAGAGGGAGGTGGGATTGGGGGGGGGGGGGGGGCTATGCGGTCAGATTATGTGGGACGGGGTCAAATTCTAAGAACCGTTCTTTTCATCATGATTTTTTTTGTCGTAAGCAGTTGTTCGCTGAATCGCATACTTAGAGACTTGTAAACCGCAATGCTCTACGAGAACTTAATGTGCTCCGAGTTTTGATACCAAAAAGTCAAATGGTGAGACGAACAAACAATAGAAGAAAAATTGGTAATTTGAAAAACTGCAAAAAATACTAATAGGAGTAAAAATAATTGCTGCACACTTCGTTTGGGAGCTATAAATTTTTGTTGTGCACACTTTGTAAATTAATGGAAAAAAAATGCGAGAGATAGAGGAAACAGTTTCCGGATCTACTATGTTCCCCCTAGCTTTAAGTATGCATCTTTTACTCTCCCCAGACCCTCAGCTGTTTTTTAGATAGTGACGTGCTTTATAAAAACACATTTATTGTAATTGAGACATTAAAAAACACGGGTGGGGGAGGGGGGGGGGGTGAAACAGTAGATTCGCCAGTTTGCACGTGAATTGTTTAATAGCTAGCTTAATTTAACACTTGTGTTTTAGCAATTATTTCTGCATTCACCGGTATTATATATCTGGAGGTAGCGCCAACAGAACAGAAAGAAAACCTCTGGCCACTGATGATGCAGACTTCGCAGAGCTGATTAAATACGAATTCGAGCAGTACAATATGTTCTCATTCCATGAAGTTGACGGCTCCACTGAAAGCTAGTCTTTGATATGAATACTGATTACTGTGTATATTAGACAACTGCTTCTTGACTAATCGAGTTAATAATGAATTAAAACAAGGTGACAAGTAGAATGAAACCACCCGGGTTAATTGGGCTCCCAGTGAATCCCATCGATGGATCATTGTTATTTCATAGTAACTTCTAAATCCATCGATGGGTCGGTGAAATTTCATAAAACCTAAGTTTCCATCGATGGATCATAGAAAACCAATTTTTCCATCGATGGATCATAGTAAATCCACGAAAATGAAAATTTCGAAAATCTCACATGTCAATTTTCATTTGTGAATTTTCTTAATAAAATGCAGTTACGCGCCCCTAAATGCTCTTTTTTGTTGTTTTCAGCAACGTGTCACCAAAAAGAGCGTTTCCAGGGAGAGTGGGAGGGGGTGAGGGTGTGTGGGGGGGGGGGGGGTATAAGTCAGATGGATCGTAATTGGATGGATTGTAATTGGATGATCGTAATCGAGTTGGATGGATCGTAATTGATCTTCTTTACAGTTCTGATCCCCCTTCTCTGATCATAACTCGTTGCTAACATATACGGTGTCATGATATTTTGATGATGACTTCGGATCTTTTGACGTTTTTCGGACCTTTTTTTGACGTTTTTCGGACCTTTTTTGACGTTTTTCAGACCGATTTTGAGACCAGTTTGATGGATTTTGTATGATCCAGTGAAATTCCGTCTATGGGTTTTCGATGATCCAGTGGATTTCAGAGCTTTCCAATCGATGGATTTTCTATGATCCAGTGAAATTCCATCGATGGGTTTTCTATGATCCAGTGAAATTCAGAGCTTTCCCATCGATGGAATTTCTATAATCAGAGAAAAAGTGGTAATGAACCATCGATGGCCCATCGATGGACTTTTCATGAAATTACTATGATTCATCGATGGGATTCACTGGGACTCCAACCCGGGGTAACAAAGAGTGTCAAAAGCAGTATTCTAAATCCATGTTAGAACATAAATCTTAGTCGCTGGACGTACTTACTGCTTTTAATCAACACCTGTTGAGATAATAGCAGTTAAATAAACTGCCAGTGTAATAAACTTTAATTCTCGATCGCACTGGAAAAACACTTCAGCATTAGACTACAAGTTTATTAATACTCTTTTATCGCCACTGTTCATTTAGTAACAGTGGCGATAAAAGAGTGTGATTAAACTCGTAGTCTAATGCTGAAGTGTTTTTCCAGTGTCCACCGGGCATTAAAAATTATTACTGGCAGTTTATTTTCGCAACAAGTGTTGATTTAAAAAATTACCACACGGTTGTTATCATCCTCGAAGTTATCGTAACACCATCGTAAAATACTAATAGGAGTAAAAATAATTGCTGCACACTTCGTTTGGGAGCTATGAATTTTTGTTGTGCACAATTTGTAAATTAATGGAAAAAAAATGCGAGAGATAGAGGAAACAGTTTCCGGATCTACTATGTTCCCCCTAGCTTTAAGTATGCATCTTTTACTCTCCCCAGACCCTCAGCTGTTTTTTAGATAGTGACGTGCTTTATAAAAACACATTTATTGTAATTGAGACATTAAAAAACACGGGTGGGGGAGGGGGGGGGGGTGAAACAGTAGATTCGCCAGTTTGCACGTGAATTGTTTAATAGCTAGCTTAATTTAACACTTGTGTTTTAGCAATTATTTCTGCATTCACCGGTATTATATATCTGGAGGTAGCGCCAACAGAACAGAAAGAAAACCTCTGGCCACTGATGATGCAGACTTCGCAGAGCTGATTAAATACGAATTCGAGCAGTACAATATGTTCTCATTCCATGAAGTTGACGGCTCCACTGAAAGCTAGTCTTTGATATGAATACTGATTACTGTGTATATTAGACAACTGCTTCTTGACTAATCGAGTTAATAATGAATTAAAACAAGGTGACAAGTAGAATGAAACCACCCGGGTTAATTGGGCTCCCAGTGAATCCCATCGATGGATCATTGTTATTTCATAGTAACTTCTAAATCCATCGATGGGTCGGTGAAATTTCATAAAACCTAAGTTTTCATCGATGGATCATAGAAAACCAATTTTTCCATCGATGGATCATAGTAAATCCACGAAAATGAAAATTTCGAAAATCTCACATGTCAATTTTCATTTGTGAATTTTCTTAATAAAATGCAGTTACGCGCCCCTAAATGCTCTTTTTTGTTGTTTTCAGCAACGTGTCACCAAAAAGAGCGTTTCCAGGGAGAGTGGGAGGGGGTGAGGGTGTGGGGGGTATAAGTCAGATGGATCGTAATTGGATGGATTGTAATTGGATGATCGTAATCGAGTTGGATGGATCGTAATTGATCTTCTTTACAGTTCTGATCCCCCTTCTCTGATCATAACTCGTTGCTAACATATACGGTGTCATGATATTTTGATGATGACTTCGGATCTTTTGACGTTTTTCGGACCTTTTTTTGACGTTTTTCGGACCATTTTTGACGTTTTTCAGACCAATTTTGAGACCAGTTTGATGGATTTTGTATGGTCCAGTGAAATTCCATCTATGGGTTTTCTATGATCCAGTGGATTTCAGAGCTTTCCAATCGATGGATTTTCTATGATCCAGTGAAATTCCATCGATGGGTTTTCTATGATCCAGTGAAATTCAGAGCTTTCCCATCGATGGAATTTCTATAATCAGAGAAAAAGTGGTAATGAACCATCGATGGCCCATCGATGGACTTTTCATGAAATTACTATGATTCATCGATGGGATTCACTGGGACTCCATCCCGGGGTAACAAAGAGTGTCAAAAGCAGTATTCTAAATCCATGTTAGAACATAAATCTTAGTCGCTGGACGTACTTACTGCTTTTAATCAACACCTGTTGCGATAATAGCAGTTAAATAAACTGCCAGTGTAATAAACTTTAATTCTCGATCGCACTGGAAAAACACTTCAGCATTAGACTACAAGTTTATTACTACTCTTTTATCGCCACTGTTCATTTAGTAACAGTGGCGATAAAAGAGTGTGATTAAACTCGTAGTCTAATGCTGAAGTGTTTTTCCAGTGTCGACCGGGCATTAAAAATTATTACACTGGCAGTTTATTTTCGCAACAAGTGTTGATTAAAAAAATTACCACACGGTTGTTATCACCCTCGAAGTTATCGTAACACCTCGGTTTCACCTCGGAGTTTGATAACTTCTCAAGGGCGATAATAACCGTGTGTTAATATTCATTATTGCATTAGGTTTCTTTAGAGGCCCAAAGCTGGCTTTTCCGTCGAGCGCTTAGAGTGGTGTTGCGACTGTGAAGGCCTCAATTCAAGGTTAAAAGGTCATTTTTAAGAGATTTTGAGCCTAAAATTTTGCAAATTTTCACGTGTTCTGTCACTTTTCTAGCGTTTTGTTTTATAAGTCTTGAAGAGAAGATTATCAAACTTGATAACGGTCTTTTTCGAGAAATAATTACACCTTATGACTATTTTATGAGCTATATGGTTTTATACTGCAAAGATAGACACGCAATTAGATAGCAATTTCAGAAAATTTTGTCATTTTTTGAGTTTTTCCGCTTCAGCGGCCAGGTAACCTCCTCTGGGATTTGATAACAGTTTACTTCTACGGCCGGTTAAATACCTCTATGGCTTGATAGTAGTTTAATGCATAGTTTTTAGTGACAATAGAAGGGTTTTCATAATTTTACTATAACGAAATTAGCAATTTTTTAAACTTGCCGATTATTTAAAGTTTTATAATTTTTCAATTTTTTTCCAGCCCGAGGGTCCAATGAATCCGCTCTAGATTTTATTAAAAGGTTATTGCATAGTTTATAGCGGCAATAGAATAGTTTGTAAATGCACAACTTTAACTAATTATTGGTAAATTTCTCTTTTTCGCAAATTTTAGGGCGATTTCTGTCCTTTTCCTAGTTTATTGAGCTTTATGGGCAAGAGAAATTTTTTTAAGATTTGACATTGGTTATTGAATAGCTTAGGGAAACAAACAAACGATTCCCTGGAAACATTGATATCAAGAGATTTCACAACATTTGAATGTAGATTGATTTTTGAAAATTCAAAATAAATTTTGATTTTTTGTTTTCAATTTTCCTGAAAATTACTCCTAGATTCTCCATATTTATTAGAATAAAAGTTTACAAGGCTTGAGATTGAGTTACTGCCTCTGCAGACAAAGAATTGGTTCTAAAGATATTTATATAACCAAACTTAGCAAATTTTCGTTAGCAATTAGTTTCCAATTTTTTGAAATTTTCTTTATTTTTCAACATTTATCTATATTTTTGTGCCAAGGAAACTTTACGTTTTGCAAATGACTTATTGGACAGATTCCAGAGCAGAAAAGTGATTATGAAAAATTTAAATAACGCGAAATTAAGAAACTTTCCTTAAATTAAAATTTTGTCACATTTTCTGATTTTTTTAAAATTTTTTTGTGCCAATTAACCTCTTCGTGGCTTGTGGAGAATATTGAAACGGAACCAATTTGTTCTTCACAGTAAAAACTTCTACAGTATTATCAATGATTATATTTTTCTTTAGGTTGTTTCTAGAGTCTTAGCAATGATTATATTTTTCTTTAGTTTGTTTGACTCTTTAAATTGGTCAATTTTTGAGACTGTTTTTTTTCTTGGCTGGCATTGCTCAATTGAACTGATAGTCAAATACCAAAAAAGTGAATTCTTAGTCAATTCTTTAGATTTTACCTCAAGACTTGTTCTGCTACGTTTATTGTTTTTGTAAGATGTTTTCACAAACTTTTCATAGACATTGATCTCTCAAAATCAGTTAAACAGGCAAGACTCAGTAAGTATTAACTTTCGCCACTGTTTACTTAGTAACAGTGGCGATAAAAGAGTGTGATTAAACTCGTAGTCTAATGCTGAAGTGTTTTTCCAGTGTCGATTGGGCATTAAAAATTATTACACTGGCAGTTTATTTTCGCAACAAGTGTTGATTGAAAAAATTACAACACGGTTGTTATCGCCCTCGAAGTTATCGTAACACCTCGGTTTCACCTCGGAGTTTGATAACTTCTCAAGGGCGATAATAACCGTGTCGTAATATTCATTATTGCATTAGGTTTCTATAGAGGCCCAAAGCTGGCTTTTCCGTCGAGCGCTTAGAGTGGTGTTGCGACTGTGAAGGCCTCATTTCAAGGTTAAAACGTCATTTTTAAGAGATTTTTAGCCTAAAATTTTGCAATTTTTCACGTGTTCTGTCACTTTTCTAGTGTTTTGTTTTATCAGTCTTAAAGAGAAGATTATCAAACTTGATAACGGTCTTTTTCGAGAAATAACTACACCTTTTGACTATTTTATGAGCTATATGGTTTTGTACTGCAAACATAGACACGCAATTAGATAGCAATTTCAGAAAATTTTGTCATATTTTGAGTTGTTCCGCCTCAATGGCCAGGTAACCTCCTCTGGGATTTGATAACATCTTACTGCTACGGCTGGCTAAATACCTCTATGGCTTGATAGTAGTTTAATGCATAGTTTCTAGTGACAATAGTCAAACACCAATAAAGTGAATTCTTAGTCAATTCTTTAGATTGTACCTCAAGACTTGTTCTGCGACGTTTATTGTTTTTGTAAGATGTTTTCACAAACTTTTCATAGACATTGATCTCTCAAAATCAGTTAAACAGGCAAGGCTCAGTAAGTATTAACTTTCGTTAGAGTCCAAGAATTAGCGTTACTAGGCTTTTAAACGCTAAGAGTGTTGCAGTTGTTGAGAAAGCATTATTTCAAACTTAAAGGGTCACTTTGAGGGTAATTTAAGGAGTCTTTGAGACCGAAATGTTGCAACTTTTTAGGTTTTATTTTTTTTCTAGAGTTTTGTTTGATCAGTCTTAAATTGGGGTCTCTCAAAGTTGATTGTTGTCATTTTTATTAAATAATTTCTTTTAATAATTTTTATGAGCTTTATTTTTGTACTACGAACATACACACGCAAAAGAATAATTACTTTTGCAATTTTGAAGTTGAAGTTTTTTTTAGATTGTTTGTCACTTTTGGAGTTTTGCCAGCCTCCAGGGTATTTCTCTGGGGTTCAAAATTCCTCTAGGGTTCACATATAGATTACTCTATAGTTTCCAGTGGCATTGAAATGGTTTTCAGCTTTTTATGTCACAAACTTAAGCCATTTTTGACAAAAAACATGCAAGTTTTTCCAAGTTCTTTGAATGTTTCTGTCACTTTTAGTGTTTTACGGCCTCAGAGGTTAGAAAATATCCCTTAGGGTTTGATAATAGGTGCCGCATAGTTTTCAGCGTAAATGATTTCAACTTTTAACATCACAAATATCAGTTTCCTTTGCTTCAGTGGCCAGGCAACCTTGTGGTTTGATTTTATGCTACTGTGTTATTGCTGAGGTCAACGTTTGATTTTCAAGATTTTAAATTCAAGAACTTTTGTAAATTTATGAGAAATTTTGATTTTTGTTTTTATATTTTCGGAAAATTATTCCTACATTGTTCCTATTTAATAGAAAAAAGTTTTTCGAGGCTTGAAAATGTGTTCCTGCCTCTGCCGATGCAAAAAAAACTGGTTTTGAAGAGTTTAAATAACGCGAATTTAAGAAAATCTCCTTGAATTTTCAATTTTGTCATATTTATCGATTTCAAAATCTTTTTGGGCCAATAAAGTTCCTTCGTGGTATCTGCGGTATATTGAAATGCAACCAATTTGTTCTTCACAGTGAAAAATTTTATAATCTTAAGAATAATCTTGTTTATGTTTAACTTGTTTGACGCTTTTAGTTTCTTAAATCTGGATATTGTCTTTCTTTTTGGCTGGCATTGTTCAATTGATCTGCTGGTTAAGTACAGTAGTTATAAGTTTTTCATCCAATTCTTGGGATAGTATTCCATGAGTTGTCCTGTTATGTTTTTACAGCTAGATTGAGTTTGTTGTTGACTTGGTTTTTGACTTCTTTCAACTCGAACATTTACTTCTAACTTGGATTGTTGACTTCTTTTGGCAAACAAGTCTTTTGAGATATTTTGATTCCATATAAGTCATCCCTACTTATCTAAACAACTGCATACAGACCCCACTTACCTGTCCTTCTCCCCCCACACTACCCTAACAAACCCCCTCCCCCCACACATATCTACGCATCCCCCGCCCACCTACACCCATCCCTCCACCACACCTATCCCCTCCTCTATCACCTACCCCTCCTACCCCCGCAACTACCCACAACCTGAAAAAAATGGTGTCTGGAATTTATAAAACTTTTTTTTCTCGTGTCTTTTTGATGTTCTGATTTTAATAAGTTAAGGTTAGAGATTATATTGCACGACGCTTCGAGCCGTTTCCGGTATTTTACCGGGTATGTTTTTTTATGAAAAAGATCCAAATAATCTTTCACTTCTCAGTTGACTTTTTTCACGCACTTTTTCTTGATTTTGAGTGATTTCAGTTGCTCTCACTCTCACAAAAAAGGTTTTTTGTTCCATTAAAACCGTTTTTCAGAGATACGCGCACAAGGCCATGGTAGCCGAGTGTGTGTTTACTGACTCTAACGAGGTTAAGAAATCAGACAAAAGAGATCGGGTTCGAAACCTAGCTTCGCCTGATGTTTTTGCACCCATAAATAAAATTTGGGCCCCGCCTGTCGTTCAAGAGCAATTTGTCCGACTTTAGTCGGTTTACGTATTAAAAATGTTTGCAATTTTTGCGTTCTTAAAAATAGGAATGCAAAAAAAAATGTTTACTATAATTCATCTATTCAATAATGTTACCCAAAAAGCGATCGGAAATAAAATCAGAAACTTAAATCACACATGGTTGTAAATTAAGCACAATCAACAACTGCTTTTCGACGCTCTTTTTTATTGGTTTCAGCGTGAATGTTGGCGTTGATCCAATATATTACCAGTTTATTCGTCGAAAATCAGTTGTTTAATTGTCGGATTTGAATTGTAGCATAATTTTTTTGCCAAATAGAGCAAAACCCAATCGCTCGAACTGAAGTGGAAAGAGGAGAGAGGGAATCATTTGGTGCAGCGAGAAGCTGTAGCTTATCTATTAAGTTAATTTTCTAGATGCTACCATTGAACCTAAATCCTCTGAACTCGAATGTCTTAGCGCCCTGTCATGACAGAGCTTGTGGTCAAGTTGCGGTTATAGGCCCAATGGGTCTAAGATTATCACTCAATTTATTTCGAAAATAGAAATGTAATTATACATCAAGTTTTACACCAGCATATTAATAGGAAAGGAAATTTTTAAGCCTATTTAAGTATCTTTGAATGGAAGACAACTGGCATAAATTTAAATGACATTGAATTCCAATCCCGGGTCGAAATTTTTTACTGAAAACTATGTAAGAAATGCGCTTACAGCCGCTGAAAGAAAACATTCTCAGCGGATAAATCTTACATAACTATTCAATTAGTGTGCTATTTTTTCAACACATTTTTTACATAATTTCAGCAATTCTCAACACAATAATTGGATAATTATGTATGATTTTTCCGCTTTAATTTTTTTCTTCACCATCTGTTAGTGCCTGTCAGCGCTTTTCGGGCATGAGTCGAGCAAAAGTTTTTTCATAAGTATGCTTTTCTTGAAATTCGGATTTTTGAAAACTGGTTTCTGCTCATACAGAAGCAGCACGGGAGCAAAACTAAGTCGCATTGCTCCAAAGCAGTCCAACTTACTCTCCAGGTAGCTTAAGTGTAATTGTCTGCGTTCCGTTAACCATCATGAAAAAGTGACGGTTTTCATTTGCTCTCCTTTCCAAGAATATGATATATCTTTCTTTTAAAAACGCCCAGACTTCTGATTGTTTATTGGCTCTTCACGATTGCAAAAGGAGAGTGCATGCTGACTACATTATAGCCAATAGTTAGCAATAAAAGCGCGCATAAAATGTTTATGTAACAAATGTGCTGAAAGCACTTTTCTTTTTCCCGAAATGCTGAAATTATTTAAGAATTGTGTTAAAATTATCAAGTGATTAATTTATGCAAGGAATGTGTCGAAGAATATATTACATTTTTTGCTAGAAAATCTGCCGAACTTTTGTAAGGGTTTTGCTCACAGCGCTGATTTCGGGATTTTTGGAACCGCTGAAATTATGTAAGGAGATGTGCTGTAATATGCGGCGAACTTTTGTCAAAAAGGAATTGAAAATTGCTGAAGATAATTTTATTCCGCAGAATCAGCGCCTAAAACCAAACATTCAACACAATCCTTACTACTAATCCCTATTTTGTTGCAGATCTTTCAGCGCATTTATTACAAATTTTTCTGCTTACATCCACTCATATCTCGACCAAGGATTCTATCCATCTAAGATCAAACAACTAATAAATCGAGATGTCAAGAACAATATTTTAAACATGTACAAATTAGTTTTGGATGAACGGCATTTTGAAATAAACCATTTCCTTTGGGTTAAGTTAGCATTAAAGCAAAAAAAATATATATTGTTATTGTTGACTATAAGACATCTGGAATATTTTTAGTTGAGAAAACCATGTGGGGAGTTTGAAATTAGAATTTTGATGATGCTGCTAAAATATCGTTCATCAATGCATGCTTAAAAATCGACTTTGATTAAAAGTTCTTATCATAGATTATTTATTATATAAAACTTTGACCACATAAATCGAAAAAGTAGTGGTTGAACAACAAGTTTGTCGTAAATGAAAAATCCACGACTAATATTTTTATGAGGTCAATCGCACCGACCACAACCTTTTCTCAATTACAACCTCTATGAGTACCGGTTCCTCAATAATTGAAATTTGTTTTTCAAGGAGCCTGCAAATTGTCAGATTCTAATGGTGAGCATTTTGAACTGAACAGTTTATGAGTCGCACAGCAGCCATTTTAACTAATCTTCCGATTAACAGCCACTTAACATTTTCTTGCAATGTGACGTTTTATGACTTTTTCATAGAAGGACGCACAAAAAATTCCCAAATAATCGATATTTCGACCTCTCAGTTTTCACTTATCGTTATTTTGTATACTTAGTTCTGGGACTATCGCATAAACACTCGGTCACTTAAAAATGAAACTTTCGAATTTTACCCTAATTTTTAAAAATAAATCTTGCTTGCTTTTTAAGAAAGTCTTTTTACTACAACTTTTCATTGACATCATAATAGGAAGTCGCTCGCAGTTCTATTACTTTTAGAATTAAATGGGTCAGCCCAGGAGCAGTTTTGTCCATATTAAATACATCAAATTGAGATAGGTCAATGAATAAGAAGTCAACCATAATTTTCTTTTAACACCAATTGGTAATGAGACATGATTCTTCTGAGCATAAAAAGGAACTTCCTGTAATGCTAGAGGACGATGCTTGACGTATAGGTTATGTGATTCTAAATGAAGTCACAGATAACTTCTGGCGTATATAAAGGACTGCTTAACGGTTTGAAATGTGGATTTAGATATACAAACTGACTTCTGTAAAACGCGCAAATTTTGGTTGCGTATGTATGAAGTTCTGACATTTTAATTTCTTTAACTACAGACTTTGGGAATTGAGAAACTTGCATGTGCAACTGATTTTCGATCTTTTCCGTATATGCCCCAGTTTAGTGTGTTCATATTATTACACCCCCCCCCTTCCCCCTCCAGACGCACATGCAATGTTTATACATAATGAATTACTATGTAATGACACGTGCACTTTTCTGGGGGAGGCTTTAGAATGGAACTCAATCATTTTTAAAAATTGCAATCATTAACTGGACATTTTAAGAGTCTAATGGCATCAAAGTTTTCAGTAAATCCAATCGCTTTTAAATCTTTGTATAGTTTAAGCTATTTCCACCTTTGCCAGCCACCTCCCCTGAAAGTTAGTTTATCTACCTTTAATTATATTTATTTTTAATCATTTTAATTGATCTGTATTTCCTAGCCACTTCCTTTACAAGTAGATTTTTTTTCGTTACCGGTATACACCTAAATTGATCACCATTTTTGGACTTTCGTTGATTCAGTTTATGTTAATTTACAGGATGCTGCAGATATCAAACATTTGCCTACATGAAATATGGACAAGCCAACGGACTCTCGCCATTGGATTACTATCAAAGATTAACCAACTTCTCAAATGAGGGCAAGAAACTTGTTTTTATTATGGTGAGCACAAATTTGCTTATCCTAGCTGAAAATCCCCCAGTCACAATCGGGCGGATGTCTTTCAAGGTCTTTCAAGATTCCTGCAAGATCTTGCAAGATCTATCAACAATACGCATCGTCCGATTTGCAACAGTATTACCCCCATTTTGCAATAATCTTTCAAGATAACGGTCATGCAAGAACCGCCAGAAGCACGCCTTACTTACTGCATGGGCTTCTTGAGCTTCTTTGAAGACTAAGCAATAAGACTGGACCTATTCTCTAGCCTCCAAAAAAGGACACTAAAATTGCTAAAGGTAACTAAGGCATAAATAGGAAAATGCGCATAAAGGACACAAAATGATGGGGTCTTAGCCCTGAAAAACTAAGCTACGCTAAACATATAAATGAGAACATGAGCAAACCACCAGAACAGGAGAGAGGCATAGAAAAATGGTGAGGCTGAAACGCAAACAAAAATGAGCGAAAGAGAGGAGGGTTGGGGTTATACGGGCTGAACACACAAACGAAAAAGCACATCGTCATATATTTCCAATGATGATTTTTGAATAAATGTGATTCAAAGAAGTTATTAACGATAATGTAGATATGAAACTCTCTGTCTAAGCCCAAGAGAAAAAAAGATTGAAGTCGAAAAAACTTTGCAACCCGAATTTTTTGATCTTTTCCGTTTGCGCCACCGGTAGGTTATGCACCCCAGTTGCAGAGAATGTGTCATTATTTGTCCTCAGTAGTCGCACAAATGTTTGATCAATGTTTTATTCGCAACAATGTGACAAAATAGCTATGTCTCAGGGAAAACTCCCTCGAGTTGCTATAAAATCAACTTTTGGATTTTTTTATGGACTTTCTGGAGTTGTTAGCCTCAACCTATGTCATCCAGGCTGTGTTATGTTCGATTAATTATAGGAAATAACAGTCCCAGCAAAAGGCATAATCTTGCCCTGCTTAAAACGCTCTTCACGAAAATCAAAACGAACTAAATGTGGAATTCTTCCGTTTCTCAAAGATAGTTGAACAAGTTAATTTGCCGGACCTTTTCAATTTGAGCAGCCCCATTTCTGTGAGTCATTTTGTTTGCACCACAACACGCACCCCACGCACGCGCAACAGTTTTACATCGTGGCACACTGCATTTTGGCACGCGCTCTGTATCATGCACAATGTAACAAGATTGGGTTGCACAAAAGTAGCACGAAAGACACACCGAAGGTCTAAGTCTCCCTAATTTTGCAAGCAATTGGTTGCTCGACAATGGTGCGAAAGTTGAGTCCTACAAAATTTTGATCAGATGCTGTTTCAGCTAGATCAAAGGTGACTAAAGGTCGCAATCTTCGTTGGTTTAAATGAATGTCTGCCTGATCTGAGGTAATTTCTGTCGGGCACAGACTAATGATGGCCAAATATATAACATGGTCTAATCAGAGATCGCTTGGGTCGGGGTAAACCTCGACAGAAAACCACGCTCGACCAAAAAATTTTAGAAAAAAACTAACCGTCGAACCCCTAAATACTATAAGAAGACTTAAGATTGAAGTTTGTTTTTAGTCAACAGTTGAACTTTTGCCAGACCCAATCTACAAGCTAGTCCATTAGAAGCTAAATAGTTTTGCCAATAGTTTTTGACGGCTGTTTTTAAATTTTTTATCCAAAAAACCAGAAAGCCACTTTCTTTTACTCCAACTACGAAAATGTTCTACTGGACCCATTAAATACTGTTGCTCGAATTCGATTGCGGGGTCTACGATTTCGGTGAACAAAGTAACTATTTCAGCGAATTGCGACGAACAAAACAATTTTTCAGCTGAAAAGGTAGCTCACGGTCATTGAATAGGGGTGAAAAAATCCCCTCCCATCAAAGCATATCACCATAAATTTTGCAACTTTAACTTTTCAATTTTTGGTCTGGAGTGAATGGCAGGTATTAACTATTAATTTATCCCGGACATCGTAAAAGTTTTTGAAAAAAGAACGAGCAATTTTTTACCCTAAATTTGTACTCTTAAAATATAATCTTTAATTATGATTTTTTTAAAATTAACTGCATGCTTAAAAATTGTGTCTTCATTTTCTCTTATCAACTAATTAATGAGATCTCAGATAGTTTCAATTTCTTTGGACGGAAACCGAATGATACTTACATTTTAGCTTCATGCTCGTCAGCCCGAATTGACTCAATTTTTTCTTGGCATCTTTATCGCTAGTAGTACAAAACATCACCGTTATAGTATGAAACCCATGGAAACCTAGGCTCAAATCAGCGATAGATAAACTTAGGTAAAGACTCTACAATAACTTGGAGGCGGTGGGCTGATGGTTAACATTTTGATATTGACGATCCAGTAGGCATGATGCTCGACTAAAAGTCTTTCCACAGGTAATTTAAGCCAAGCATATATTTTCATGGATCGAGAATACTCTATTGATTGTAGACTTCATTGCATGAAATTGGTGTTGATTTCAGTCCAAACATGTGCCCGACTTGTGTCTGAATGTGATCACACACATTGGTTTTGGTCATGGACAATTCAGGATGTATGGTAGACATGGTCATGCATTGGGAATCTTTCTTCATGATACTCAAACATGGCACATTTTTCATCACTTACACGTCAGCAAGTACTTAACATACGAGTGGTTCAAGCACAATGTCATATGTCGTGGACAACCTTGGATTTGTGCGAACTGGCCAAATTAAACCTAATTATTGAAAAATTTTGAAAATCATTGATGCAGGTTTTAATTAGAGGTGTACATAGCTTTTAATTGTTTGTGTGTGTATGTGTGTGTGTCTGTTTTTGCTCAAAACTTAGAGTGTTATTACACACTATAGCATAGCAACTAGATGTAATTAAGTTTGGTAACCAATTTGCGCGAATAAATTAGTTCACTGACCCAAACATCACTAATTAATCAGTTAGTAAAAGTAATTAAAGTTTTTGATTTTGTTTATTGTACCACTGTTCAACTGTTTCGTAATAGTGGCGATGGGGATGTCCAATAGCAGTGTCTTATTTTGCATAATCGCAAAAAAATCAAAAAAGTGATTTATCGTTACCGAATGATGAGGAATTAAAGAATTTTAGAGAAAGATTTTTGGTGATATACACTGATTACAGAAAATTGATACATATATATATATATATATATATATATATATATATATATATATATATATATATATACACTAAATAAAGTTCAGGTAAATTTACCTGAAAAAATACCTTAACTTACCTGAAACGTTCAGGTAGTTTTGCCTTACCTGAACTTACCTTAACTTACCTCAACTTTACCTGAAAATTACCTGAAAAATTAAGGGGGCACCACCTGAACTTTTACCTGAACATACCTTAAATTTACCTGAAAAACACACCTGAACAGTTAAGGTAAAATTACCTAAACTTACCTGAAAAACGCGCAAAAATTACCTTAAAATTTAAGGTAAAAATACCTGAATAAACACCTGAAATTTACCTTAAAAATACCTTAAATTTAACCTGAACTTTTAAGGTAAATTATATTAGTTAAGGTAAATTTACCTTAAAAATTAAGGTAAAAAATTAAGGTGTTTTTAATTCATATGTGCGTGTGTGTGTTTGTGTTTATCAATTTTCTGTGTAATCTGTATATATCACGAAAAATGTTCCTCTAAATTTTTGAGGATATAAATATATATATATATATATATATATATATATATATATAACTATATATATATATATATATATATATATATATATATATATATATATATATATATATATATATATATATATATATATATATATATATATATAATATATATATATATATATATATATATATATATATATATATATATATATATATATATATATATATATATATAT
>NC_134472.1:27469805-27669153 GCF_964194025.1 Convolutriloba macropyga
TACGGGCGCTCATTATCTCCATATGAAAATAATATCAAGGCTGAATTGAAAATGATATCAGTTAACAAAAAGTTGGTTGTTTTTCAGAGCGCAATATCTGAATGTGCTAATGTATAGAATGAGATTTAAAAATTTGCTTTTTTTGTAATTCTGTAGGTATTTTTGCTGATGAATTTGCTGAGTTTTTCCAATTAGGTTCAATTTCATGCTCTATTGTTCCTTGGTACTTCGTTTGTATTTTGTATATCTTTATGTATCTGCTAAGGACTAATCACCAATAATTCGATATGACTGAAATGGCTACTTATGTTATTTTTAGAACGTATAGGATATCTCAAACTGGTGGCATGTTCTCCCGGGTTGACCACTTAATTGAAAATTTTGAAAAATTATTTTGAAGAAATGTACTCCTAGAACTATCATAAAATGAAAGTTGTAACCGAAGAAATTTTAGAGAAATCATGAACAGAGCTAAAAAAGAGCAAATAATGTGTTTCAAAATTGGAAAGAAATGGCAAGAAAAAAACTGGAAAAATTGAAAAATTAATTTTCAGTGATACCGTTTTATTGAAAAGTTGTAGTCATAAAACTTCATTATGCAAAATTACTGCAGCAATGTGCAATTAATGTAGTTTTATTAAACAGAAAAATCTCAGCAATGTTTTTGCACAAAAGTTTTGAATAAAGTGTATGCAATGTTTACACGTTTCATTCAATAGTTTTGAGCAAAAATTCTGCTGGGATTTTCTGTTTAATAAAAATACATAAATTGCAAATTGCTGAAGAATTTTTGCGTTCATTTCGGAATTTTGTCGATAGTCTATATCGAGATCAGATTGAGTTGCGCCTAATATTGTTTTAGTAGTTTTTAGCGGAGTTTAGTGCTCAGAAGGAACATTCGATTCGAAACAGCCAAATGGAAGCAAAAAAACAATTGACCCACCAGTGATTAAACTTCAGTTCATCACGTGAAAAGTGTTTCTTTAGCTCCAGCAAGACTGCGAAACCTGTGAGCACAGATGAAGTGCAACGTTTTTGTCTCAATGCGCCGATAAACAATGCATTCAGCGCAATTTGCCGATTACCTGAGCTTCCAGTTTTCCATATACTGCTGGTCCGTACATTAGATACTTAAACGACGGGGTTAATCGCGGGATCACATGTATAACTTGAGAGTTCAACCCCTAATTCTACTCTTGGTATATAGTTAAGTATTAAGGAAAGTTAAATGCAAATATGAATTAATAAGTTATGTTAAACAGCATCAAATATGAACCGAGCATTAAGGGATAGAATAGTTAAGGTTATTAAGACTGAGATAGCACAAGTTAGCACAGGTTTAAATATTCTAAGTTAACTTGTAACTTAGATAGAATTTAAGAGATGTTAATTTATAACTTGGAGTAGTTAAGTTTAACTTACCTGATTTCCAATTTTGTGCTAAGTTAATATTTTGTGACTTAGAGAGTTCTTAGTTAAGAACAAGTCACAAAATATTCTAAGTTAGAAAAATATCTCAAGTAAGCTGAGATTGAGCATGGGGGCAATACGGGAGTTTTGATTTTAATTCAAAAGTTATCAGGGACCAAAAAGTGTTGGTGGTTGAGCGTGCAAGCTCCTTTTATACTTGCGGACACGTGGTTATCTAGTATCCTATTGGATAGAGATAACGAGTGTCGACAGAGTTACCAAGGTTAAGTTAGCGTTATCTATGTGGCGTGATAATATCACGTCATGGTAGTTTTAGTTTGAGTTAGTGATCTTAAAATAGTAGCTTATTCAAAACTACTTAGTAGTTTGTTCACACGTTAAAATGGACTTTGTCCAAATCAAGTTTGTGCTTCACGCACTATAACGTAAATTCTCAAAATAGCACTAAGATTATCAAATAGTGTTACTGAGTGTAGCACACTTCAGTACATCCCATCCCGGTCCATAGGTATTAAATCAAAACATCAAATTTTACATAATCGAGTAAATTATTTAGCTTAATTTTATAATAATTAGAATTTAAAGTTTGTGAGGTAGATTACTTGGTTAAAGTTCTAAGTTCATCGTAGCTTCTTGTTTCTGAGTTCTCTCTTGAAGAAGGGTTGACGATGTCCTAAGATACAGGCTGTACAAAATAATAGATCCAATTTTTTTGGCTGGTCGTTATAATAGACCTTTTGAAGTTTTTCTATAAAATTGTGCTGCTAGTACATCTGACGTTGAATAACAGAATAATATAAGTTGAAGAATATACTGGTTAAGTTAATGGTCTATAATGACATGCGAGGTAAATGAATAGGGAATTTAAAATGACTGCGCACAACACCATAAGGCCTAGTGTTGTTGAAATAACTCCCCAAATAAAGAATTCCGTTTCGTAATTCATCTTTATTTGAGTATTGTTGAAGAATAATTCAATTGAAGTAAGCTTTGTAGCTATAGTTTAAGGAATTAATATTTAGACTTGATTGATCATTATGAATTAGCTTCATGAAATAATTATTCTTGCTTTTTGTCATTGATTCAAAATAGATAACAATTTCTTTTTGTTCAAAGTCTTCAAGAAATAAAATGACTTCGCATTGGAATTCAGAATAATATAATTCGGAGATTCTGAAAACTTTATCGTTAAAAATAATTTGTTTAGAAAAGTTAACCCAAGCGGATTCAACATGATCAGAGAGTTGACAATAATCTTTAAACCATTCGATATCACCACCTCCTTCAAAATATGTGTTCATTGTGAATAATATAGTAATTATATTTTTGTGTCAATGGGGAGAATGGAAGACCATTTATTCTTTGAAAAGAATTGACAGGAAGAGCCAAATAGTACTTAAACTATAAATGGCGGATGGCGATGAATGCAAACCTGTTAACGAAAGGTTGTAACATTTCTATATCCGTGATCACCAAAGTATTGAAGATTAACATAATAATTGAAATAAGTGAGAGATCGAAAGTTTAGATTATTGATGTTAAGAATTTCTTCTGTATGAATAAGTTTTAAAATTTCAAATAAATCGTACTCAGGAATTTGATGAAAATAAACTACAATTTCATTGGAATTGTTATCTTGTAAGAATAAGATAATCTCTTGTAACTCAAATGTCCAATGAACTGACAATGGCGTATAGAATTTATTTCCAACTAAGAATGTTTTCGAAGTTTTAAAAACTTGCGATTGAATAAATTCAGCGAGATCGCAATATGTTTTGAAATACTTAACATCTACTGAAAGATTGTAAGACATTAAATAAATTATGAAATTCGATGAAACAATTGAATTATGTTATAAGCAAGATAAAGCGGTAAAGATAAAGAATAGATTTTTTTGAGAGAAGCGAGAACAAATCAAGTCTGCAATCTAAAGATAAGAATGGACTCATTGTTCACCATAAATTGCGCAGAGTGTAATCATTGAAGATAGTTTCAATGAAGATAGAAGAAATGCGGATTACTTCACTTGATGTAAGTAATGGAATCAAAGAGAGTAAGGTAATCAAAATGACTAATAATTAGGCGTTTAAACTAACGAATAATTTTCCTCACCGCGGGAGAAGGAAGAAGAAGAAATGAAGGAAGTACTGAACATCAACAACCACAAATTTATCTCTTCCATTCCGTGAGTGCTCAACGTGATGAGCGGAGGATGTGGAGTTGATGCTTCAGATTTGCGATCTCCAGTTGGAGATCAGTAATCCGTTGTTCGAGCTGTTGAGAGCGTTGTCTTTCTGTCAGAAAGTTTTGCTGTACCTGATAAGTGAAGGTATCAAGCTGAGGAGTGAGGTTTGCTGTAATATTATCAAATGGGACTTGTATTGTTTGTCCTTGTAGGTTGTGATTAGTTAGTAGATAAGAATTTTTGTTCGACAAAAAACCAAGGAGGTTGAATCTATTGATGTTGGGTTGCAACTGGTAGATTAAATTCGTATCGTAGTTCGGGTGTCCACTAAAACCGGGGGTTTTAGCTTGTATTTCAGCTTGATGTTGTTTTTGAAGGCGGTCTTGCAGGGGGGTAGTTGTGTAATGATGAAGATTAAGAAAGTTTGGTCGTGACGATTGAGTAGTTGTAGTGTTTGCTAAGACTTTGGGTGCCGTACAGTTTGTCTTGGGTATATTTACTTCTAGCGGTGTCGCTGGGCTGAATGTCTCTCTAATGAATTGTTTACGTGGTTGTTTCTTTGCAATTGTATCTGCGGTTTTAGTTCTTTTTTTGGATGATGTAGATGATGATGTAACTGTTGTTGATGAATTTGCACTAGTTGCTTGAGTTTGTACTGCTGAAATCTTGATAGCTGAGAGAAAAGTTGTAGATGGGGTAATATGAGTTGTGGTTTGTACTAGTCTGTCAAGTTGTTTAACTCCAGATTGAGGTTTAGAAGTTGATTGTGTATTGTATTCGGGCCGACCACTTGAAGGTTCCTTCTGAAAAACTGGTATCAATTCGTTAGGGATTGAAGGAAGTTCCTGAAATATCAAGTATTCTCTACTCTTATTCTATTCTAAGAGTATATTTTTTTGAAGTTTTTTTGCGAGTATTCTCTTTTTCTTATTTTTTGTATTCTCTTTTAAAGTAAACCAGTAGTAAATATGAAGTCAGTCTGTATTAGATCATCATCATATAGTTTGATGATATTAAGGTAATAGAGGAATTAATCCTATACTGGAGACGTAGGAACGTTGTGATCGTTTCTTTTTTCGTCTTTAATATTCTCATCATTTAGGTTTGGGTAACCACTTTTATTCTCAAATCTTAAAGCTTGTAAGCCTATATTCTCAGCATAAGGTGGGGTTTGAATAACTCTTTCTCTAATATTAATATTTTCGGTTTTTGGAACTGGCATTGTCCGTTCTCTATTTTCATCAGTGCTATTGTTATCAGAATTAGTTGCTTGATAGATAGAAGTAAGAATTGGAACTGACACTAAATCAAATGTGGCAGCAAAGAGTGCTTTACCAAAATGAATAGATGCATCTGTAATTTTGTTAAATTGCATTGCTCAAATTAAGCATAAAACTATGTCGATAAGTAGCTTAATGAATAAGAAAGCGGCAAAGAATATTCCGCATCGCTCGATTATATATTGTATTTTACCAAAGATTTCAACAAACTGATTATTAAAGAAGTCCGGTGAAATGAATGAATCTAGATAAATAGTTCTAGAGTTATAATAATTCGTGCCTGAAATATTTGAAAAAGATTCTCTGCTATCTAATAATGACTTAGTAAAGTGCTTAAGAACTCCTTTCATATTGGAGTTGAAAGTTATTGAATTCCAGAATGACATCATTTCTTTATATGTGTAGATAGAAGCATAAATACTTGCAGTAATAACATTCGCAATTTGTTGAATAACTATATGTGGTTTAAAGAGTGCAGGTCCTCTTACTTTTGTTATTTGTGGGGTTAGCTCAACCCATGAATTGTCATCGTCAACATCTAGTTGAAATAAGTTTGAATGTTTATCAGAGCACAATTGTTCTTCGGCTTCAACGAAGGTTTGTCAAGAAATGGGATCAACAAAATGAATTTCATCTTCATAAAAAATTGGTATTCGATTATAGCACTTATTAACAATCTGTAAGGGTGAATGAAAATCAGGACAATTAAATAGCCAGGCAACATTGCCATTTGTTTTGAGAAACATAGATCTGTTTCTTGTTAAGGTATATCCAGCTAAACGCGGATTTTCATGAGAAATCATTAAAGTGTTAAGAATAGTTGAGCGCTCTAATTCACAGTCATTTCTTAATAGCTCTAGAGTAGAAGTTTGAATTTGCCGAAGATTATTAAAGTGCAAATAGTCAATTTTTGTTCCAAGATGTGCTTCAAAATCAATATTTTCATAAACTTGAGAATATGTTGTATCAACTGTTTTATTGTCACTGGAATAGAAACTATTTTTGAGAGTTATAGCACCAGTATCGGGTTTAAATTTGTGAATGGGTTCTCCAGTGTTCATATCAAATCCGTCACGAAGACTAATGTATAGAGCATCATTTGGCGTAGGATATACTAATCGTGGATGACTACATAAGGACTGTGGTTTATTATAAACTTGGAACATAAAGCTTTGTAAGTCGAAATCTGACTGAGTTGAAGTAAATTTAGGATCCTTTACTATGTAGTATTTGTCATTAGCTTTAATCATTTGAGCGTCAAAAGTGCGAATTATAGTGAAAAGACAATTATTGGGTTCATCCCAAGTGTATGCAAATGGATCAGTAGATGTAGAATCGCATCCTCCTGCTGATAAAGGACAAGGTAGAGGTATGTTTTGCCAGTTATTAACTGTGCCATCTCTAAGGTTTACATTCAGGCTAACATTTTGCATATATGTTTTATAAGTGTAGTGTGTAATCCAACCTCGGGAGTTACATTCATTGTTTCCAGTTCCAACATCGCCTGAGTTAAAGTTTGAGAATAAAGATTTGTCAAAATCGAATTCTACTGAATTAGAAGAAGGGGAAAACTTTATCTTTTTTCTTTCCTTTGCAAGTTTGCATTTTTGAGCATCAAGCTTAACTGATGTAGTAATAGTATTATGTCTGGCATCTATGCCGCTAGAGTCAAAAGAATCGCAAAAACAATGTAATTGCTGTTGGGTTGCTTTACACATAGTTGCTTCTAGTTTAACTTTATAATTTCTTTGGTAGAGAGTGACTCGTGCTTGATTAGTGCTAATTTTATCAGGGCGAATTTCGCAGGGTGCTACTTTGTTGAGAGAATACATCTTGTTTTAAGATCATTTTTGAGCAGTCAAAGTGGTTATCATGAAGGTTAGGAGCTGTGTTTTCATAGATACTCATCTTTTCAATTGGTCTGGCGTCAGTGAAAGACGTTAAGAGTAATAATGCAAGAAATATAATAAAGATTAAATATTTTGCATAGCAAGCAGTTATAACACAGAGAAGTGCAAGAGGTATTATAGCAATAAGTTTAAGAAACTGAACAGAACGAATTTGGTTTCTTATGTAAGTTATAAAATATTCTACTTTTGAGAAAAGTGCTTTCTTATCAGTAAGATTTTCTTTAAAGAACTGGTCTATAATCAGTGATAGTGGCAAATGGACGTTGCGTTTTGACCAACTTAATAGCTTTTCAGGAGGGTCTAGTAATTTAAGGTACGGATTTTCTTCAGGTAAACAATTGTTTCTATCTTTGACACATTCTAAGAAGTGTGGGTGAGAATCTGCATATTCAAAGAATATCTCTATTCTAATTTCGGATTCACTATCAGTTGCAACAGGTGGGAACAGAGTTAAACAGAGTGACAAAAAAATAAACATTTTGTAACTTACGTTTATTACTTCGTCTATTGCTGGAGATTTCTTGATTTCTCCGTCTTCCATTTAATAAACGAAGACAGTATAAGGTGAGTCTAACAAATTCAAGTTAATATTATCCGTGAAAGTAATCTGATATTTTAGCTCGTGAACGTGAGCGGGATTATAGGGTACCCAAAATATGACAAACTTTGCGTTATTTTCTGATGTTACGAAAAATGCAACTGTTCTCTGTTGATTAGAAACAAAACACTTGTCAAGTGTTACAGTTTTATTTCCGAATTTCAATATTTTCTGTGGGAGGAATATTCTAATATACAATAGCGGGTCGAATGCAAGGGCAGTAAGAACTTGTGTTTCAATGGAAGGTGGTAACATAGATTAAGGGTCTACAGTAAAGGGAGCTTCGATGATATCAAGGTCTTTTTCGTCTCTGTTGTTTAATTGGAAATGAAAGCGTTCAATATGTTCTGGTTTGTTAGGGGTCCAACTAAAAATTATTTCTAAGTTTACAAATTGGTCTTTAACGAAGAAAATAACAATGTTTTCTTTATATGAAATATATGATCGATCAATTTTTGCTGACTTGTTATTATATTTCAGAATTTTATGTGGGATGTTATAAGGACTGTAAGAAGTTGAGAACGTTGTTCTTGAAGCTACAACCCAATAATTGTTTAGCGGAATATTCATTGATCAATTGGTGGTTCTAAAACCAAACAAGGGACATTTCAAATGTCTAAGTCAACTAGGCTTGAAGAATGAATTTAAAGTAATAAACTGTTAAGTTGTTGAGGGTTATATTTTCCCAGAAGACAGCAATAGGGTCTTCGTTAGAGTTAGTAGCAAAGAATACTACAGTTCTGACTTCGTTAGAAATTTGGCAACTGGTTAAGGTGTTAAACTCACTATTAAATTTCAGCTTTTAATTTGCTTTAATGGAAACTTTCACAAGTGTATCAGGGTTGATAGAAAGAGAAATAAGAAAATGATTTTGGTCGAATGAGATTTCGGTAATATATTAGGATTGATGGTCTTTACGGTGGTGGTGTATTGTGGTGTGTTTAACTGGTGATGAAAGTGTTTAGTGTAGGTAGTGTTTGTTGGGATTTAGAAACTTTCTGAATTGTCAGTCTCCAAAGAGTTTTAAACTCCTGCTATAGTTACTGACTGAGAATTGAATTGACATTTAATATTGAACTGAGATAACTGGTATATGTGTTGTGGGGATGTGTTGTGACAAGTATTTGCTGGTAGTCACAATTTGGAAGGCTTGAAAACTTTGCTTTGAAAAGTTTTCTAAGTTTATTAGTTGAAATGGGCAAAATGCAAAAAGATAGAATTTGGGACAGAGAAAGAGAGAGAGAGAGAGAGAGAGAGAGAGAGAGAGAGAGCGATGGTTAAGTTAGAGCTGAATTTGTGAGAGAAAGAAGTGATTGATTTCAGAAGGTAACTGAGAAAAATGATTTTGAATTTGGGTAAGGCTCTTAAATAGTGGTTTTCAGGGTTAAGTTACCAAATTTTATGTGCTCTGAATTGTTTGCTCAAAATCTGATTGGATGGTAATTAATCTTGAATAGTGCTGTCACGAGCGGTCCGGAAAGTAGTTTAAAACACGAAACAAATAGTCGCGCTTCGAATGGTGCCAAAATTACTGCGCTGCGATTAGTGGTTCGCTTGGGGTTTTGTAATTTTCACTTTTTTACGGATGCGAAAATTGGGTTACTCTGGTGTTTCAACTTAAACTTAAATAAAGGTTTCAACTAATTGTGCATGGAATGTTGAGCGGGAAAATTGATCAAGCTATAGCTCTTTCTGACAGTTGAGTAAAGTTTGCGCTCAGGTGACATAATTCTTACGTGGGAGATCTAAATTTGCGGTTATTTATTTGTTGATAATTGCTCTAATGTTTATTTTAAACATTCCTTGGGTGCTTAAGCTAGTAATGTCAGCTCTTATCTGTTGTGCATCCCTGACTAAATGTGAATTAGAATGGGTTATATAGCTTGCAAGGGACAAAATTCCGTACTTGATGTATTTAACTTAGATAAGTTATTTGCTCATGTGGGACTTGTTTCTACTTAGCTTTGCTTTGGGTAACATGTGTTTTCAGCGTTAGTTTGCAATAAAAGGTTTGTGTGAATGTTGAAAATGTAGGAGTATTAAACATGTAGAGAAGTTATGTGTGTGTAACAGCTTGCAATGGTGATTAATTTCGTACTTTATATTTGCGTTGACGGGATTTGCGTTGAGTGGGCTATTTGCTTTTTTGCCTTAAACGTTCATACTATACAGTTGATCTCTCTTGACAATTAAATTTCAATCCTTTAACTTCTTCTTAACTCTCTTTCTTTATTTCGTTCTTGACCATTAATTTCAATTTTAGTTCTTTTAGCCTTTCCTTAACTTTTATTTTCTTAATCTTAGTTCCTTCTTTAATTTGTATCTTCTTTATTCCCCGTTTTAATTTTTGTTATATATATTCTTATTTAGAAATGAGTTGTTATCCTTTTGACTATACGTGCCCTAATGATGAAATGAAGGAGGAGTTAGAGACTGCGAACTATCAACTAACTGTTGATGGATTGGAGTTTACTCCAATCATTGGTCGTAAGAAAACGGTGCGCCGTTATGCTTATAAGGCGTTCCTCAAAACAGGGGTATTTGACTTAGATGCCCTTAGCTTTTTATTTTTCATGTCCACGGCATATTGTTATCCACATCTTGCGTTATGGGACGAGGAAGTCTTAGGAATCTGTCCAGTGAGGAACAGGTTCAATCCGTGGTCAATGAGGGAAACAAGATGTGTTTCAAAGTGGACCACTGAACTAATCGAATTCTTCTTAGGAAAAGATGTAAGTTTACACCGAATAAAATTATCTTGTTTTATTAGGGTTGTCACGGGGTGATAAGGGAGAGAAAAGGGTGGGGATAGGCGTTACAGAAAGAAATCGTGAAATAGAATTTTAAGGAGGCAATAATTTTAGTTCTTCAAACGATTCCTGAAGATGGAGGTGTCCTTGACAGAACAACAAGAGGACGAACTTGACAAATTGGAACAAAGAGTTTGGGCCCTATCTCAGGCGTGGTGGTGTCCCAAGACCGGGCCAACACTACAGCGGTGTTACAAAATGTTGAGGGAACTCAACTATAAGGAATGCCTGGTATTTGAGGAAAAGACGTTGGTGGCTGCCTGCGTGAGGAGTCTCTTAGAGCCTCAGATGTAGGTTAGAAGGGGAGAAGGAAAGAAAGGAGAGAAAAAAATTGAAAACTTAGTGTGTTCTTGGTATTTTGTGCGCTAGTATTATTGGTTTGCGCTTTTGCTATTTTTGTAAATATTAACTTTTGTCATTTTTATGGTTTTTGTTTGTATATAACGCTTTTATTATAAAGATATTATTTAAAAGAGATTTTGTGTCTCTATTTCTTTTTGAGTTTCTGTATCAAGTCAGAAGGAATTGGTTCACCAAAGAATGTAGGTGCTTTTCTATTACGTTGAGGTCTGCTTAATACTTCATTTGCGTCAGGTAAATTAGATATATTAGGTGATGTTGTGGGTGTAGAATTATGAGGTGATGATGTGGAGCTATTATGCGATTTAATTTATTAAATTACCAGTACTATCAGGTGGGGTAGAAAAATTTTCTTGCTGTGGGCTATTAGTTGAATACATATTTTGCATAGGGTAGGGGGTTGAAATGCGTGGGGGTAGAAAATTAGAAGAGCTTGTGCCTTGTATATGCGTAGTATTATCTGCTCGTGTTTGTAGCGATTCTAAGCCTGAGTCCTTTGTTGGGGTAGCCTCAACATTATAAGTTGGCTGTAGTGTAGTATAAGGATTTAAAGTAGGTTGTGTTTCTACTAAGGGCCACTGCGAAATAGCAATATGTTGTGCGCCTCTATAAGCATTAGATTTGGATATATTATGCTTATTATATTGAGTATAATAATCATCCGTATCGTCTGGGACTATATAGTTCTCAACTAACTCTTGTATTTTTTCTTCTTTCGGGTAATAAGGTACTATATGATTTCTATGCACGGTTTTCTTCTCATTTGTTTTATCATGTTGTATTTCATATGTAGTATTAGTTAGCATTCGTTTTACGGTGTAAAGGCCTGAGCGTTGCTCTTGTAGCTTTTTAGACTTTAGTAGTCCTTTAGAGTGATTTTCTAGTAGTACTTTTCTACCTTCAGGTACAGGTTTTCCGAGTTTAAATCTATTTCTATACTTGTGCGCTTTATTCGTAGTTTGTCTACATTTAGTGTAGGTATTCGAGTATATAGTTTTAAATGTATTCTCTCGTTTAAACATTTCGTTAGATAATCTGTTTTGTAACAATTTCTCTATCTTTTTGTTATTACAAGTTTCTTCACTATGTGAGTGTGGCGGTAGATTATTACAATACTCTGATGTGCATTTCTTTTGATTATCTCGTAGTAGTCCTAACTTTAGTGATAAGGGTATTTGCGGTTTCGTTCCGAATAGTATTTCATAAGGAATATATCCCGTACTGTAGTTTACTGCAGTATTGTGTGAAAATGCAAATTTACTAGTGTACTCGGACCAATTAGATCCACTTTTACTAATAAAATGTCTTGGGTAATTGGTCAAATGTTTATTTTGTACTTCTACTTCGCCGTAAGTCCACGGTGAATATGCAGTTCGGGGGCATAGTGTAATTCCCATTTCGTTTGTGTAGTGAACGAAATCTTTACTAATAAAAGCATTACCGTTATCATCTACTATTTGTTGCGGTATACCAAATGTAGTTATAATTTTCTCTTGTTGATTTACTGTTTCGAGAGCTTCAGCATTCTTGCTAGGGTATACTTGTATAAATCTAGAGAAAGCGTCTACTATTACAAGACAAAATCTATTTCCTTTACTAAGTGGTCGTAGTGGACCTTTATGATCAATATGAAGTGTATGTAGGGGTATAGCTTCTAATTGTCCCCATGGTTCTAAGGGCGCTTCGTTCAAGTCTTTGCGTGCTGACTTATTAGTTTGCCAACTTAAGCAATCTAACATTAACATTTCAATCCATTTAAACATACCTATAGAATTATCGCTTAACTTGTAAGTTGTGCTTTCTGCTCTATGACCACTCTAAGTTCATGCGTATGTGCGACTTCGAATATCTTTATAAATAGCGAAAGTGGAGCACATATCCTAACGTCAAAAGAGCCGTCTTCACAAGGTTCGGAATAACAGAGTAAATCATACTGATTCTCTAGAAACATTAAGTTGAAATTATTCCTATAAGTTTGTAGTGCTTTAGATTGTTTAATAATGTAGTCCTTTTCTGGAGCTTTGCCTAATTTTAGCCAATCTCTAACTTTATTTATCACGGAGTCGTCTACTTGTTCTTCAAGAATATTATCAGTGTCAAGATTAGCGTTTTTTGCAAAACATGTAACTTTGCTGTTAAATCTAATGTATCTGTGTGGACATCCTTTTCTGAGATGTTTTAAAAAGCTTCTGGTTCAATAAGTTTCTTAAATTTTGTCCGTCTGATATAGTCGGCTTTAGCAGATTCTAATTGTTCAATAAGTGAGTTTTCAATATTACCTTCTACCAAGTCTAACCAATCTTGGTCATCATAACCTTCTCGGTCATCGCTTATTTCAGCTATTTCTTCTATCTCGGAATAGTAGTGATTATCATATTCGCTAGTTAGTTCTGAAGTTAATTTCTTTATTTGATTTATTTGTGTGCCGTAGCGAAAACAATCAGAGAAACTGTGTATAGCATTACAGTGTTCATTTATGTAGTCTGGTGCGTCATCTACGCTAAAGTCACCTTCATCATTTATATTAATAAGTTTCTTTCTTTCGCCTTTGACTTGAGCAATAATTGGATAACAGTCGTTAGCTGTTGCGTCCTTATCGTCTTGATGCAATACAGAATAGTTAACTTCTTTTCCGTTAAAATGAAACTTTATATCTTTAGGTATCACTTTGTGTTCTAGTTGATAAAGTTTAGCATCTGCTAAAGAAACGTTTCGGCTAAGAATGTCAGAGAACGCTAAGTTTTTGCCTTCAGTGTAAATAATTTGCAAGTTTTGGAACTCAGTTATTACAACTTGATACTTAAAGAAACGATGTGACATTTTTCCTCTTCGTGACCAAAGAAATAGAATAGGTCTGTGATCACAATATAGGTAAATTGGAAAAGGGGATCCAATCACATAAAATTCATATGTTTGTAATGCAGATATTATTCCGCATAGTTCTCTATGTTGAGGGGACATCTTTTGTTCAGCTTTATCAAATACTCTCGAGTTTGCTGATATCATACGTTTTCTGTCAGGAAAGTCTTGCATAAGAACACAGCCTGTTCCTAAATTAGATGAATCAGCATGTATATGAAAGGGATAGTCATTAGAAGGAAATGCGTTAGAAATACCGTGACAGAATCTTTGTTTAAGGTCTGTGAATACCTTTTCGTGTTCTGGTAACCACTTGAACAACGTTGTATCTTTAGTTAAGTCATATAGAGGCTTTGCATCTATGTGAAAGTTCAAAATATAGGTATGATAGAAACCCATCATTCCTAAAACTCTTAAAACTTCTGTTTTCGATTCTGGCGTTTTTAGGTTTCTAATATCATCTATGCGCGAAGCAATAGGCGATAGTTGGTTCTTAGATATAACATGTCCTAGAAATCTCACTTTTCTTTTGAAAAACATTGTTTTATCGGGGGCTGCTTTAAGGTTTGCCTTTCGAAGCAAAGAGTGATACTCTTTTACTATTGTGAACATTTCTTGTTTGTCTTTAGCTTGTCTATAGTATCGTCTATATATGTTATGGCTTGTTTACGTTTTATAAGGGGTCCAAATGCATAATGCATTAGTTTGCTAAAGGATCTGGGTAATGGCTTAAGACCATAAGATCCTACTTGATAGGCGTCTGCCTCCTACAATAAAACTTGTAACCTTCTGTGTATCTTCAGTTAGTGGCTTCAGTTAGTGGTACTTGATTATAAGCCAATGATAAATCACTACTTGTAAATATAGTTCCAGTTATTCATAACATAGTTTTACATAATCCTTCTTAGGTAATATGATGACGGGATTGACAAACCAACTATTCATATCATCGTTATCATTGAGCTCTCTGATTATCCCTGCTTGAATTAATTCATCCATTAGTCTTTCTAATTTGTCTCTGAGATGAATGGGTATTTTGCGTGATCGTTTCTTTTTAAAGGTTGCGTCTTTATTTAAGTGTAAATGGAACTTATGTTTAGTTCTGCCAATATCATACTTATGATGTGAATAGACATCATTTTCCTGAAGTATTATTTCTATCAACTCAAACAATTCATCATCAGTCAAATCACTTTGCGTGAAATCAAAGTTATCTAAGAACCTTTCTAGATACTCTATGTCTTGAACTGTATTTCTATTTTGCTTAATTACAAAATCAATAACTGCTTTATTTATGATTCGGTTGCTTTGTAGTTTATCTCTAAACTTAGGAAACTGTTCGTTGACTTTAGGTCTACATAAATTTTTTGCTTCGGTAGAGAAGTCTGTGGCTAGTTCTCTCTCATCTTCTTTGCATTTTTCTATTAACTCACTGTCAATAATCTCGAGCACCTCTTCCTGTTCTAGTGTATTAGTTTCTACTTTTTGTAGTTTATCAATATCATCTTTCCTTGTATACACATAGATATTTATTCCTGAATTCTTAAATGTTTGTTCAATTAGAGAAGATATATCTCTCCAATCCATTCCGTCTAAACCACAAGCTATTTTTGGCATCGCTATACAGCGTAAATTTAGTCCTAGTGCATGATCTCTCATAGCAAGTAGCGTTGTTTTGATTGTATCAATTGTTGGCTTTTCATAATGACTAGCCTTAGTGATGAGATTATAAACTAAGTTATTATCTGCTCTGAAAGTTATTATGTCACCTATATCACAGTTTCTACTTTTACAGTAGTCCTTTAATAAGGGTATTCTTTTGGAGATTGTGTTAGCAAAACCTTTTCTCATTTCTGCATCTGAGGATATTGTGTGCGCTATAGGCATATTAGAGTCAAATATAGATTGGGTACGAAAATCTATATATCTAATGCAAGAATTAGTTTGGATTTGCTGTCCTTCTTGTAAATTGTTTACTACTGTGTTCAGTATGACGCAACTTTTATAGTCCTCACTTTCGTTTAGTATTGTACTTGTAAATTCGGCACAGTTTTTGATATTGTATCTTTGTATAGGTTTGTCGGTTATATCACACATAGCATAACCTATTATTCCTCTATTTATCTGTATTGGGTGATTCTTTTGATTCTCCATAAATATGGGTAGAAATTCTTCAGGTTGTGGACAAACTGTGTTCACAAAGACTAGGTCAGTTTTTGCAACGTTAATATGGGGCATAAAATAGGTTCCTGGTGGAATTAAGGCTTGACTGGGGTGCTTTTGCTTGTGCAATTGTGTACTTTTCTGTTGTAGAAAGATTGGTTGAGCTATGTTTAAGGCAGTCATCTCAGTTATGTATGGGTAATCTTTCTCATTGTTGAGTGAGCCGTAGCAAATTAGGTTTCTCTCAGTTTTTAATTCTACTGCGGGGATATCGAAGTGAAGTGCTTTTAAAAACAAATGACAAAAATCAATACCTATTATGTTCTGTCTCTGTTCTTTAGTAACGAATACTTTATGGGGGACTGTATATTTACCGTCAGTTTCGAAGCTAGATTGAATAGTTGTGCAGCCAAGCATTCTGATTGATGAACCAGTATATGTCTTTGAATCACAATTTGTATTTTGTAAATGCAAATTTTGTCCAAGGTTTACTAGAGCAAGGTATGTAGGATGGTTGATGATAGTGCAAGTTGATCCTGGATCAATCATGAACTCTACTTCTTAACCACTATTGTTGTTAATGTCTCCGGTGGCAAAGTGATATAAATTGAGATAAATTCTTGACTTAGTAATACTTTCTTTAGTAGCGTTCGGAGACTTCAAAATTTTAAAGGAAAGAAGTCCGTTATAGCATTTGCGTAGTCATCGTCGCCTTCAACGAAATTATTTGATTTGGTTGTTGTTGAATATTGTTGGGTTTTGATTGTCTTTGTTGTAGATTGTTATTTCTAATTGGTGTATAGAAGCTAGCACTTTGTTGTGGCTGTTGCTGTTGTTGTGGTGGTGGTGATTGTTGTTCAAGATTTGGTTCATTATTTCTATAGGTGTTTTGCTGAGGGAAGGTTTGTTCGTATGGTTGAGTGAATCCATTGCCATAACTGATGTATTTTGTTGTTGTATTTTGTTGTTGATAGTTAGGCTTGTTGAACCCAGGATTATAGTTTGAGTAGCCACCTCTTGGTTGATAGCCTTGGTTTCTAGGACCATTGAATCTTGTATTGCCTCGGTTATTCTTTCTATAATCATTAGAGAATGTTAAATTTGGCCTTCTTGGTTCAACAAGTTCCTTTCTCAATTTGTTAACGCTATCATCTATCTGTTTCTTTGTGCATCTAGAGATGGAATGACCATTGCTTCTTCAATAATCACAGAATCTAGCACTGTTAGGTCTGCCTTATATATTAGGGTCTCTTGGACTAGAAGTATCTATAGCATTCACTTCGTTGCTTTTGAAAAGAGTGGTTAAATTGTTATTTTTGCTCTCGAGTGTTTTAAGTTTATCTATTCCTGTAGCTCCACTAGATTCTGTTGTTACAGAAAATGTTAAGTCTTTTACGACTAAGTGATCAACAAACTGTGTCCAAGTTATTGAAGGATTCTCAATAAGTTTCTCGTGCGCTTTGCGTTTTAAACCTTGTGGCCTTAGTCCTCTTATATCAAAATCTATGTATTTCTGACTTCGTTGTCTTTGTTGGATTTCTTTCTCTTTCCTTATATTGTCGTGTCCTGCAATACTTGATGGTATCTTTTCTGGCCAACCTTTATCAACTCCACTCTTTATTCTATGTAGATAGTTCTTTATTAATTCTCCTTCTTGCCTAAATGTGTTCTCAACCTCAAGTCTAAATCTAAATTGGTCTCTACCGTCTGTGAATCTTTTTTATAAATTCATCTTTTAAAGTATTCCAA
Source organism: Convolutriloba macropyga (assembly GCF_964194025.1). NCBI lineage: Eukaryota > Metazoa > Xenacoelomorpha > Acoela > Convolutidae > Convolutriloba > Convolutriloba macropyga. The sequence goes on from NC_134472.1 coordinate 27,487,151, forward strand.
TCTGTAGTATCTGCGACTTCACTTTCAAACCATTCTAGTGCTGTATCAGTTAAAAGTGAGCCGAATAAGGATTGTTGCCTTTTGTCATAGCTAGTTTGTGCTGTAGGCCTAGTTCCTTTTGAAAAGAGTTATTTGTTTTCAACATAGTTCCAAAAAGAAGTGGCATCCTGATTAGGATCATTGCCTGAAAAAGATACAAGTGAAAGATTTGGATGTGTTATGGGAGTTTCAGGTGGGGGAGTAACGGCAGGTGTAGGAGTACTACCACCGGGACTGGTCATTGTTTAAAGGACTGAAGTTATTGTATTAAAACAGAGAAATAGTTTCAATCAAATTCAAATGAAAATTTAAGTGAGAAACCCTTTGAATATTTAAATTACACAAGTTATTTTAATGGCTTCTCTATAATAAGTGAACAAGTTAAATTTAGGCAAGCTTCTCTGATAGTTTAAATGAACAAGTTAAATTGAGATTGCCTTTTCTATATTAAATGAACAAGTTAAATTAAAGTTGCCTCTCTGGGACCACCATTTATACTGCTGGTCCGTACATTAGATACTTAAACGACGGGGTTAATCGCGGGACCACATGTATAACTTGAGAGTTCAACCCCTAATTCTACTCTTGGTATATAGTTAAGTATTAAGGAAAGTTAAATGCAAATATGAATTAATAAGTTATGTTAAACAGCATCAAATATGAACCGAGCATTAAGGGATAGAATAGTTAAGGTTATTAAGACTGAGATAGCACAAGTTAGCACAGGTTTAAATATTCTAAGTTAACTTGTAACTTAGATAGAATTTAAGAGATGTTAAATTATAACTTAGAGTAGTTAAGTTTAACTAACCTGATTTCCAATTTTGTGCTAAGTTAATATTTTGTGAGTTAGAGAGTTCTTAGCTAAGAACAAGTCACAAAATATTCTAAGTTAGAAAAATATCTCAAGTAAGCTGAGATTGAGCAAAGGGGGCAATACGGGAGTTTGATTTTAATTCAGAAGTTATCAGGGACCAAAATTGTTGGTGGTTGAGCGTGCAAGCTCCTTTTATACTTGCGGACACGTGGTTATCTAGTATCCTATTGGATAGAGATAACGAGTGTCGACAGAGTTACCAAGGTTAAGTTAGCGTTATCTGTGTGGCGTGATAATATCACGTCATGGTAGTTTTAGTTTGAGTTAGTGATCTTAAAATAGTAGCTTATTCAAAACTACTTAGTAGTTTGTTCACACGTTAAAATGGACTTTGTCCAAATCAAGTTTGTGCTTCACGCACTATAACGTAAATTCTCAAAATAGCACTAAGATTATCAAATAGTGTTACTGAGTGTAGCACACTTCAGTACATTCATAAAATCTCCCCTAATTTTCCCCTAAAGGTACTACTTTCGTTTCAGTAAACTCAGAGAAATGGAAGAAAGGTAGGATCAAAGTTGCGTCCGATGGAATTTCAATAATTGGTAATAACATTGTTGATTCTCAGTCGGAATATAGCCCGCCTGATCATTTTGCTTTATCATATCTTCAACACTGGATTAAAAGTGGCCATCTGTTGGTGCGTCGCATTACTTAATATATAGTTCCCTACAACGCATTGCAAATTGAACAGACTTGAATAGATGTAAAATTCAAATTTTTTTAACCAAAAAAATTAAATCGATAGTTAAGTTGGCTTTAACAACTGTGGTCATCAACTGAACAGCACCTCTATTTTTTTAATGAAATATCAGATGTCTATTCATTGCTCAACCCCAGTTACCAGCCGCTCCTTCAATTTGTTTTAAATTCGTTCTCCTCATTTTGGTCAGGAAAAAAACAAAAACTCTTGACTGGAGGAATAAATTTATGTTGAGTTGTTTCTCCGGTTGCCCTATGAATTGAAATTCTCAAAAATTCATCAGGTAAGAACTCAATGATGACTGATTTGTGAAGTCTACTTAACTACAGCTATGCGCTCAATTATATGATTGAAAGTATGCTTGTTTTCAATCAGATGCCTATATTTGTAAATTTCTTGCACTTAGCTCGATATCAGAGCCGTGTATTGCAGTAATTGAGACCTTCCAAGCTAGCCGACTGAAAGCTACGAACAACCCCAAGTTCTGGAAGTTTTGACGTCTAACGAACTGTCTCCAATAATCCTCTGAAATCCTCAAATGCGAAGGGAGTTAGTTTGAAACGTCACTTCATCTCTGGGCATTTTGATTGTATCTGTTTTCCTCGACAGTACTTGGGGCTATAGCACACATCGCAACACTTGATATATAGCTAAATTTTACAGGTGAGGCGACGGTTAAATTCCAAGCTTGCAAGCATTTGAAGGGGGCAAAAATAAATCACATGCCCTGGAATCACTGGCGGACATCAATTTTTTCAGTTGCATAATGGAGAGAGTGTAGCTGTAGCTCCTGCTGACATTATCTGGTCTCTTGCCCGACGATGGCGTACAACCAAGTCTGCGTGGCAAGACATTCTAAGATCGCTCATAATGTCTGGAGACTCCTATTAGCAAAAGCGCCATTTTATTGTCATCAAGAGCATTGTCACCAATATTATAATAACTAACTGTTGCACAAAGTTCGTTCTTAGGAAGGTGTAGTTCAAGCGCTGCAATTGTTAGTGTCAATAACCAAACATCTGATTGCAGTATAAAGAGTGATGACAGCCAAGTGTTTTTCCTCACCGGGAATTTGAATATCAAAAAAACGAGGAGGCTCGCTAATGTGCGATTACACATAAAGTTCCGACCCCGCTCATCCACAATTTCGGCATAATTGTCTACCAAATGAGGAACAGATAGAAAAACCCAAAAATTCTAGTATTTTTAAAAAAAAATTGTGTGTATGGACGAAAAGATAGCCTCCAAAGCAAATAACTCAGTGGAGTAAAAAACGATGCATCAGATTGATGAGATAGGCCAATCCTGAGAAAGCGAGTCAAGACGAACAGCAAAATCGAAAAAACAACAACAAACATTAATTACATCAAAAACTTTATGTCCGTTGGAAAAAAAATAAAACTTAATAACAAAGTCACAATAGCGTCAGAAAAAACTGAAACCAAGCAAAATAATTTATAATTCACCAGAAAAGATATAAGACCGAACCATATTAAAGCTAGATAAAAAACAGACAATGAAGAACAAAAACATTAAAGTTGAAAAACTCGCATATTTTTTTTAAATAATTAATTTCAAAGTAATGAAAACCATTAGAAATAAACTAAAATATCCCATAAATTTACGATTACCAATGATTCTATAGAAGGCAATTAAGAACTGTCGGTATTCAATATTTCATGCGGTTACAAAACGAACAAACAGACAACAAACAAAAGAATCTAATAAAAGTTGCCAGAAAACGCTTTAGAATTCGTAAAGCCATGCTTTGGCCCCAAAAATATGTTCGATTGCACATTATTCAAACGCAATAATGTATTATTTGACCTATTATTAATAAAACTAGGTAAAAAATAGACAAAAAAAGGAAAAAAAAAGCAAAATTAAGTAATACTTTTTTTTCGAAAAAAAAATATTTCCAAAGATTTGAAAGCCATTAAGAAGTAATTTTAGAAAGAAATAATAAAATAGGTCCATTTATTCTTTCAAAAGAACCCCTGGGACCTGCAATTATGCGGAATATGTGTTACGTCCATGAAAAGGACGTCAATTATTACAAAAATAAAAAAAAATTGTTTCAATTTTTATGTGAAAAACCCGTGTCGAAGCCAGTAAAATCATAACGCCTCCTTTAAAAACATTAGATTTTGAGACACCAATTCCCTTTTTACACCTTTTCTTGATACCACTAATTCAATTTTTGGCCTGTATTTAACGACACTAGGTAACAAACAGACAATAAAAGGAACAAAATTCCGAAGCTAAAAAGTCTTTTCTTTTAACTTGGAAAACAATTGTTTTCAAAGTAATGAACGCCATCAGCTATCTACTAATATCAGAATATCAGCTCATCTGGTTTTCAATGAAAAAAAATTAATTGAAACCGCTTCCATGATTGGAAAATTTATGCGACTAAGACGACAAAGCCAAAAAGGACAGTTAAAGAAAAAATTAAAAAATTCATCGAGAAAGTAGTGTCAAAGCCGTTAAAACAATAATCTATATCCTTAAGGATTTTAACACTATAAATTGTTTTTTATTTGGACTTCCAATAATAAGATATATAAGATATCATATACGTAATAATGTGAGAAAACTAGAAGACGTGAAAAAAGGGCAAATACCAAAAACAGAAAAAAATGTGAAATCTAGTTTTGTCAAAGCCAGAAAGCCATAACTTAAGGCGTTAAGCCACAACAGGGATTGAATTTTAAACAATTAGAAACAAAGAACTTTCTGTCTTTGCTGACACTAAGCTATAAGTTGAAAAACTTAAAGAAAGTAGGCAAAGTTTTTTAAGAAAACATTTATTTAAAAATCAAACTTTTTTAAAAGTCAAAACGACCATAAGGTTTCAAGCAAAAAAACTAGATGCTTTAAATTGAAACCACTTAGGAAACATATTGGACCAATCTTTAGTGAGCTTTGATTTCAAATGTTCTGTTCTTTAGTTTATATAAAAATATCAACTAATTTAATTTAAACAAGATAGACTGATTACAATCCATTAGAAACACTTAGTTTGTCGAATGTTCAAAATTTAAAAAATCCTGAGTTTTTGATAATCAACAAGTAAAGTTAGTAAAAAACTGCAAAGTTTTTTGTACAGAGCATTTTCAACGGAATTTAAAGTGGAATTATCCCCCTTTTGAGTCTAAAAAGATTGTGTTAGTCGTGTTTGGGTTTGCACTTGCGGCAAATTTAATCAAAGTGGACTCAAGAAACCTATTTCGTTCATCAAACACTGATAATGTAGTATGTGACTTCTAACTATTGAGACCAGGTAACAAGTAGACAAAAAAGGGGCAAAGTTTGTAAAACTTTATTTTTCTTTGAAAAAAAATTTCCAATGTCATGAAAGCTCTTAATTAAAAGTAAAAAAAATAAATAGGGTCCATTATTCGTCCAAAAGAGTAAAACTCAATTAAAAGAAATTGGCGAGCTTTCTTTATCTTTAGTTTGTTCATTAGGGACACTTAATTATTATAATGTTCTAGATATTGATATTTAGTTTGTTAAAAAATCAAAAATAGATGCTGCGTTTTTGATAATCAACAAATACAGATAGCAAAAACGCAACTTTTTAATTATTGAGCACTCTCAACGAAAGTTGAAGTCAAAATAGCGCTTTTTTGCGTCTACAAACATTATGTTAGTAGTGCTTGGGTTTGTAATTTCTACAAAATTAATTAAAGTGGACTAAATAAACTTATTCCGTGCTGTTTTTGATGAAAAATTTTGACGTTTTAATTATTTAGCCGGAATTTGCAATAAAAAAATTAAATAAAAACAGTCGACAATTTTTTTTGTCTTTAAAAATAAAATCAACAAAACTTTTCTAAAAATTTTTAACATATCTTAGCAAAATTAACGAAATTTTTGTGAAAAAATCCGGAAATTGTGAACAAAATCAATGGAATTCACTCTATTTTCTCAAAAAAAATTTAACCTCGATAACTCGCTGTAAAAAACGAAAATCTGAAAAATCTTTTCAATTCTAAATTCTATGCTGGACGAGCTTTCTAATGATACCAGTCTCAACTCTTTACTAGTCGCTAGGTCACCCAAGAAAACAAAAAAAAAATATGAAACGTTTTCTACAAAGAGAGCTCTGAAAAGGAATTCATTTTTTTAATAATAAACTTCTCTATGAGACCAGAACAATTCTTTTTTATCGCTTTTCGTCTGTTAGGAACTCAAAATTGTTTCATTTTGTGGCCTGAAATGTAACTTTGAGTTATTATTTTAATTAAAAGAATATCTTAATTTGAAGAAAAATTACACTAAAAGTGAACAATCGTCATGTCAAATATCCGTGTTCATGCAAAATTGCAATTCTCATTAAGTCCTCGAAAAAAAAACAAAATTCGAAAAAATCTTTTTAGTTTCAAATTATACGCTGGACCTGCTTTTTAATGATACCACTCACATATCTCTACGATGAATATATCGATCGACCAAAATTGTCTGAACAAAAAACCCATTTGAGTATATAGTTCCTCCCCCTCTAGAGGGGTCGGACCAATAATCAAAGGCTGCTTGGTCATCTTCTCTCTATTTCTATTCGCAAAACAGTCGCCTTATCTCCTTCAAATAAAATTTTGTGAGAAAGATATCTCTTTATCTGTTTTTTTACCTCTGTTTTTTTTTCTACCAATTTAGACGCTAGGCACACGGAGCTAATTTACTCTACTTTAACTTGCTTAATAGATCTTCCCATGGTAATTTCTGTTTTTGATTGGCAGGCGTGTATTCCCGCGAAGCGCCAGGCGAAAAAAAATCTAAATATCTTCCAAAGAAGTCCGATCCATCTTTCAAATACTCACTGTAACTCATATAATGGCGAAATGCTTGGCAAAAGAGAGACAAAGACGGCATTGTAGATTATCAAGGACACAAATTATATAATCCACATTACCTAAATTGACTGGAATATTCTCGATTTTTCTGACACTCTTCTCTGGATAAAAAGCAACAAAACTAACAGAGCTTATAGCGGCATTTGGAGTCTGTTGGCCGTCTGAGCAATTCTTCTTGACAGCGCGTTCCTTTTTATAACATCAACGGTTCCCATTTTTTAAAAAAAAATTTGTTTCCTCAAAGAACGAATGTTTTCTCCACATATTGTCAAAATTTCCAACACAATATGGAGCTAATCTTCTGTACCCACGATAATTTAACTATTATATATCTTGTTTTTTCTTCAGAATTTCACTTATAGGCGGCCAAATGGCCATTGAGAAGAAAAACTGATCCAAATGATCTCTATGATGAATGCTCCACAAATTGCTTTCGAATTTTCTCCTGCTGTCTAGATTTACAAAAGTGACTTTGGATGCCATGGCCTGCTTCGAATGATCAGTTGGTTGATGCTGATTGAAAGAGATGATCTGGATACATTTTGGATGGCTCTACAGCTGTAACTTTTAAAAACGATTTTAGCTACAAGAAAACAATTGCTTCGTTGTAATCGACTTCAGTCCTGGAATCCTCGATTTTCATGGAGACCATTTTTCAATTCTGTACGAGATTTTTTTAAATTTTTCTGGTGCAATACAATCTGATGATAGCATTGCTACTTCGCGTCCAAATTGACCTTGAAATCAACAGCATGGAGCTAGGACTGTAAGCACTTCCAATGTATTGTTGATTTTACTTTTTGCATGTTTAGCTGCAGCCACTGCATATCAGAGTGTGGCATGGGTGCCAATTTTGCATCTTACAAAACTCCTCTTTATTACGTTTCCTTGCTATACAGCTCATGTTTTTTCCTTCCCTGTTTCGATGCGTGGAATGTTCATTTGTTTATAGCAATCAACTTTCTGCAGCATTCAACACAATTCTGTTGCGCGATACAACTATTTAAAACTGCTGTAATAATTGCAGACTTTTCCACCTAGCCTCACCAGAATATACCAGAAGGTCAGATCTTCGGATCTTCTTCCACAAGTTGTTTGCAGATCAGGCATTCACTGCCAATCTACATTTGTTGCTGTTACAAAAAAGCGTCCGATTGTAGTGGATTCCACCGACCTAACTCAATAATCGGATTGGACAAACTGCAGTGTTTTTATAAATTATACTGAGTAGTGAATATAAGAGCTTTGAGAATATCTCAGAGAGATGTAGAGCCCACGGACTTATCATTACAAAGCACCCACTCTATGCATCCAGCTGTCGACCTATAGAGTTTTTGCAATGAAACTGTAAAATTATATTGATAAAATTTTTCTCCGAAGCAAACTAAAAATTTTCCAATTAAAGCTTCAAAGCATAAAATTTCATTACTTTCTTCAAGTTCTGCATTTCTTGCGCCAATCCAGTTTAATAACCAGTTTAATAAATATTTGTTATATTTGTTCTAATTTTCTGTTTTGAACTACTTTGAAGAGCTTTTCCTCAGAGCTTTTGCGAATGGGAAATTCTTCTGCTAGTGATCTTGTGAAAAGATGGAGTTGCTCGACGGTTATTCTCGTATTTGTCTAGTTTTCTTTCTTTTGGGCTCTTGAGATACATTTTATAGGATTTTTGAACAATATATATATATATATATATATATATATATATATATATGTGTGTGTGTGTATATATACATACATATATATATATATATATATATATATATATATATATATATATATATATATATATATATATACTTATTGTTTTTTAACGAAAAAGAGTTGATTGCATAATCTGTATGTTTTTTATTGAAAAACTTAAGATTTTTTCAAATAGTTCTCCAATTACATAAGTACAAAAAAATGCAATAGATTTTTAATAGTTCTTGACTGATTGAGCCACATCTTAATATATTGTTGAAATTTTTTTGGAGTATTGACGAAAAATGGGGAGAAAATACTATTGGGAAAATATAGCGATCAGTTTATGGGAAAAGGCAAAAAGATATAAAACAAATAAAAAACGTGAGACCCATTTTTTACTTGAGAAAATAAGAATGTGCGAAATACCTCTTGAGCAGTTGGTTTCGTTTTTAAAGTGTTTTCCAGGTTTACCATCTTTGAATCTCCCCGTAAAATATATGATTAGCTGAGATAGACAAAAAATCAGGAGAGCATAAAAGGACTAACCACCAAATGAATGTGAATGTTGGAATAACAATTTGTTCAAAACAACATGTATTATGCATAACAAATAAAACCCCGGTGGGTCATTGTTATTATTATCCTTTATCTGTAACGCAATCAATCTAAAAAAATTAGAGCCTTCGATTAATTCTTCGATCAAATGTGTGGTACTGTTGTATGCCGCTAATAACATTTTCGTTTTAATCACGTCTGCAGGGCTAAATTTTCATCATGTAGGATCTTATAGGACTGATAGTCTATCCAGTAGGATTTTACCAGTCAAAATTTTGTCGTGTACGGTCAGCTCGAATTTACTTGGCGTGCGACAGTTCTATAGTAAGCTTTCGGACAAATTGTCCTACAGAGTCTTATTCAAGTAATAAATTACAATTAAGATGAATGCCGACATGACAACTTTTTCTGCAACTTCATAGATCTTTCTCGCTAAAAAACAGGTGAACTGGATTGTAAAGAAGATTTAATAAAATAGCCAAGTTAATGCAAAAAGCTTTTAAAACAGGTTTTTAAACAAGCGGATTTCTCATTTTCGGTGGTTTTAGTATATGTACTTCCTTATTGATGAAATTGATCTTTGGATGCGGGGAAAGAACCTTAGGTACAAAGCTGTTTCATAAAGTCTTTACTCAACTATTTTTCAGCTTCCGCAACCAGTCATATTAGCCACCAATTATCACGGTTGGTCAATCTACAAGTCACATAAAGAAATACCCGGTTTAAACTTTTCCGCCCAAAAAGATGTAAAAGTGGGCTGCAATGGGAGGATTTTTTTAAGGAAAATGCAGCTCAAAAACTTTTTATCAGTTTGAGCTGCAAAGGGCTGCCAAAGGTGGTAGAATGACGCAATAGTGAGAGTGTAAATGATAAATTAACCCCCTACTCTTGCATCTATTTGGTCTGCCAAATGTGGTAAACTGATTTAACTGCAATCCAAAATGATATAAGAGTTTTGCGCTGCATTTTTGTAAAAAAATCTTCTCAATGAAGCAACACTCTTGCATCATTATACCCCCTCTCAGCAAGTTACCCCACTACACTTACATCAATTTACCCCCCCCCCCCTGGAAGCGCTAATCTTTCACTGACTTGAATCAACAACTTTTGTACCCTCAGCCGGTTCTCTTTGGCCTTCAGACCATCAATGCTTGCCTATCTCTTGACGGTCCTTTTCTATGATTACTATTTGTTAAAATTACCCCCTCACTCTTTACTATAATTATGTTACCGCCCTTGGCAGCCAAATTCTTAGACCATTATACCCCCTCGCTTACATCGCAATTATGGCCTGGGGATTCCTCAAATTCCTCAGAATGCATACCATTGCAGCCCACACATACATCGGAGTTTTGCCCAATGGGTAGAGGATAATTCTTCAAAAGTCCTCCCATTGCAGCCTACTCTTACGTCTTTTTACCCCAACAGACCTACTTACGCCCCCCTTTTACAACAAAATGGGATGGTTTTAGGGAGGACATTCGACCCGGGTATAATTTTTTTAATTCCTGAACTAGCAGTTAGATAATTAATTTTAACTCCTGTGTACAAAGTGACATATTAAAACATTAAAACAATTTAAAAGACTAAAATAGATATATTGTTTACGAGCAAGGCACAATGGCGCACAATTATTAAAATTTTTAATTCACACTTAGAGGAAATTGACGACATATTAATGGCTTTTCTGCACAGATGACGTGGGCCTTGAACCAGTCGAATGTCAAATATTGAACTAAGTGGTCTGGGTGGAACACGTGCACCGTACTGTCTGCTGTTGGAATGGCAAATGGTTGACCTTGACCTGCACTATTCTGCACAACCAAGTTCCCTTTTCCAAAGCTGAGCAGTTGTACGAAGTTGAGACACATCGAGGAGATATAAAACCCCTAAATTGTTTTGCAAAAATTTGTAAAGAACTCTTTCCTTTTCCATTCGCTAGAATACGATACGAGCATCTTTGATTGACAGTTTTTGCACATATATGATATTATATTTAAATTGCACTCCGATCTTTGTTAGGTTTCAGGACTCAGTATCAGTGCAAAAACATGACGCTTTTTATTTCAGGGGGTTGGAAAAGTTCCTTTTAATACAAGGAACTCACATCTAGCCAGAATCAACTTTTTGTTTCGAGCAAAATTCAACATCACTTTTTCACTCAACCGCTAAATTTTCAATGAGTCCAGCTCCAATTCGATTTCAGTGGAAATTCAACTACAGTAAAGCTCTACTTGGCTGTAATAGAACTTGCAGGTGAAATGAGCAATGTAAATCATATTCCAGAAAGCAAGAAGTTGAACAAAATTGCACCGATAAAAATGAACAAAGTTTTGTTTTGCGGTATCGGAATGAAAGAGGTAATAAGAAAACTTGCTTGGGAGAAACCTTATTATTGTTTCTTCAAACTTTTTTCCTATCCAACTCAACGCACGATGTCAAATGTTCAAAATAACAAGAATTTAATTTTTTGGAAGTGATTTATTTCCGAATTATTCACTTTGCCAACATTAAGTGTACAAAACACTTGCGGGCCAGACAAAAAGGTTGGTATGTGTCCGCTTTCTTGATGTTGTACTCTGTACATAATCTTTGGAATCAGTCAACATGAATCAATTTTATTTTCTATCCTGATGAAGAATTGTAATAACTGTGCAAACCACTTTTACTCTTCTCCTCTCTCTTTGATTACATATCTGACTTTTTGATCATTACTTAGACAGACAATTCGACAATGAAAGATTTCAGTTTGGTTTAATTTTTTGTCAAAAATGTCAACAATCTTAAATTAGCTGCAAACTTTTTTTCGTTAATATCTGTTGTAATTAATTCCTGCCTAGTTCAGAGACTTAATTGTTCCAACCCAGTTTAGTGGGGGAAGAACTACATGCTCAATTGCTTTTGCTTTTTGATCAGTCAATTTTCGCCGATTGATGTACTTATTCATTGTAGTTGCGAGTGGTATCATTAGAAAGTTTCTCAAGCGTAGAATATCAATATATAAAGATTTTTTCGAGCTTTTTTCTAAGAATTTACGGATATTTAAAAATTTGCAAACGTTAGCCTGTTTTTTTTTATTTCGTATCCTTTGCAAGAATACTGATCAATTAGCTTGAAAAATGATGAAAATTTTAACAAGAGTATAATTGGTTTTATGTTTAATGATAAGTCAGAGTTGCTAAATTGTTTGATCGGACTCTTTTGGGTAAACTATGGGCTACAATTTTGAGAATTCAACTTTCTTTTCTATTTTTAGTTTAAAATTGCACCATATATGCTTCTATCGCCATCATTGTTTAAATACATCGACCAAATTGACCGGCGAAGAAAACATAAAACTGCTGGCACCATGTTCAAGTACTCGGGGGCTACTCCGATTCCAACAGAAGCGTTCTTGAACTAACAACTTGGTAGCTTTTCGCTAATTTTTATTGATCTAATTTCAATATATCAAAAAATGCGTTTGACAATATACCTCTAAAAAACTATTTAGAACAATCATTTTAAAGATCCGCGCGTTGCTATTTGAAATGTTGCTATTTGAAATGAAAAAAAAAGTTTGAATCTTTTTTCGCTCTGTTTTTTTGAAAATTTTATTGCATCCAAATTGGAAAAAAGTGTGTCTCCATGTAAAAGTTCAAAAAATGGGACGTTTTATTTATGTTCAATAGGGCCGAATTAAAAAATATTATGTTTTGTGAGTAAATGTCATGGTTTTTACATGAGCTCCGACAAGTGTTTTTTATAAATTTTTTACTAGATTTTGTGAGTTTTAAACAATGGTTTTTTGGCTTTTGTACTACAAGGGTTATTTCACTTTATTTTTGATTTTTGAACGATTTCCATTTTTGAGTTTCTTAGTTGCTGTCTTGTGATATTATCACAATATTGACACACTATTAGCCATGTCGTACGCAAATGAAATTGCGTACTTGATGTTGAGTCGCGAGTTGCGTTTATGTTCTATGTCCTACTTGCGCGGCGAGTGCGCTTTACACAATTTCTAAATGAATCCACTTAGCGAATCGCGTAAGGACTATTTGTTTACTCTACTCGATTTGTAAAGACATTTAACGAAGAATAAGTTAAATTGAGCAACTGTACGCGAAGTGCAAAACTAAGAGAATGAAGATTAAGGCAACTGGTATTCCACAAGTCATAACAAAACGTGAACACTAATTTCCCGCTATGGGAGATGGGAGCAACAGACTAGCATGTGAAACAACAATGACTTATACACATGCCCCTCAGGAATAAGTACACTAAATAAATTAAGTACATCGTATGATAAATTTACTGCAGTAAATTAATTTATGATGTATGACATTTCTCCCGCTTCAAAATAAATTATAATTGCATAAAGTAAATTTTTAATAACAATATGAATAATAATAATACTTATTCACTGGTTAAATAGTATCAACAATATATTTACTGGTTATCATAGCTAGTCATAATTAAAAATGTATCAAGTTTAATGGATCAGAGTTTTCACATGTCTTCTTCATCAATGATGAGTTCATTTGAAGTGCTGTGATCGGCTGGTCGTATACGGGGGTCCGTCGGTGACACCTGTCCTATGATAGGCGAGGGAAAGTCGTTTGCGATAGGTTAAACCCGCGTAGCTGTATCAACAATTGTTTGTACAACCGAAGGTTGTATCGATTCGATGTCGCCTACGCGTCGCTTCCTACGAGGAGGAGCAAAGTTCAGAGGACACGAATTAGTGGAGTCACCAGATGAATCTTCTTTATCATATCCATATTTAGGACTTTTTCTAGTCCGTTTGGTTGTTCTTGTCAGAGTATGGGGTAATGTTGTTGTTGGAACTGAAGGTGATGATAAGAGTGCTTCTTGTTGAGTATTTGTAGGAGGGGGTGCAATTAATACTTCTCCAGTTATAATTTGCTGTTCGGGAGCAGCCTCTGGAATTTTGGGTGTTGCTTGGGGAGCGAAATTTTCCGGAACTTTAGGCATGCGTACTCGCATTGCGCGAGACATGTTAGATTTATTTGAGGATACACCGCTACCAGTTTCTCGTTTCCGATTCTTCATTTTTTCGGTCTCCTTTTTGTATGCGGGTACACTCTTTGATGTGGCTAAGTATCTTAGCCTCAGTTGTTTTCTCGTGCGTTCGGGGTCCTCGGCGGTTTATGTAGTCGGTTAATTTGGTTTTTCGTTCTTCCCGAGTACCAAATTTTGCAATATCACTATTGCGTACTGTCACTACCATCTTTCCCGGCTCGCGAATGACCGAAGTGTATTGATCGGTTTTTTGTACTACCAATCCTGGGGCCAACACTTCATACAAGCCGTCCAGATTCTTCTTGGATCTCTTATGAAGGTGTTTCTTTCGGGCAATGTTTAACTGTACGGCGTGTTCTTTCAATGGAAGTGGACGATGCGCTTGCGTGGTGCGAAGGAAACGGGATTCATTATCAGTTGCTAGCCGTTCGCGAGTGGTGGCATCCTTTGTCGCCTTACACATATTGCGTTCAATTTCGTCGTCACACCGGCTGTTTCCCCAGTGTTCCTCCGGCAGCAATTCATTAGGGGTTACCGTTTCTTCATCTAAATAATGATTCAAAATTTTTTCATATCTTAGTTCAGATGATTTTGCTTGAGTACTTATATTACTAAGTGGTGTATTGGCTTTACGCCTGAAGTGAGATTCGAATGGCGAAAGCTTAGTTGTTCTATGTTTACATATGCGAAGCTGGTATATAATTGATTTTAATGCTGCTTTAATGGTGAACGAATTTACTTCTTTATTTGCGTCTTTTATACATGCCAAGCGTTGTTTAATAGTACCAATAAGTCGTTCAACTAAACCTATTGCAAGATGATCGTTTGCCGGAGCTGGTATTAGTCTGATGTTACTTTTTGTACAAAAATTTTTTACTTGGTTACCTACAAGACAACGAGCTTGGTCTATTCTTAAGGAACGAGGAGCTCCATGGATTTGTATATAATTATCTAAGAATTTTATTACATTCGAGGAATTTGCATTATCAACCAATTCTGCAGAAGGGTATTTTGAAAATCTATCAAGGCATGTTAAAATGTATATTTCATGTTCTTTTTCGTTATTAATGGGCCCTGCAAAATCTATTTGTATTTCTTGGTTTGGAACTATACATGATGTATGTGCTTTAAATTGTTTTGCGGGAATGACAAATTTTGAATTTTTACCGATAGCAGTGCAAGATTTGCACTCTATTGCTTTGACAAGCAAATCACGATTCATGTATGGCCACCAGCAGTGCTGAGCCATATATACCATCCCCCAGCTACCTGGGTGACTCGCATGTAAATCGTCAATGAGGGCATCTTTGAGTGCATTCGGAATGGCCACCTTCTCGTCCATACAAACACACCCGCCAGTCACATGAAGGTCCCGCCAATAGCTATGAAGATACGGGTTGAGTGCCTTTAGTCTTTCTTCATCTCCCCGAATTATGCAGTCCCGAACCTCTTTCAGAACTGCGTCCTTGCTTGTGAGTGATGCAATTAGACCTTTGCTAAATACTTTTCCCACCACTTGTTCAAAAGACATTACTTGGGGGGCTATCCGTTAGTGGGGTGCTTAAATTTGAGTGCGAGGAGGATCTACGTGGCGTACTTGTGGTTGCATTGTCGGTGAATGACACGCGAGGCGAAGCTCTGGTTGTTCGGGAGGAGATTGATTTTCCCTTGAGAGATGAAGCTTGTTGACTCATTGTTGATGAGAGTTGAGTTTTTTCAATTAAGTTAATTGACAAAGAGGAAGTCAACTGAATTTCAGGTTGAGTTTGGGCAAAAAGCACTTGATTGTTGTTTGTTAATTGAGCACGTGAGTTATTTAAAGTATTTGAGTGTGGCTCACTAAAAAGGGTAGGAATTTGAGGCTGATTTTTGATTGACAAGTGAGAATGACTTAATGGAGTAAATTTGGAAGTATTTTGGTAAGCGAGCGACGCTTTTCTTGTGTTTACTAGCATTTGAGACTCAATTTGTACAGGATTAGTTGTAAATGGTAGACTATGTGACGCAAATTTAGAGTGAATTGGGTAATTAGTAACTTGCTTTGCAAAAGAGTCATCTGAGGAATGCATTCTAGTCTTTTGACTAAATAACAAAGTATTATGCCGGGCGGGTGTTAAATTGTTAAAGGAAAAGCGTACTCGCGATGCGAGATCGGAGGTGGTATTAATTAAATTAGAAGTGTTAACTTTTGAAGTAGGATATGTATGAGCGAATACGGAATCATTTTGACTTGAATGTACTCGCTGATCATGTGCACTAGTACAAATAATACTATTAGTGGAATGGAGATATAAGTTATGTTTTTGATCCGCGATTGATTTAGTATTATTAGTTAAATGTACGTGCGGGGCGTGTGTACTATACAGATGATTGAATTTAAAGGAGGTTACATTAGAGTTGTATTTTCGCGCCGCGAGATTCGAACTATCATTTGTTAAGCGTACATGCTGGGCGGAATTTATGTCTAAATTGGAAGTTTGTTTTGAACAGAATTTAGAACTATTGTTTCGCGGGGCGAGATTTGAACTAATATCTGTTAAGCGTACACGCTGGGCGGAATTTATGTCTGAATTAGAGGTTTGTTTTGAATAGAATTTTGAACTATTGTTTCGCGGGGCGAGTAAATCATGAATTTCAGTTTGAGGATTTGGTGTTACGTAATTTATGGTTAAAACTTGTGCTGTATTGGTGGTGGAATTTTTCTTTTCACCATCAATATCAATATATAATTTATGAAGTGAATTAGCTGAGAGATTGTGTTTTCGTTGAAGTAATTGAGCATCAGAATGTATGCTCGATAATGTTGCAACTAAAAGTTCCTCGTCATATTTGGAAACACTTTTTGCTGGTTGATATCGATTTCGAGATATGTAATCAACTAGTCCCATTTTCGCGCCAAGTAGATGCTCTATTGAGAATTGATAAGGCAAAAGACGATCAACCCATCGTGATAACCTACTATTGTAACTTTTATTTGATCGATGTTCTTTTAAAATGGAAAGTAATGCGCGGTGATCAGTGATAACAGTAAATTCTTTACCATACAAATAATTTTTTTTAAATATTCTATGGACCAAACTACCCCAAGAAGTTCTAATTCGTTAAAACTATAACGTTTTTCACTACTGTTTAAAAATCGGGATGCAAAAGATATCGGCTTCCAACCGTCCACTGTTAGTTGTTCTAGTGCTGCTCCCAATCCGGAGCGAGAAGCATCACATTTGATTCGTGTTTCAAGTTGGGGGTTATAGTGAATGTTTTCTGTATGATTTGCTATGCGAGTTTTAATGGCATTAAAATGTAGTGTATGAGTGTCAGTCCAAATGTATTTAGTGGACTTACGAAGTAGAGGTCTTAAAGGATGGCAAAGTTGAGCTAAACTGGGAATAAATTTACTGATATAGTGGACTGAGCCGAGAAATGAGCGTAATTTTTTAAGTGTATTAGGTGGTTGTAATGACATAATAGAGGATGTTTTGGATTCGAGTGGCGCTATCCCAGATTGAGTTATATTATATCCTAACCAGTAAATTTGTTGTTTCGCAAAGTGGCATTTCGGAAGGTTAATTCGAAGGTTATCTGCATCCAGTTTTTTAAGACAATCTAATACAAGTTGGAAGTGATCATCTTCTTAACCTTTGCTAACAATTAAAATGTCGTCTAAGAAACAGAATGTTTTTTTAAGTCCAATCGGGGTGTAATCCATTGCCTTCTGAAACTCGGCAGGCATGTCTGTAAGACCGTAGAATCCCGTCTTGAATCGATATGTGCCTGTCATGTCACCACTTACAATATTAAAATTACAATGATTAGCAGTTTCATGGTGTAAGTTTAGTTGGCTGTTTGCATATTTAAGATCGATAGTAGAGAAATAGATTTGTTCCGCTGGTTCTGTTTTGTAGTTTGTTATTATTTGTGATATCGAATCCATAAGTGTTTCAATATTTGGCATCTGATATTTGTTCTTGTGTATTGCTTTGTTAGGAGTTTTAGAATCTAATCCTAACTTTATGGTTTGATCTCGTTTGACTGTGATTACAATAGGTGAAATAAAATATTGGTCAGAACAGTTATTCAGTTTTTCTATATGTCCCTCTACAAGAAGTTTTTTAATTTCATTATTTACTTGTTCTTGTAAATTAATGGGTACTCTTCTACCCTTATGATGTTCGGGCTGAAAATTTCGATGGAATTTAGATTTGACAATGTGTATTTTTGAGCGACCAATACGTGTAATAAAAGTTGAGGAAATTGTTGTGCGATACGTGTTTTAAATGGACATTGAGATGTGATAGTGTTGACCATACTACCTTCATGTTTTGGGATTTGAGTTACTGAGATTCCGAAAGCGTCAAATAGATCTCTACCCACTAGTGGTTTTAGCCCATCACGGACTACTACAAATTCAACTTCTTTAAGTCGCCATCCATTGCTCGCAATTGGTGCCTGTATCATACCCGTCACGTTTATGGGTTCGTTTGAAAATGTTTTGAGTTCCTGGGGAGGCGCTATCATCAGCCAACGAGCAAGGGGAGAATTTTCCACAATTTCCGAAGCAAGAGACTCGGGCAAAATACTGCATACACTGCCTGAATCAATGAGAAGTCCAACGTGGTTATTACCAATTTGTAAGATGGTGTTCTTTGGTTCGATCTGTATTGTGTTAGTGCGATGCTAGCGACCATATTGTCAACTGAGCTATCGTAGTCCGATTGGCATTGCGGGTTATAATTCATATTTTGTATAACGTTTACCGTTTGGTCAGTTGTAGTTTCTTCAACGGAGTTAACATTAGAGCGATTAGATTTATTTGATGATGACTTCGGTTTCCTGCACACTCGCGAAAAAATGTTTTGGAGGCCACAATTATTGCAAGTCTTGCCTCTCGCAATACACTTGACTTTATGATTAGCTGACCAAGTTAAGCCACAGTTCCTGCAGAGTTGGTTTGGTGATCGAGGAAAGCTAGATGTAGCCGGCCGTTGATTCGGTGGTCGAAAAGATCGTTGAGGAATTATTGCATTAACTTGGGGAGCAGATTGCGAGTTTGTAATTTGTAGTTGGTTTCTTTGACCTAGCTCCATATTTATGGCCAAACGTAATGCTTGGGCTGGTTCTAAAGTTTCTCGCAACAATTCCCGTTGAATTTCTGGATCTAACATATTTGCAATAAATAAATCTCTGATGAGGGTGTCTTCTTGACTTCCGAGCTCACAATTCTCAGAAAGTTCTTTCAATTTTCCGAAGAAATTTTCGATGGACTCTCCTCTTGTCTGTTTTGTGGTGAGAAGTACAGATCTATCAAATGTGATATTGCGCTGACGAATAAATGCTGTTTCCATGATTGTCCAAAGTTCTGCTGTTGAGAGACTGTCCATCTTGAGGTGTGGTTTTGGCTACAAACAATTCGACGTCCTTCAGTGCCCAAACTGAGGTATAGCATTGACACAGTCTTTCGATCGGCCTGTGCCCATGGTTTGTCTCCGCACATTATTCCTATCTCCAGTTGTCTCTGACACCGATTTTCCCAGTTCATTTTTGATTGAGCGTTCCTCGCCAATCTTTCCCTCTCCGATTGTGCCGATGATCCTGTTATCGTAACCTCATAGATCGGCGCAAGTGGTAGTTGCACTGTATCGGGTTTTGGTTCCAACAAAGTGTCTATTGTAATATTCTCCTTCGCAAGAAGAGCTAACTTGGCCTGCATCTGCCACTTTTCCCAATTCAGCGGCGGGTCTACACTAGGTTTATCCCAAAATGGCTCAATGCAAAGTGGGGTCCGCTTCTGAGCTGCTGACTGCGCCATGTCGTACGCGAATGAAATCGCGTACTTGATCTTGAGTCGCGAGTTGCGTTTATGTTCTATGTCCTACTTGCGCGGCGAGTGCGCTTTACACAATTTCTAAATGAATCCGCTTAGCGAATCGCGTAAGGACTATTTGTTTGCTTTACTCGATTTGTAAAGACAGTTAATGAAGAATAAGTTAAATTGAGCAACTGTACGCAAAGTGCAAATCTAAGAGAATGAAGATTAAGGCAACTGGTATTCCAGAAGTCATAACAAAACGTGAACACTAATTTCCCGCTATGGGAGATGGGAGCAACAGACTAGCATGTGAAATAACAATGACTTATACACATGCCCCTCAGGAATAAGTACACTAAATAAATTAAGTACATCGTATGATAAATTTACTGCACTAAATTAATTTATGATGTATGACATGCCAAATAGCACAATAATGGCCTTGAAAGAAGTCGCAATTGCTTTAACATAATTGACATTTTGATTCTTTGCGTGTATTTATTTTTTGTAGCTTCAGGAGATTATGGATGAATACTGGTCTCCTGGGCTTTGTATGAAGGCATAAAGGAAGCCTTTTAATGATTACAGTTGATTGCTTAAAGTTTAAATGTTTTTAAACAAAAATGTGTTCTAAAATCATAAACAATTTTTAAACTTTGCCTTTTTCCTTTTGCCTACTTGAGAGCTATCATATTTTTTCGGTTGCAAGTAAATTTGATTAGTAAATTTTTGTTTGATGCTATTTTTACTTTGATATTAAGTTTTTAAACGGAGAATAGGTAAAATTTAATTTTAGTCGCAATTAAGGCTTGTTGCTTTTATTTTCAATTTTGTGTTTGCCTCGTCATTTATACTTGTTATTGGAAAATGTCATCGGCTCCCTAATATGGTTTTTTTGAAATTATTTAGCAGATAGAGTTGATAGCCATTTTTTAGATGGATACACAGTTTAATTTTGAACAATATATTTTTTGATAGTTTTCTATCTCTTCCTCATTTGGCCAACATTTAAGTCAAAATGTGGTTAATGTGATCGGAGCTTTAATTACAAACACACATTACGGAACCTCATTGTTTGTCTTCAAAATCAAGATCTCTGTATGTGCAATTGTCAGATTGCAAATGGCTTTTTTATCTGCATTTAGTATTGGTAGGGAATTTTGCAGCAATAAACATCAATAAAAATTTTTGAAATGTCTCTCTAATTGAGAGGTTGTTAAACTATTGTGGAAATGGAGTACTTTAGTTGTGAAAAAGAATTGAAAGTAGACAACAGTTACCAGGGGGTTGAGGGTAGAAAGTGGAAAAATATTGTTAATAATTTTAACACTTGTTAAAAAATGTGCCTCTGGAACAATAGTCAAAATTGGACTATTGTTTTCTGATGTCTTTGTTGCCCACACTTGCTTAGAATTTGAATCGTAAAATATGGTTCCCAAAAAGGCCGACATAAGTTCTAGTAAATTTACCAGATAAATGTGTATGCTTTGCAGCGAAATTAATATTAAAAAAGTAACCTGAATGAATATAATTTGTTTTCCTTGACTGGAGAAATCTGTGATTCGGCTAAAGTATTGAGAAGGAGTCAACCCGAATGCGTGCCCGAAGATTTTGTATGTCTCATAATGATACGTACAGCAACCTGAAAATCAAGAACACCACTATTGCTGCCAATTATTTTTCGATTTTAGTTTTATAAAAAGGGAACTATCGGCTGCAGTGCCGAGTTCCAAAAGATTATAAGCATTGTGAAAACCATAAAAGTACAATATTGTTTTCTGTAAACCATTCTTGGAGACTCAAGATAATTGTACTGGGATACGGTTAGACAATAAATCTTTTCATTTATACTTAAAAAACTATGTACGTATGAAATTTGAAGTTATCGTTAAGCTACATATTCAAGGTTCCATTGAGAAGTCGCAAACACTTGAAGAGATTGCACACTATCACTTTGTGAATGAACTTTTGTGGCACTTAACTTCTAAACTCGCTGTATTTTCCCTTCTTCATAGGAAACATAAGGTTTGGCTTTGATCTTATTTTAATTCAAGAGAAATAAATTTGACTGCATACAGTTTTTTTTTAAAAAAAATTATCACGGTGGTAGAAATTGAAGACCAATGATTGGAGATTGTTTTGAATACATTTCTGCTCTCTCTCACCACTCAGATAACTTTTTCGATAGACAATCATTCAATAACCATATTTGGTTTGTTTGATCTGAACAACACCCAATATTTTTGTATGTTTGTTCTGGCCAGTCCCGACATTTCGGTCTGCTCGGTCTAACCACTACAAATGCTTCGATCTGTTTAGTCTGACAAATGCCCACATTTTGGTTTGTTTGTTTTGGCGAGTGCTTGCATTTTGGTCTGTCGATTTAGCCAATAGCCACATTTTGATGTCTTTTGGTTCTGTTTGTTTTGGCCTATACCCCCACTTTGATCTCTTTGTTCTAGCCAATACCCACATTTCGGTATGTTTTTGGTATGTCTGGCCGTTATCCAAATTTTGGTTTGTTTGATCTCTGCCCACATATCGGTTTGGCCGATTGGCTTGGCAATGGTTTGGCTTCAGGTCTGTTTGGTTTGATCAAAATTCTTTTCATTCTGGCTGAAGGTGGCCAAAATCTATTCGTACTGGCTAATACCTCAACGTCCCAGAAACCCTTTGGAGAATTTTTTGAATAAATTTTGAGTGATTTCTGCCCTTTATCACCCCTCAACTAAATTTGGATTGAAGGTTTTCAACCACTACCACATTTTCTATTTACAATTCGGTCTTCTCGTTTTAGTCAATGAAACAACTGCTATCTGTTTTGTCTGGCCGAAACCCAATTTTCGGTCTGTTCCATTTAGCCAATCACCGCATTTTGGTCTGTTTGATCTAGCCACTGAATCTGCCAAGTCTGAATCTGCACTGAATCTGCACATGATCTAGCCACTGAATCTGCACATTCCAATCTGCCAAGTCTAGCCCCTATGCACATTTTGGTCTCTTTTTTGACAAATATACCACAATTGGTCTGTTTTTTCGGGCGAGTATCCACATTTTTGGCTATTTTGTCTGGCCAGCACCCAAATTTTTGTTTGATCTGTCCAATCAATCCCAAATTCTGGTATGGGCGTTTTTCTAGCCAATTGTCTGGTCAAAAGTTTTTTTTGACTCAACGTCTGCTCAGTCTGACTAAAGTTGGCCAGAGTCTATTTGTTACGGCCAATACTTAATTTTGGATATTCCTGGTCTGGAATCCCTTGTCCGCAACCCGAGTCGGTCTAACCAATACCAGTTTTAGTTCACAGATCACATCCTGCAAAAACAATTTCCTACGTGATTTGAATATTATATTCAATCTGGTCAGTACTCATGTTTTTTCTGGCTAATTGGTTGGCTAGTGGTCTGTCGTTATGTCTGTTTATTCTGACCGAGAGTTTTTTCTGACCGAGACACCAGTCTAGCCAATGGTGACCGAAGTCTGTTTAGTGTGATTGAGGGTTGCCAATTTCTGTTGGCTCTGGTCAAAAATTAATATTGGGTATGCCTTCTCTGGAACCCCCTGTCCGCAACCCAAGTCTGTCCGACCAATACTTGTCTTGGGTCATAGGCCACATCCTGGAGAGATATTTACACTTCGCGACATAAATGTTTTATAGTACCACAAACTATCTGGAGACTATTTTGATTACATTTTGAGAGGTTTCTGGCCTCTCTCACCACTCAACAATCTCTTTTGATAGAGAGGCCATCAGCCAATAACCAGATTTTGGTTTGTTTGGACTCAACTACGCACCACATTTTTGTATGTATTGTCTGGCCAGTACCCACATTTTGGTCTGGCCAATTGTCTGACCAACGGTCTGGCCTTTGATCTCTTGGTCTGACGAAGATTCTTTTCAGTCTGGCCAATGTTGACCAAGGTCTGTTTTGTTTGGCCGAGGGTGACCAAAGTCTGATCGCTCCGGCCAACTCTTAATTTTGGGTTTGGTTTTTCTGGATCCCCCTTTCCGCTGGCCAATGCCTGTCTTGGGGCACGGGGGCACGGACTGCACCTTGGGAAGCAATTTAAACTTCATGGCTTTAATTTTGTAGCATCCCAAAAACTCTCTATTGATTACGTTTATATAATTTTATTCGAGCAGGAAAATGTAATTCAATTAAATGCAAAATTTTGATCTTGATTACTCCTTACCGCCTGAGAACCGATCAACAGCGTAATGTGAGAATATATTGAAGCTCGTGAAAACCCTGCGTATCATGTTAAAGTAAACGCGCCTCTCCAATGCAGTGGGTCTTGTGTCACCAGCAGTACCTCTTACTGCATTATGTCTGGGTCCAATGTAGTATCTCCTCAAGCAGAAGTAACTACTGAAAATTTAACAACAAATAACTGCATCTACTTGAAGATTATACTTTAACAACCCTAACATATATTGTCCTTTTCAACGCAACTCAAGACGTTGGAAGTCGTTGGTATACTCGGTTCCAGAATACAAAAAAAATGTTATCCGAAAAAGGCTTTGTACATGGTTTAATTTCTGCTTGTTAATATTTTCGGAATAGAAGGTGCATGGATTGACAACAAAAGTTCTCAGAAAAACGTTGGTATGTTTTTGTTATATTTAGATTTATATTGAGAATACCACAAGGATTTGGATAATAAACAATAAGTGATGACATAAATATTCATGTAGCTAAAAGTATCGCGGTATGGCGATCATTTTATTCCTAAAACAATTTACTCAACGAAGAAGCTTTGCAGACTCGAATATTTTTATGTTCAAATGTAAGGTTGTGATGAGACATGGCGCTACTGTTCAGATTCGCATAACTCTAGTTTTCAGCGTAACTATCATCGGTTTTCATCGCTTTTTATCGTGAAATTACGAAAACATTTGTCAAAAAGATGAAAAAAAAGAAAAAAACATATCTCTGCATATAAATTACGATAAAACCTCACTAGGAATCTCGGTCACAAAACATCAAACTTCTCAGAAGAGATCGTCTGATTCTTCGTTGTCAAATGAAATTCTCACACGTGGCAGATTGATTTGAAAAAAATTTTGAGCAAAACCCCAATGTTCCACTCACATAAAAACGATAAAAATCAGCGCTAAAAATAAGAATATTGAATGACAAAAGAGTAACAATTAGTTCATATGCTACATACATTTTTAAAACACCAAATTGCGTAATAAAAATTTTCACGGAATCTCATTCTCCACAAAGCATCATTGGTAAAAAACAATTAAGATTAGTGGATTCACATAAACAGAAGTTTTGATCAAATGCAGCCTCAGAACCTAATAAAATTCCAAATTAATATAAAAATCTTTGTTGCCTCAATCAAGCCGGAATGTTTTTTCGAAGGAATTAAATCAGTGCAAAATTTTTAAAGTCTCATGTCTTCATTCGAACTCTGTTTGGAAGTTTTATGTCAGTATTCAAGACTGCAGCAGTCAAAACGAAAACTGTTGAATTGAGCAAAAGGCTCGCCAGAGTTCATCTGATTCAATCGCAATTCGACTTCTTTGTTAAAAACATGATAAATTCTTTATTTGTTTTTGATCAAGCGTCAATGACGCAAGCAGAAACAATTACAAGGAGCTTCCCTGTCAATAAGTCAATTAAAGTGTCTTTTTAACTTAATAAAAATCATATTAACAACAAAAAACCGCGACAAAGCAGAAAAAGGACAGACATTAGGCCAGACGAAGCCGATCCACCCAGGGCAAACCAAAAACACCCAAAGCACACTCATATTTTTGGTGGCACCAGCTAAAGCGTGATATGTACCCCGAAATTTTATAATTTATACAATGCAGTAAACCTTTTGAGCCTGCAGGTCAAATCTTAGTTCCCAGGTTGAGGACCAGACTGAAATGGTTTCTGCTCAGACCATCTTAGACAAAAGTGACCTCTGAACAGACAAACCCAGACTGATTTGTCTTCTGATCAGACTATTGTGCGCTCGAATGTCAGCCCTGATCAGACTAGTGTGCGCTCGAAAACGCCTATGGTCAGACTTATGTGCGCTCGAAATTGCCTCTGATCAGACTAAAGTGCGTTCAAAATGTTCTGATCAGAGAATGGAATTGAACATGAAAAAATCTCAATATTGTTATAATATATTCATTTCAAGAAAATTGATGTTTTTCGGAAATATATTCAACTAAGGAAAAAACAATTTTAAAAATATTGCTAATGAAAAGAAATCCCAAGTGCCAAAAAAGATATTATTGGGTATGCCATTAATTCATGTTTTTGACTGAATAGACGAAATTAGACAGCTTTGCATAATAACGTTTTGATCTACAGTTATTCCAAAGTTTTTCAAAAGGGGACCGGCAGTTGCTATCAACTGGACCTCTTGTTTCTGATCAACCCATCAGGTTCTCGATGAGTGTCTGATCAGAATGTTGCTGTATTATTGCCTCTTGGGAGAGACAACCTCTGTCAGTAAATAAAACGAAAACTTGGAAAAAAAATTCGCTCAAATCGGCCTCTGATCAGACAACACTGACACGCTCAACACTGCCTCTGGTCAGACCGTCCCAGACCGAAATGACCTCTGATCAGACAAGTATCAGACCATTGTCCAGACAAAAGTGCGCTCGAAGTCTTCTCCAGATCATGTAATTCCAGCGCACCGAGAACATGTGTGCGCTAGAGGATGCTCTGATCAGAGGTCACTTCGGTCTGGCCACCTCGACCTGGGTATTTGACTATTTTTATGAGAAAACTGTCGTTTCTGGGAACAACGCAGCTTACGGAAATAAGGTTAAGTTTACTTAACGTACACTATTTACTAGTTTCTAAATATAACCTGTTGCAAATGGTCATTCCATCTCTCCATACTTTTTTGTAGAGGGCACGCTCTCCTCTTGGGCATGTATCAGGTGACACAACTTGTTTGAACTATAATGAGAGCCAACAATGTTGATTCTACAGAACTTGAAGAAATCCGAGGTTTTTCATAGCCAGACCAAATAACCAAAAAATAGGTAATAGACAGTTTATATACGTCTGACACTCCCACTGCAGAACTTTCTGCCAACAAAACCTCGTATATTGTAGCAGGCCGGTTCATATTGTGTTTGTTTCGAATCTCGGATAGACATTTCTCCGTGGCCTTTGTTTTGGCCTTTTCTTTTTTAGGAGAAACTTTTTTATCGATCAATGAACGATATTTTTTCGGCTGTCGTTGGCCTAATACTGGTTCTAGTGTTACAGCAGCTCAAACTCTGACTGCAATTTTTATTCAGTTTCTCAATTTTGTCGATGGCTTTTTCCTCTTTAGCAGCATTGACTTTTAAATTAGCCAACTCTTGCTTCAAAACTAAATAGACTGCTCTAGTTCAGTATTTTTGACTGCTGCTGCCTGAGAAAATATCTCGTAACCTCTCAGACCCTCAGACTCGGCGCTTCTTTTACCCAATATTTCTTTTGTTGCCTCTTTGGCCTTGTCACAAATTTATCTAGTTTTTGTCGAAGATTGAAGAGTTCTTTTTGAAGTGAAGAGTTTGTACTTTTCAACTTCTCTAATTGCGTGCACTGGTTTTGCAGTTACACTTCAGTCTACAGAGCGCGAGCCGAACATCAGCGGATGACAAATTCTAGCGTAAACACTTTCCGACTACGCAAAAGACAAGATTACACACAATCCCCGGGGAAATTTCGGAAATAATTTTCCACAATTCTGGCATATAGTACACATTTTCACCAATTTGCGGGATCTCGTTGCTCGCTATATTGAATAAAAAACCCTGTTTACTTCTAAAATGATCAATTTTTTCACTCTGTACTCAAGATGTTTTTTTTTTGGTCTTGAGATCAAGACAACTTTTTCTCTCTCTTTTTGGTCTTAAACTCAAGACAACTTTTATTCTTTTTTTGGGCCTTGAACTAAAGACATTTTTTTTCTTTTTTGGTCTCAAAATTGGGAAGTCCCCCCTTTGTCAAATAACTGACTCTTTTAAGGACCCTTTATCTTCAGTCATTTTCTTTTGATCTCGGCGTTCATTTATTAATTCGAGTAATTGATTATACATACGTGTTCAATTTACGGGGTCAAAGCTCCGCAAAAGTTGTTGCCAAGACAGTCCAATAAAAACTAATCCTAAATAGATGAACAGTTTTGGAAAATGTTTTACAAATTGAACAAAGAGATAGACTGTTTAGACTGACACAACAATGTCCTTGGCTTTTAACCAAGTTTATAAGCTTTCCGTTTTCAAGTTCCGAAAAATTTTATTTGCCAGATAATTTTCCTGCTGAAACTGGCCATTCCAGTGAATACCAATTTCGTGACTGTATTTTCCATCCAAATCTTGGAATGCTTCCCGACTTATAATTTGTTTAATATTATGGCTTTTTGTTGCAGCAATTTGACTCTGCTTTAAGTGTGATGTGGAAAAAACGCTACGATAGTTTTTATCACTGATATTTAAGTTACTACTCATCGGCCACTGATATAATTCACAATTGAATTTCTTCAATCATTCTCCAGATTGTTGAAAACTGCCGTTTTCTATTATGACGAATTTGGGTACAGCGGGTTAAGGTTTTGCGATTGTATAATTATGATAAAAAATTCTGATCTTCTATTAACACAGGATCTTATTCTGAGCAAAAACATTTTCTCGTTCGAGGTATACTTTTCATTAAAGAAGAAATTGCTGAATTACTAAACAACATTAGCGTTCTAAAAAAGAAACTATAGTATCCAATTGAACAATTTAACAAAAAAAACAACCGATTTTTTTTATAAACCTTATTTATGGCCTGCCTAAAAAGTTTGTATGTGGTACCAAAAGTCATCTGAAGCTGTTACTATCATAATATTTGTGAGCTGTAAGCCAATGGAGCAAAGAAAGAACACACTATAGAGGGTGCTGTTGAACGCAAGTTTAGAAATACTAGTGACTTTTAAGAGACTTAAAGAAAGTATGAAAAAACATAGGAGGTTTGGATTTTTTTACTGTATAGTAGCCGCACGTGCGAAATAAGTTATGTCTTTGGCTAATTGAGCGTGTTACTTGTTCAAATTGCAAAGTTAGAATTTAAATTAATAAGTAGATTAATGTTGAATAAATTTGGGCTATATAAATTATTATTAAATAGGTTTTTTTAGCTCTGATGGTAGGTTTAGTGTTCAATGAATGAATTTAATCATCCTTTTGTCGATGTCCGATATCAATTCTGTCATTTTGGTAAATTTGCCCAGTCGATTACGATATGTCAGTTTTGTTGATTTGGCTTGAAGCCCGAGCTTTGTCTAATCAAAGGTCTATTTTCTTTTCTGACATCTATTAACCTTATATCAGCCATAAATCAGGTAGAAAATTGAGTTTTAAACTAAACCTTTCAGCTTGAAACTCACAGTTTATAGTGCATCTTTATTCATATAGGTGCGACACTCAAACTACCGCTCTTTTAAGAAGAATAGAATGTACCTCTCACTCAAAAATCGAACAATATTTTAAATCACAGATCTTATTATATTAACGTCTTATTACAAGAATGTTTAAAATTTCATATGAAAATTTAAATTATCAGTTTTCGTCTTTCATAACTTTTTTTGCCTCGTCGAATCCAAATTCGTTGTACGCTTCTTGCGCCGCATTTTTTCCAGAATTTGATATGACCGGTTGATGGTCTCGAAGAACTTTTTGTCTCCACCAGCATCATTTTGTGGTAGTGTTTCATGATCTGAACGTTTTATGCAGAACTTTTTCTCAACAAAACCTCGTATATTGTAGCAGGCCGGTTTATATTGTGTTTGTTTCGAATCTCGGATAGACATTTCTCCGTGGCCTTTGTTTTGGCCTTTTCTTTTTTAGGAGAAACTTTTTTATCGATCAATGACCGATATTTTTTCGGCTTTCGTTGGCCTAATACTGGTTCTAGTGTTACAGCAGCTCAAACTCTGACTGCAATTGTCATTCAGTTTCTCAATTTTGTCGATGGCTTCTTCCTCTTTAGCAGCATTGACTTTTAAATTAGCCAACTCTTGCTTCAATACTAAATAGACTGCTCTTGTTCAGTATTTTTGACTGCTGCTGCCTGAGAAAAATATCTCGTCACCTCTCAGACCCTCAGACTCGGCGCTTCTTTTACCCAATATTTCTTTTGTTGCCTCTTTGGCCTTGTCACAAATTTATCTAGTTTTTGTCGAAGATTGAAGAGTTCTTTTTGAAGTGAAGAGTTTGTACTTTTCAACTTCTCTAACTGCGGGCACTGGTTTTGCAGTTAAACTTCAGTCTACAGAGCGCGGGACTGAACATCAGCGGATGACAAGTTATAGCGCAAACAAAAAACTTTCCGACTACGCAAAAGACAAGGTTACACACAATCCCGGGGAATTCTCGGAAATAATTTTCCACAATTCTGGCATATAGTACACATTTTCACCAATTTGCGGGATCTCGTTGCCCGCTATATTGAATAAAAAACCCTGTTTACTTCTAAAATGATCAATTTACTTACTCTGTACTCAAGATGTTTCTTTTTTTGGTCTTGAGATCAAGACAACTTTTTCTCTCTTGTTTTGGTCTTAAACTCAAGACAATTTTCATTCTTTTTTTGGGCCTTGAACTAAAGACATTTTTTTGGTCTCAAAATCGGGAAGTCCCCCCTTTGTCAAATAACTGACTCTTTTAAGGACCTTTCTCTTCATTCATTTTCTTTTAATCTCGGCGTTCATTTATTAATTCGAGTAATTGATTATATATACGTGTTCAGTTTACTGGGTCAAAGCTCCGCAATAGTTGTTGCCAAGACAGTCCAATAATAACTAATCCTGAATAGATGAACAATTTTGGAAAATGTTTTACAAATTGAACAAAGAGGTAGATTTTTGAGGCTGACACAAAAATGTCCTTGGCGTTTAACCAAGTTTATAAGCTTTCCGTTTTCAAGTTCCGAAAAATTTTATTTGCTAGATAATTTTCCTGCTGAAACTGGTCATTCCAGTGAATACAAATTTTGTGACTGTATTTTCCATCCGAATCTTGGAATGCTTCCCGACTTATAAATTGTTTACTATTATGGCTTTTTGTTGGAGCAATTTGACTCTGCTTTGAGTGTGATGTGGTAAAAAAGCTACGATAGTTTTTATCACTGGTAGAAGAAAAAATCTGATCTTCTATTAACACAGTATTTTATTCTGAGCAAAAACATTTGAGAAAAAAATCATTAAAGACGAAATTGCTGAATTACTAAACAACATTAGCGTTCTAAATAAGAAATTATAGTCTCCGGTTGAACAATTTAACAAAAAAACAACCGATTTTTTTATAAACCTTATTTATGGCCTGTCTAAAAAGTTTGTATGTGGTACCAAAAGTCATCTGAAGCTGTTACTATCATAATATTTGTGAGCTGTAAGCCAATGGAGCAAAGAAAGAACACACTATAGAGGGTGCTGTTGAACGCAAGTTTAGAAATACTAGTGACTTTTAAGAGACTTAAAGAAAGTATGAAAAAACATAGGAGGTTTGGATTTTTTTTACTGTATAGTAGCCGCACGTGCGAAATAAGTTATGTCTTTGGCTAATTGAGCGTGTTACTTGTTCAAATTGCAAAGTTAGAATTTAAATTATTAAGTAGATTAAAGTTGAATAAATGTTGGGCTATATAAATTATTATTTAATAGGTTTTTTTTTAGCTCTGATGGTAGGTTTAGTGTTCAATGAATGAATTAAATCTCCTTGTCTCGGTGTCCGATATCAATTCTATCATTTTGGTAAATTAGCCCAGTCGATTACAATATGTTAGTTTTGTTGATCTAAACGTTTTATGCAGAACTTTTCACCAACAAAACCTCGTATATTGTAGCAGGCCGGTTTATATTGTGTTTGTTTCGAATCTCGGATAGACATTTCACCGTGGCCTTTGTTTTGGTCTTTTCTTTTTTAAGAGAAACTTTTTTATCGATCAATGACCGATATTTTTTTCGGCATGTGTTGGCCTAATACTTGTTCTAGTTTTACAGCAGCTCAAGCTCCGGCCGCAATTGTCATTCAGTTTCTCTATTTTTTCGATGGCTTCTCCCTCTTTAGCAGCATTGACTTTTAAATTGGCCTACTCTTGCTTCAATACATTGATAGCTTGCTCTTGTTTATTAATTCCGACTGCTGCTGCCTACAAAACATCTTGTAACGCCTCAGACTCTGTGCTCCATTTGCCGAATACTTCTTTTGTTGCCTCTTTGGCCTGGTCACAAAGGTTATTCAGTTTTTGCCGATGCTCGCAGAGTTCTTTTCGAATTGAAGAGTTTGTACTTTTCAACTTCTTTAGGTTACACTTCAGTCTACAGAGCGCGGGACCGAACATTTGCAGATGCCAAGTTCTAGAGTAAGCACTTTCCGACTCCGCGAGAGACAAGAATCCACACAATCCCTGGGAAATCTGGGAAAAAGTTTCCCTAATTCTGGCATATAGTACACATATTCACCAATTTGCGGGATCTCGTTGGCAGCTATATTGAAAAAAAAACCCTTTTCACTTCTAAAGTTGCTCACTATTTTCCGTCTTGTACTCAATATTTTTCATTTTTGGGTCTTGAGATCAAAGCAAATTTTTCTCTCTTTTTTGGTCTTGAATTCCGGACAACTTTTTTTTCTTTTTGGTCTCAAACTCGAGACATCCCCACTTTTTTTTCACATAACTGACTCTTTTAAGTGCCCTTTCTCTTCAATCATTTTCTTTATATCTCGGCTTTCATTTATTAATTCGAGTAATTGATTATACATACATGGCCAGGTTACGGGGTCAAAGCTCCGCAATAGTTGTTGCCAAGACGGTCCAATAACAACAAATCCTAAATCGATGAACAATTTTGGAAAATGTTTTACAAATTGAAAAAAGAGGTGGACTGCTGAGACTGACACAGCAATGTCCTTCACTTTTAACTAAGTTTATAAGCTTTCCGTTTTCAAGTTCCGAAAAATTTTATTTGCTAGATAATTTTCCTGCTGAAACTGGTCATTCCAGTGAATACAAATTTTGTGAGTGTATTTTCCATCCGAATCTTGGAATGCTTCCCGACTTATAAATTGTTTACTATTATGGCTTTTTGTTGGAGCAATTTGACTCTGCTTTGAGTGTGATGTGGTAAAAACGCTACGATAGTTTTTATCACTGGTAGAAGAAAAAATCTGATCTTCTATTAACACAGTATTTTATTCTGAGCAAAAACATTTGAGAAAAAAATCATTAAAGACGAAATTGCTGAATTACTAAACAACATTAGCGTTCTAAATAAGAAATTATAGTCTCCGGTTGAACAATTTAACAAAAAAACAACCGATTTTTTTATAAACCTTATTTATGGCCTGTCTAAAAAGTTTGTATGTGGTACCAAAAGTCATCTGAAGCTGTTACTATCATAATATTTGTGAGCTGTAAGCCAATGGAGCAAAGAAAGAACACACTATAGAGGGTGCTGTTGAACGCAAGTTTAGAAATACTAGTGACTTTTAAGAGACTTAAAGAAAGTATGAAAAAACATAGGAGGTTTGGATTTTTTTACTGTATAGTAGCCGCACGTGCGAAATAAGTTATGTCTTTGGCTAATTGAGCGTGTTACTTGTTCAAATTGCAAAGTTAGAATTTAAATTATTAAGTAGATTAAAGTTGAATAAATGTTGGGCTATATAAATTATTATTTAATAGGTTTTTTTTTAGCTCTGATGGTAGGTTTAGTGTTCAATGAATGAATTAAATCTCCTTGTCTCGGTGTCCGATATCAATTCTATCATTTTGGTAAATTAGCCCAGTCGATTACAATATGTTAGTTTTGTTGATCTAAACGTTTTATGCAGAACTTTTCACCAACAAAACCTCGTATATTGTAGCAGGCCGGTTTATATTGTGTTTGTTTCGAATCTCGGATAGACATTTCACCGTGGCCTTTGTTTTGGTCTTTTCTTTTTTAAGAGAAACTTTTTTATCGATCAATGACCGATATTTTTTTCGGCATGTGTTGGCCTAATACTTGTTCTAGTTTTACAGCAGCTCAAGCTCCGGCCGCAATTGTCATTCAGTTTCTCTATTTTTTCGATGGCTTCTCCCTCTTTAGCAGCATTGACTTTTAAATTGGCCTACTCTTGCTTCAATACATTGATAGCTTGCTCTTGTTTATTAATTCCGACTGCTGCTGCCTACAAAACATCTTGTAACGCCTCAGACTCTGTGCTCCATTTGCCGAATACTTCTTTTGTTGCCTCTTTGGCCTGGTCACAAAGGTTATTCAGTTTTTGCCGATGCTCGCAGAGTTCTTTTCGAATTGAAGAGTTTGTACTTTTCAACTTCTTTAGGTTACACTTCAGTCTACAGAGCGCGGGACCGAACATTTGCAGATGCCAAGTTCTAGAGTAAGCACTTTCCGACTCCGCGAGAGACAAGAATCCACACAATCCCTGGGAAATCTGGGAAAAAGTTTCCCTAATTCTGGCATATAGTACACATATTCACCAATTTGCGGGATCTCGTTGGCAGCTATATTGAAAAAAAAACCCTTTTCACTTCTAAAGTTGCTCACTATTTTCCGTCTTGTACTCAATATTTTTCATTTTTGGGTCTTGAGATCAAAGCAAATTTTTCTCTCTTTTTTGGTCTTGAATTCCGGACAACTTTTTTTTCTTTTTGGTCTCAAACTCGAGACATCCCCACTTTTTTTTCACATAACTGACTCTTTTAAGTGCCCTTTCTCTTCAATCATTTTCTTTATATCTCGGCTTTCATTTATTAATTCGAGTAATTGATTATACATACATGGCCAGGTTACGGGGTCAAAGCTCCGCAATAGTTGTTGCCAAGACGGTCCAATAACAACAAATCCTAAATCGATGAACAATTTTGGAAAATGTTTTACAAATTGAAAAAAGAGGTGGACTGCTGAGACTGACACAGCAATGTCCTTCACTTTTAACTAAGTTTAAAAGCTTTCCGTTTTCAATTTCTCAAAAAATTTCATGTGTTATATCTAGAAGTAGCAAACTTAGCAACTTAAGTTAAAATTTCGATATATAAAGAACACTTTCTTACCTGATGATTGGTGAAGTGAAATTGAATAATGGTTTCGAATTTGAACCGAATCGTTGATTCAAATTTGTTCATACCACAAGTTTATCAATGTACATAAACCATAAATTTGTGAGATAGATTCGACCTTCCCACCACCAAACTCGATCAGTAACCAACTCTCCGACCCTCCCAGTAGATAGCAATGACATGTTCTCAGGTAGGAAGAACAATGTGTTAAGTGCAAAAAACTGCACTAGTATTTGCCATATACGGCAAGGGGAAAAACTTGTTCTCAACAAAGGTGTAAATTAACACATATCAGTTTATCTATATCTAGACGGATCTGAAAATTTTCATACTGATACGGATTGTAAATACCTGTGAAAATTTGTACATTTAGGCCTTTTTGAATTCAATTATTAAAATAACAAAATTCTTGTTACTCGTGCTCGAGACCACGACAATGGTGTCCAGACCACCAAACGACCGACAAACCTTGGATCTGCAAAATGCTGAATCCTGTACTGCGTGGATCATGTCTTTTGTGGCGAAATGTCGGGCAGAGAAGAAGGAAGATAAAGTCAACAACCACGGTACGATCGTGGACCTACAGGTAACAAATCTCTTTCTTAGTAAATGCGGCCAGAACGCACTTCCTAAACTTAGGAGCCTTATGAGCCCTAAAAAATTGTTAGACAATCCTCTTAAAGAGATCAGACTAGCTATGCAAAACTATATTTCACCTAAGGAGAGAGTAGTAACGGCAGAAAGGGCTAAATTTCTGTCCGTTGTCCAAGGCGTTGGAGAATCTGACGACGATTTTCTAGCACGCCTCAGAGAAGAAGCACGTTATTGTGACTTCGAAAAACTTAAAACAGTAACCAGCCCTGAGGAAGAGTTGGTGAAAAAAAAATTTATCTCAGGTTTGAGAGACCCTGAGGCCAAATTAGGACTATTAGACGGCATTAAAACTAAGCCAACTATGTCTCTGTCTGAAATGACAGAAAGCTTCCAGTTCAGAAGTCAAGCAATGGCTTTTGCGAGTTCCTCAACAGGTAATAGACCATTTGTAAAAAAAGAAGAAGTGGGATACAACTTCAAAAAGACCTTCAGAAAACCTAGTGAAAAGTTCACTGGTATCAAAGGCAATGGTAACATGCGTAATAGATGTGGAGGTAAGCCACACAGCAGCAAGCCGTGTCCGGCCTTGAACAAGAAATGTAACACCTGTGAGAAGGTGGGGCACTTTTCAAAAATTTGCAGAAGTAAAACCCGGCCTAAGTCAGGTAAGTCTGACCAGCACAACAACTTCTGCGAGGAAGAGGGTAAGTTGCCTGGTCAAACATCGGTGACATGGGAGTACATTACAGTAAAAGACCATAAAATAAAAATGCAAGTTGATACCGGTGCTGATAGCACCGTGATATCATCCTTAATCTGGACTGTGCTTGGTAAACCTCAGTTAAATGGGAAAGTCAGACGTCTTGAGGCCTATGATGGTAATCAACTGACGCTTCTGGGATCACTAACATGTGATGTTGAGTGGAACGGAAGCAAGTATAGGCAACAACAACTAGCAGTTGTGCAATCCGACAAAAAATTTGGGCTACTTGGGAGAGACATACTACCCCAAGAAGGCATCATTGCAGTGAGTGATGAAAGACTACCTGCAGTCAAAGGATACAAAGCGCATGTGAAACTCATACCGGGATCACAGCCAATGTTCTGCAAAGCCAGAAAGATACCTCTACCTCTCCAAGACAGGGTCAAAGAGAAGCTTGAGATGATGGTACGACAGGACAGCCTGGAGCCAGTATAACCTGGTGGTGTCACAAATGCATCACCAGTAGTGTGGAACCGGAAGAAAAATGGAGCTCTGAGACTATGCGTGGACCTCAAAGTTCACATCAATGGCAAAGTTATGGACGAGGACTATCCAATCCCAGACATGGAGACCATTTTCCTTAATCTCCATGGGGCCTCTTACTTTGGAAAAATTGACCTGCTGGACAAGGATGCAAAAGAAATATGCACATTCAACACATCGCAAGGATTGTTCAAGATGTGCAGGCTTCCTCAGGGCCTAAAGAACTCTTCATCAATCTTCCAGAATTGCATTGAGTCAAAGGAATCAAGGGTGTGGTCATATTCCAAGACGACGTTCTGGTATATGAAATAACAAAAGATCAATACGAGAAACGAATGCTTGCAGTCAAGAGTCGGCTACGTGAAAAAAATTTCACCATCAATGAGAAGAAATCGAACTCAAAACGAGTTTCAAGCGTAAGTTTTCTTGGTTACTCTGTTTCCAAAGAAGGAATAGCACCCGATCCTAAACATGTTGAGAAAATCAAATATGAAACAACTCGAACCCTTTGTCGGCTTAGCAAATTTTTATGGTCGGATGATACCGGATTTTGCAACTAAAATGCTCCCCTAAACGAAATTCGAAAAGAAGAATTCAGATCGGACAAGGAGGAGCAAAGTGCTTTTGAAAACATCAAAAAAGAGTTATGTGCTAACCCTCTTGTACAGCCCTACAGCTTGACGAAGGAAGCAACCGAGACAACAGACGCCTCAGAGAAAGCTATAGGCGGGGTACTCTCACAAGAAGGGCATCCTGTGATCTACGTATCAAGGAAGTTGTCTCAAGCCAAACAAAATTACTTCAATATTGAGCGAGAGGCACTTGCAATCGTCTTTGTGGTCACAAGATTACAAAAATTCATACTCGGAAGAAGGTTCACTCTACAGACTGACCTTAAACCTCTCAAATATCTCTTCGCCCCAGACGAAGAAATTCCGAAAACAGCATCAGCAAGAATTACAAGATGGGCGATAGCGCTGATGGGATTTGACTTCGAATTGAAGTATACACCCGGAGAACAGATCCCCCACGCTGATGCTCTGAGCAGACTAGACTTTGATGATGACGATGACAATGATCGAGTCTGCTTTGCTCTTGAAAAGGTATACTTCGTCCAATCCGACCCAGTGACACAGTCAGACATCAAAACTGAGATGGGATTGAATCGACTCTTTCAAGATGTCATCAAACGAATAAAAAGCGGCATCTGGAAACAGTGCTCAGAAGCAGAGAAAGGATTTGAACAACAGAAAGACGCCTTGACCATTCAAAATGGAATCATCTTTCGAGGAATTGTGCCTTTCATTCCGCCCAAACTAAGACCCATGATGATGGCCAAAGCTCATGAGACTCACCCAGGCAAAAATGCAACCGAAACAGCAGTTCGAATGATGTCTTGGTGGCCCGGCATCAATCAAGATGTTCTTCGATATGTTAGTAAATGTAAGGAATGCCAAGAAAACAGGCCTAGCCTGGGGAAAACAGTATCTACTTGGCCGGAAGCTGAAGTTTGGGAAAGACTCCTCATGGACTGGGGCTACGTTGTGGATCAAGGTAATATCTTAGTGATAGTAGACGCGGGATCAGGTTGGATAGAAGCCTTTCCTGCGGGAAATAGAACCTCACAAAAAGTGAAGGTGTACTTGAGTCAAATCTTTGCAGGATTTGGGATACCAAGAACATTAGTATCAGACAATGGTCCTGAGTTTGTGAGCAGTGACCTAAAGCAATGGTGTGAATCACTTGGGATTAAAAAGATGGAATCTCCCATCTACCATCCAAGAGCAAATGGGATTGCTGAACGAGTGGTCCAAACAGTGAAACGGGCTATTCAAGCCTGGAGTCCAAATATGAATGTGTCATTTGGCGCTTTCCTACAGCGGGCTTTAATGACACATCGGAACCCTTCCAAGACGCGGGGCAAAACTCCTGTAGAACTGCTACTGGGACGCAAAATAAGACTTCCAGCAGTCACTGATTTTGATCTGTGTGAACGAGTCCTCTTCAAACCGACGGACAGTTCACCAACTGTTCCAGCCACTTTCATTATCCGTAAAGGAATGAACACACTTCGTTCATCCAGCCGGCGAATTCAAACGAGACAGTTCTTGTTAGTGACAACCAAATTGCACGGTTGGAACCTGACGACATTAAGACTGAATCTACTGACTCACAGTCTGAGAGCCGAAGGGACGACTTAGACGAGGCATCACCCAACTCTACTGAAGAAACCTCAGTAGTTGAAGGAGAACAACCTTCAGTGGCCACGAGAACTTCAAGCAGAAATAAAAAACAGCCAGAAAGATTTGGTGAAGCTATTCCTACAAACTTGCTTAAAAAAGCAGGGAGGATGTGATATATCGAGAAGTAGCGAGCTTAGCAACTTAAGTTAAAACTTCGATATATAAAGAAATTTTTCTTACCTGATGATTGGTGAAGTGAAATTGAATAATGGTTTCGAATTTGAACCGAATCGTTGATTCAAAATTGTTCATATCACAAGTTTATCAATGTACATAAACCATAAATTTGTGAGATAGATTCGACCTTCCCACCCCTAAACTCGATCAGTAACCAACTCTCCGACCCTCCCAGTAGATAGCAATGACATGTTCTCAGGTAGGAAGAACAATGTGTTAAGTGCAAAAAACTGCACTAGTATTTGCCATATACGGCAAGGGGAAAAACTTGTTCACAACAAAGGTGTAAATTAACACATATCAGTTTATCTATATCTAGACGGATATGAAAATTTTCATACTGATACGGATTATAAATACCTGTGAAATTTTGTACTTTTAGGCCATTTTGAATTCAATTATTAAAATAACAAAATTCTTGTTACTCGTGCTCGAGACCACGACATTTCGTTTGCTCGATAAAATTCCGGTTGAAACTGGTCATTCCAGTGAATAGTTTTTATGGCTGTGTTTTCCCTCCGAATCTTGGAATGCTTCCCGACTGATAATTCCCCTACTATTATGGCTTTTTGTTCAAGAAATTTGACTCTGCTCTAAGTGTGATGTGGAAAAAAAGGCTACGATGTAGGTTTTTATCACTAACATTTAAGTTAATACTCATCGGCCACTGATATATTTCACGATTGAATTTCTTCAATCTTTCAACATATTGTTGAAAACTGCCATCTGCTATTATGACGACATCTGGGTACAGCGGGTTGGTTGCAGGCAGCGATTGTATAAATATGATGCAAAATTTTTTTAAGAGGGTCAATATATATAATAAAAGAAAAATTCTGACCCTTTCTTAACACAGGAACTTCTTCTGTGCAAAAAGAAGTTTAGTTATTGTTGCTACCAACTGGGCCCATTTATGAACATATAAAACAAATTCTGCTCCTTCAACGTGAGTTCCTTTCTCGATGAGCGATACTGATGGACACACAATGTTTTTGATATTTCAATCACGGTTTGAATTTTCAGTCGTAGAATTTCACACTGGAGCGTTCTGATTTCCTAAAAAAAATCGTTATTCTTGAGAATTTCGAACTTAAAGGTGTCAATAACGCTTGAAAAAACATTTCCATGGTTATTTTGAAATTACCAGTTCTCAATTCTGATCTTTTCTGGGAGTAAAAAACATCTGGGACTCTAGTTATTTTCACCTGATGTCCACACAATATAATTTCGTCTTCCTTTAGCATTTCTATTGAAAAATCTTCTGATTTATTTTTGTGT
This sequence comes from Convolutriloba macropyga, assembly GCF_964194025.1. Taxonomy (NCBI): domain Eukaryota; kingdom Metazoa; phylum Xenacoelomorpha; order Acoela; family Convolutidae; genus Convolutriloba; species Convolutriloba macropyga. The sequence continues at coordinate 27,527,296 of NC_134472.1, forward strand.
AAAGATTTTCCGCTGATAAAGGTGGTCGTGTTATTAACAAAAACTTAATAAGGCGGTCTTCTTTATTAAAGTGTTTGATGGTTTGACGTGTTTGCTTACATTGATAAAAAAATACTAAATTGTCTTTTCGAAATATGTTGTTTGAATGAAAACACATTCCGAGGAACATAGGGGATCCTTAACGTTTATTAGGTTTCTTTGTAGCAGCTTTCCCAAATGATTCCAATGTAAATTTTTTTTACCACAATATCTATCACATAACCAATAAGTTTTTCTCCTGTTGTTGAAACCCATTCTACAGGTTCCGCATGCATAGTGTCTTTGCGCCCATTTTATGCCGTGAAGCTTTGACTCTGCTCCTCGCCAAATTTTCCTACAATTTCCCTCGTTCAAAGGGTAAAATGATTTTAGTAGTCTTGAATTTTATGTGAGAAAACCGACATATTTATACACATTGTTTTTTGAAGTGCAGACACTGTATGTGACGCTTCATACCAGCAAAATTTTACTTTAATCTCAGGCTGAACCTCAGCATATCTTAAACTATATTTTTCTAATGTTTTCGATACTCGAATGGTGCTATCATAGATTGTACTGTGATCCACAGAATAGATATTTGTTGAATATTATCAAAATCATATCCGGACAACTTGATACCAGGAGACGGATCAACAAAAATGGCTAGCAATGCCAGATACAAACATATTGATACTCCATCAAACAATGCTCTGGATGAACTCGCCTTTTTTGGTTCCATTTTTTTCTGATTCTTCCAGAATATTGTTCCAATTTCAATCGGCTGCTAGACTTTTTAGCCATTTTTGGTGCCTTGGGATCACTATTAACCTGTTCATCAGTACTCATTGTTTTACTATTAGCTGACACTGTTGTTTTTCTGTTTTTGGAATTTTTTCTGTTGCTTTTTTCCATTGTACTTCTTAGGTTTTGAAGAAGTTTCTCCTCGCTCGTCAGCTTTGTTGGCCATCTCTTGACCTTTAGAGGTTTCTTGCTCTGATTCTTTTGCTTCATTCTCAGACGTGTCATTTGCAAATTTTGGTGAATTGATAGCAATTTCATCTTCAGATTGATTTTTCGTGTTTAATTTAATTTCAATGTCTGTTGGGGATTCTATTTCACTTATATCATAATCGTCTCAGCTGCTCAAATCGATATTCTTCTCCTCATTAACTGTTGTTTTTCGTTTTACCTGAGGCTCAGTCGTGATTAGTTTTTTTTCGTGTTTTATGTTTTTTATTCGGTCATAATTGACCTTTATAACTTTCTACTTTTTTAATCATCTACCTGGAGATTCAAATCGTTTATGATTTCAACTATTGAGTATGGTTCTCTATAGAAAGAATTATTTTTTGTGTTTCTCATTTTTCCCTCGTTGGGTTGAAAACTAGCAATTATTCTACACGTTTATAGCTTGGTCCATACCTACTGCAATCATAATAGGTCGTCTGGCGTTCCTGTTTGACCCCCGTAAAATCTCGCATCAACAGATGCATTTCCTGTAGTTTTTGTTTAATTGTGAAGATGTATTCATTTGGTGTTAAATATATTGCAGTCTGTGGTGGGCTATAGATGCCATACTTTGGTAATGACAGTGCAAAACCCAGTATCACATACGCTGGGCTGTATTTTGATTACACTATGGATTAAAATATACGATGAACGACAGGCCATTTTTGTTGAGGTGTAATTTTGGTCCAATCATGTTGGTATTGGTCCATGTGTTTAGGGAGCCATTCCTATATTGTTCAATTTTTTCTTCCATTCATCGCATTCCCTTGTTTGTGGCAGGATGTTGTTGATGTCCTGTGACTTCCTGGTTCACTGCAAAGGCTACAAAATAGTTTCGACATGAAGTTCGACCCTTGGTCACTGTGCAGTTTGACCGGTCAGCCGAATCTCACCATCCAGTGTTTAACCAACGCTCTTGATTGGGTAAAGTTTTTTAATCCATATTGCAGGCATACCGTCTGTTTCATTGATACTATAGATCCAGTCAATGGCCCTGTGGTCCGTTAAAATTAAAAAGTGCTGACCAAGTAAATAGCTTTTAAAATGTTGCGTAAGATGAACGATTGCAAATAATTCCCGCTAAGTTGCCGAATGAATCCGCTGACTTTTACTAAGAGCTTTGCTAGCAGACTGCAATAACTGTATCCACAGTCAATTGTTTTTGGGTAAAAAGTGCTCCAAAGCCTATCAACGAAGTACCCATAGTTATAATATATACGGATCCCTATCGTGTGGATATTCTAAAACTGGGGCTTCCAAAAGCGCGGTTACCGCACTTTTGCACTCTGTACTCCATTCACATTTAATTGAGTTGTTCAGTAATTTGTAAAAAGGTTTTGCTGTTTTCCGAAATCCGGAATAAGTTTTCAATAATAGCCAGCAAGACCTAGAAAGGCCCAGACGTCCTTCAATGAGGATGGTTCTTTCTTTCCGTCTACCGCTCTTACTTTTTCGGGGTTGACCTTGACTCCACTGTTGGATAATATGTGCCCCAAGAAGCTGACACTCTTTTGGAAAAAATTGAATTTTGGTCCCTTAATCTTTAATCCATTCTCCCCTAAACGTAAGAAAAACCAGTTCTAATTTTTTCAGATGTTCGTCTTAACTTTTTCCGAAGAAGATAACGTCATCTAGTTATACTAGAGCCATTTCGAAAGAAAGTTCAGCAAAAATTAAGTCCAATAGGTTTTGAGAATCCACTGGTGCAGACGCTAGTCCCATAGGAAGTCTTTTCTACTTATAGAGGCCCAGAGGAGTTATAAAAGCTTTTTAGTTCCGACTCTTTTCCTCGAGTGCTATCTCATTTTATCTTGACACAAGATCTTTGTTCGAGAAGTACATGTTTCGCTCCGGTGAATCAATAACATCATTAATTCGTGGTAAACGCCAGCATGTTTTCTCTATTTGTTTGCTCAGACCTCGATATTCTAAAACCAAGCGATAGGTTCCAACTTTTTTGATACAAGTAATGATGGTGCTGCCCAATCGGAATGTGTTGTTTCGACTAAGTCGTCTCCTTCCAAGTCTTTAACAATCTTTTTCTTAAAGCTCATGCTTCCGTATGTACGTCTGAATGGCAAAGCATCCTTTTTTAATTTTATTCTTTGATAAATTTGGTGGCAAAATCCCATACATTTGAATTTAGTGTAAGTTTTTTTTTCATATTTTGTCCTAAGTGACTTTAAATTTGTCATTTCCTCACGAATCAAACTCATTGAACTTGCATTCACACGCATCTCCAAAATATTTTATCTCTATATTTTGTGTTATTGTCAGGGTTATTTTCCTGTGTTCTTGAATTTTTTCAATGTTTTCCGCACATGCGATTTTTGCATTTTTGTAAACTTTCTTTCGTTCTTATGTTGGATTCAGAACTCGAGCCCATACGACATCATCATTAAACGTGTCATTCAGCGATCTCTCTTTTAATAAATGTGATTTGTTTTCAAACTCTTCCATGGGTTCAACTATAATTTCTGTTTGTTGTGTTTTGTTATCTTCTTCATTGACAATTTCGCATATAACGAAATCTTCGCAGCAATGCGATATATCGTGATCCTCTGCATCAATTTAAAAACTCTTTATTACTTCCTTGTTATGGGGACGGTTGTTTTGTTTTAACTAATTCTAGCGCAAAACAGTTCTTTTTCTCTGCGGTTTAAAATACAGTCGAAACTATATAAGAATTCCATGCCGAATATACAAAGCGTTATCTCAATTTTGGTTGCTAGAAAATCAGTTGTTATTTCAGATATTGCTAGTGCTGGTAGAGTGTGTTGCTTGAAAGATTAACACTGCTTCCGCTATCAATTAAAACTATTATCAGTTTGTCTTTTATCATTATTTTGGCAAACAATGCCTCCAATGGGCTGTTCTTGCCACGCAGATTTTTTAAGTAGCTTGCTTAATATGCAGCCCTGCCATCTTCTGCTAGTTTTTGTTTAAATACGGGCAATTTCATTTCCCTTGACAGGAACTCCCTCATTCAAAACAATTCTTTCATTCCTTAGATGCATAATTTCGCTGACCGCAATGACGACCTTTTTTTCACGAAACTCACCGCTGGTTTTGACCGCTTGACACAACTCCCATGGACCAATCTCGGCCTCTCTTCTTGCCTCCTGGTCCTGGCAATCGCTCTCTGCTGTCATAATTGGTTCGTCTGTTATCAGCGCTGCATCTGATATAGCTATTATATTTTCTCTTTAATTCTCCGGTTTCTCTTCAACTTCGCTCATTTCCGCGCAAAAACTCTTATGGCCTCACTTACTGCGACAAAAAATGTTGACTATTTTGCCTGTTAGAAAGTTTAGTCTGCAATTTTCGCACTAAACCATGAATCGAATTAATTAGTTAAGGGTTTTCATTGGGCTGGATGGCAGAAGCCGGCGTCTCATCACCCTCCTCCTCAATTCTCGTGACTTTTTCAATTACAGTGCTCTTTCTAATGCTTTGACAAAAGTCATATCCGCGTTGCCTAAGTTCTTTCTCAGGTCGAGTCGCACCTGACTGTCGTCTATGTCTTCGCGGAGTCTCCTCAAAATGACATGTTCTCATATCTCTGTAGACTCCTCAGGGTTCGCTTTCAAGGCTATCATTTGCAAATCACCGAGACAATTTGTTGTTTCACCTAGCTGCCGGACTCTCCTAGCTAGCCTCCCCCGGAAAACTACGGGTTTTTCATTATAATGTTGTCTGAAAACTTTTACGGTCTCATCATAGCTCTTCCTAATGTTCTCCGAAAGTGTGCGATAGAAATCCATCGCCAACTTTTGTAGCCTCAATGCAAAATATTGTGGTCGTTCATCTATTTTGGTTTTGGTGGCGTTTAATGCTTCTTTTATTTGCCATTTTTGAAGTTGAGACAAGAACTCAAAACAAAATGTGGAACATAGCTTTTAAAATCATATGATACCGTTAAAGACCCAGGAATTTTTGCCACTCCAACCGTGATTTATTTAAAAGATACTGTTATTCAAACTATTTCATTAATAATGTTCAAAACCCCAACTACTTTTTATCACTCTAACTCAGCAGCTCTTAAATCTTATTGACACTGTAATTATTTTTGAAGAAATTTAAAAAAACTCGACGTTCAATGGCATTTTTAAGTCAAATTATGTCGAATTCAAATAAACTTGATTTTGAAGGCTATTTAAATATCAAGAAAATATGTTCGACCCGATTTACAGAGTTCGAAATTTTAAGGAATACTCACTTGAATGTTGGAAGATGGCATTTTTTCTTGTCAAAAACCAACACCAGTTCAAAATTCCATTTTCGGTTCATAATGTTAAGACGTCAGGCTCGTGTTAAAAGTCCGTTTCGAAAAAAAATAGACTTCTGTTTAAAAATCAGTACAACGCTCAATGTTATTGGGTGGTGGTTTTCTATTTACTTTTAATCTCTGTCGTCACTATAGTAGCGGCTGGTGCGCGATAGTTATGTCTTTGGCTAATTGGTCGTGGTACTTGTTCAAAATACAATGTTGGGAAGTGAATTGTTAAGTAGATTAATGTTGCAGAAAAATTGGTTTAAATAAATTAAGAATTAATAAATTGGTTAGCTCTGATTATAGGTTTGGTGTTCAATGAATGAATTTTATCCTCGCTTTTGTCGGTACCCAATGTAAGTTCTATCATTGTGGTACATTAAAGCGTGATAAACTGAGAAGCCGAAAAATTCAGACAAAAATAATAGTAGGTTTGGTGGTGAACTGGACACTTTGCTCAGAAAGGTAGACACACTTCATATGAAATTGGAATTCAGAATGGAAAAACCTGACGCAAATGGTAATTTATCCGTTTTAGACGTGAACATCAATGTAAGTAGCTGTAAAAGAATTAATTGTGAGTTGTACAAGAAACAAACCGATACGGGAGTTGTCATAAATTTCCATAGCTGTGCCAATCCAACATGAGATGAATATTGCAGAAGGGACTGTTCGTCGCGTTTTTAGAAGCAGTATCACATGGCAAAATTTTGAGAAAGCTCTGAAGGAAAATGAAAGTATTTGGCTAAAAAATCAAAACCCTGAAATTTGGACTTTCAAGATAATCAACGATACTTTACAGAAAATCATAATAAACCTCACTTGGAAAACAAAGGTAGGAAGGTACAAGTGAGGGGACAAAAAATGTATCGATGTAACATCAGACTGCAATCGAGACGGAATTTGCAAAAAAAGTGCGGAAAAAAGCGGAATTTACAACCATATTTACAACGAGACAACTGTGTACTTGCCTACCGTCCCTGAAATGTAGTTTTGCTAACAATCTGAAGTCTCAAGTGGTCTACGAAATCAGTTGTTGTGGATGCAAATCCATCTATGTCGGACAAACGTTTCGACATTCGGCCACGAAAATTGCTGAGCATCGCAGAACCAATTCAATGGTGGGACAACATGTAGTGGAAAGCTGTTGGGCTCTAGCGGCCTTTAATTATAAGATAACTGATCAGTGCTGAAATTTAAGACCATAGAAACTCTACATAATAGTAGACGCAAGCCATTACTGAAAACGCGGGACGAGTACAAAAGTAGTGAACTAATACTGAAATTTTAAGTACAGAATGCTTGTTCTGCCTAAAAATTTTTGAATTGCCATTCGAGCAACGTTATTTTTGTGCATCAAAACGAATATTTTCGACTCATTCAGAAAAAGAGTCATATTAAAAGATTTAAAGCTCTTTCTACATTTTAACAAACTTTGAAACCTTTAAAATTTTTAGAAAAATTCGAAAATTTAAATAGATAATCAAGACACGTTGCTGTATATATGCATATCTGTAAATATTTACTTAACAAGTTTTATACTCCTGACGGTGCAAGTTATTGCGAAAACAATCGGGTAATTTACCAATTTTATGTCGACTTTAACAATTTTTTATAAATATTAGTGACTCAAAAATTTCGTGCATGCCTTCGAAATTCATTTCGTTTTATGGAAACGCTGAAAACAAAAAGTGGTGAATAGAAATGTGTAAAACTTTAGTGATTAATTGCTCTCAAAAAAGCAATTATTGTAAACGTGTAAGTCTTTTTACGACTCGAAGAGGAGCATTGGTATTGCACAGGATTTTTTAGCAAAAGAAATTTTCTTCATGACTTGAATTTCGACTTCTTTCGTTTTAGAAAACTACCTGTTTTTGACTATTGACTTATGTTTTCGAACTTCGGACTATACCATTAGCTTAGTTGGTAATGTATGGTTATTAAGAACTGCTGGTAATATTCAAATTAAAGAGGTCATTTTCAAATTTTCGATCCTATATATAAGTCACCACTACTAATTTATCTAAACTACAGACTCCCACCTACGCCCAACTTTTTAATTAATTTTATCACTGAACAGTTATTTTCTGACAATGCAGGCTATTGCTAAAACGTTTGAATTTTAAACCTAAAATCTATATCGACTTTTCAAGCCTACAATTAATTTTCACAACAAACTGCCGGTCGTTTGTTTTTTGACTGACAGTATTCGAATTATAATATTTTTGTTTTACAAGCGAGAACACTGAGTTATGTTGTTTGCCAAGTTTCAGTCCATTCAGGAAGTGATGTCTCAATAATAACATTTTTTGGCATTTAATTTCTTGTTGTTAAGAGTACTCCACGATTCTAGTTTTCCCGTGCGTTCAGCAACCTCTTCTTGATTTTTGAAGAGGATTTTGTAGTCATCTGCGTAGCCAAAACACTCTTGGAAAGAATCTGTTAAGTCGTATACATACATGAGAAACAGTAGGGTACCGAGTGTGGAGCCCTGAGGGAATCCAGTCGTTACGCGGAGTGACGACAACACTGTGTTGTTTAGTTTGACAGATTGGACACGACCCGATAAATAGCTGTTGATTAGTCTCAGCAATTTTCTACCTATACCAAAGTTTTTCACTTTCCTGATGAGAAGATTGTGCGGGACTGTGTCAAATGCCTTGGAGAAATCAAGATGAAGGACACTCAAGTTTTTCAATTCTTTGTCGTCGTTGTACTGATGGATTCTGTCCAGGGGAGAACTAAAAGTTGTCGTATAGCTAATTGCTTTTTTCGAAATCCAAATTGTTGAGTATGCAGTGAGGAATGCACAAAGGAATAGATGTGATCAAACAGTATTCTTTCTAATACCTTGGATACGCAGCTTAAGAGGCTAATGTGTCTATAGAAGGACACAAATTTTTTGTTTCAATCTTTGAAAACTGGGCACACATGGCAAGACTTCTATTGGGTAGGAGAACAACCTTTATTTACATTGGTTTGAAACACAAAGGTGAGTGTTTTCGAACTTCGGACTATACCATTAGCTTAGTTATTAAGAATTGCTGGTAATATTCAAATTAAAGAGGTCATTTTCAAATTTTCGATCCTATATATAAGTCACCACTACTAATTTATCTAAACTACAGACTCCCACCTACCCCCAACTTTTTAATTAATTTTATCACTGAACAGTTATTTTCTGACAATGCAGGCTATTGCTAAAACGTTTGAATTTTAAACCTAAAATTTATATCGACTTTTCAAGCCTACAATTAATTTTCACAACAAACTGCCGGTCGTTTGTTTTAGGACTGACAGTATTCGAATTATAATATTGTTATTTTACAAGCAAGAACACTGAGTTATGTTGTTTGCAATGTTTCAGTTCTTTCAGGAACTGATGTCTCAATAATATTATTAGTAGTAGTAGTAGTAATAGGCTTTTGGAGTTCCAGGGGCATCCTTCATCACGATTGAGTGTTCATTTGTTTGTATAGTTTTGGTGGTATCTATTAGTGATTTTTCCTTAAGGGTTGCATGAGCCACACAGGCATAAGATTCTCCATGTGCAAGATGTTTTCTCGTTGTAACATTCAACAAAATATTGCCAATAGATGTTTGTCAGGGAGCTCTTGTTCATCTTTACATTGGTGTACTGTGCATGTCGAGATAGGATAAATTCGAGAATACTGGCACGTCTGACGAAGTTTTTGTCGGATTTCTTTTTTTCGGGTTTTGTTCACTGCTGGTTCTCTATGCTGACCCTGTTTAGTGGACTCGTTTTCATTTATAGTCAGACGTCCTGAGGGTTTAATATCAACTCTGCCGTGAGGTATCATTTGCAGGTGAAGTACATCATGCAATTCAATGAAAAAGGAAGATTGCAGCGAAATAGCTTGTCTTTGTAGTTGTCATTGTACCCATAGAACCAAACTGTAGCGTGCTATTCGATTTTTTCTATTTTTTTCAGAGAGCTGACGTTGGGATAATAGGCTTTAGAGCAGAAAGTGAGGATTGGCATAACATAACCTGTGTACGCATGGATTTTGAGCTGAGTGTTACAATGTGCCGCCACATTCCTTCTGATTTTAAATAAGGCCCTTAGGGATTTGTTCGATCTAGTAGTACACTTTTCAGTCCAGCTCAATGAGTTACTTACTCGGAGACACAGATCCCTTTGTAAAAAATATCTGGTAACTTCTTGGTTTTGTAGTGTAGCAGTCATTTCACCTTTGATTACAACCAGACTACATTTTTTGGCATTTAATTTCTTGTTGTTAAGAGTACTCCACGATTCTAGTTTTCCCGTGCGTTCAGCAACCTCTTCTTGATTTTTGAAGAGGATTTTGTAGTCATCTGCGTAGCAAAAACACTCTTGGAAAGAATCTGGTAAGTCTTTTACATACATGAGAAACAGTAGTGGACCGAGTATGGTGCCTGAGGGAATCCAGTCGTTACTCGGAGTGGCGACAACACTGTGTTGTTCAGTTTGACAGATTGGACACGACCCGATAAATAGCTGTTGATTAGTCTAAGCAATTTTCCACCTGGGATATTCTGTGGTTGGTGACCTTCTTCAAATTGTCCTCCATGATGCCATGGAACCATGAGTACCAAGTTTGAAGAAGAACGTTGACCTTGCTGTAGCAGTTTGGCTGGAAGGGGTTTTTAATAGTTGCAGTGACGAAGGATTCCCAGTTCGCTGATTTAAGGCTGTAAAATTGCTGGAGTTTCACAGGGGTTCATTTATTGACAGTCAGTTGGATAGTGGTGACGTATGCAGGGTGGTCGGATACAATCTAGGGGGATGCGATCTGTTTGTCTTCTCTGGAGATGTAAACACTTTCGTTGTCACTACAAAGGAAGATGTTGAGAGATTTTTCGATCTTTTGTTCTAGTATCTGATTGAAACTTTGATCTCAGAGCATGTCCAAAATGCTTTGTTTGTAGTCGTCAGTTGATTCCATGCTGTCCCATGAGGTCTTAGAGAAATTAGGATCTCCGATAATGACGACAAATTTACAATCTAGAAGTGCTTGTTTACATTGCATTTCGTTGAGAAGCGCAATTAATACGTTTCCATCGGAAGGGAATTTTTACAGGGGGATTGTGGAGGCAACATTTGAGACAATGTTGGGAAGCGTTTAATCTAATGACAAGAGATTCCTCGAAGGTCGAAGGTTGCATCCAACTGCACTAGTTCGTGTGAGTTTGAGGACTTAATGCCCATCAGGACACCTCCATGTTTCGTTTTGACGGCTGAGCTCAGTCTGTCAACTCTATATACAGTGTGGTTTGTAAGAAAAAATGCTTTGTCGGGTTTCTCAGTGACAGGCATATTATGTCGTACTTGCCCTCTTGAACAGAGTTTGCCTACAGTGTGCGTCTTTCGAAGGAGAGTATGCTACGAACAATGAAGCTCAGAAGGTGCATATCAGTTGATATTTTGGTGATAACCGAGTATAGTAATTTTTTTTCTTCTACGGTAGATACTATGATCCAGGTTTTGTCCACTAGTTTCAGAAGTTTAAGGTTCCTGATGCGTAGATGTTTTAAATTGAAAGCATCTGCAATCATTTTGCGTCTGAGGATGAGAGCGTCATTCTCCTTTTTCATATCATCTTTGCTCAGTTCTTGACTTATGCAGACATGGTTTGAAATTCTGGAATAACCTTTCAGCTTGTGGGCTAATTTCACCATTAATTCTTTCTCGAGTTTGTTATCAAAGTTGTTTATGATGGTGCGGTGCCCTTTCTTCGGTTTTTTTGACCAATTCTGGTCAACCTGGTTATTTTTGCTTCAATTATCCTAGCCGATCCATTATGTCGAGAACGTTCTTCTTGTCATCCTGGCGTTAGTCTGTTGTATCATCAGGTGCTTGGGTCACGCCTTTGATTCTGATTCCCAATGACTGTTTGAGAGCTTTATCAAAGGTCCTACTAATGGCCGTCGCAGCACTGACTTTGCTTGCGTAGCTGTTGCTGGGTGGTTGTGACTCTGTCTTCAGTTTCGTCATTTCAGTTTTCAGTTCATCAACTTTGATAGCAGATTGTTCCATGGTTTTCATGAAGTCAAACATCTTTGCTTTGAGAGCTATGATATTTGCTGCGATTGCGCTCTTTTCTTCTGTGCTGCAAATATTGCTGGTTTTATTAGGTTTGCAGCCGTTGCAGACAATCAACAGATTTTTTTAAGTTCCACCAAAACGTTAATTTGCGCGTCCTCAAATCTGGTTCAATCCTTATTGAAATGCAATGTGCAGCCACAAAATAGCAATTGAATCCTTTATCAATGGATGGTATTCTGCGCTCTCAGGACTTGCACTGGGTCATGTCGGATATGTAGCTTTGTGTTTAGGTAGGGTACTGCTGAGGGACAGGGTGTCCTGTTATCTGCCCTATGCAACTCTAAGGTATCTGCGGAGAGATATCAGGACAAATAAGCTGGGAAGGATCAGGAGCAGTTTCAATTATTATAATACTACAACTACTACTGACCTTTCAAGGGTTGAATTGTCCACAATTGCAGAGGGCTTGTTCACGTGAACCACAGGAAGAAACTGATTTGAGTCCTTCGTTGTCTTTGTCGACGTTGTAGGACTTGTACAAGATTTTCTCCTTGAATAGCTTCTTCAGGTTTTTGAGTCTGTCTGACGATAAGTGGACTCCGTCCTCAAGAATATGTATCAACCACAATTATTTAGAAACTGATCTAAAATTCCAGTGAGCGTTGCGTTGCGACTTAGGCCAAAGAGAAGATCGTTGACTAATTTGGCGGGTTGCGGGTTTTTATATCTTTCTCGAATTCCAATCACGTAAACTTACGCTGTGCGATCGGACAGAATGTCGGCTAGTGTTTTCAGCTCGTTTGCAATTTCCTGAGCTGATGTGCCAGAGACGTTACCACCTAGAAGATAGCTGTCGTTTCTACCGATGAATGATTTTACCGATTTGTACTGATCAGGTTTTCCAAGAAAACGTACAAGTTCCTGATTTGTCCGCCTGGCAAAGTTAGCACAATCACAACTCCAAACGCGATAGTAGTGTTATTTCGCACAATGTGATTCTGAGAATCAGAGATGAGAAGATGATCACTACGGGCTTCGTGGAAAATGTGAAATCTCAGGAGCAGGAAAATAATAAACAGATAGTTATAGGGCCACAACAGCTGCCCTTTAACAGATGTTTATCTATTATACGGATAATTAAAAATATCCGTATTTTCGGTCTATTCTGTAGACATGTTCCATTTGCTTAGTAGGCATATGACTTCTACGCCAAAGGTAAATGTTTTCGCCCAGGTGCTATATATTTTTTACTGTACCGTGCTCTAAAATAACACATGAATTGTAATTGGGGCATAATACCTTGGGGGACCGAAACAGCATATATCCACTCCTTGAGTTGTTGAAAATCCTATCGCTAGTTTTGTTTTGTATTCAATTTTGTGTAAGTTAAAATTTCAGAGCTTATTATTTGCTCTCAAACGAAGTTTGTAGCAATTATATTAGTCCTGTCGGTCTTTTTTATGCGATTTTTCGCTTGACCGATTTTTCGTCTGACGCTTTTGACTTTTCGTCCTCAAAAACGGGATAACAGGTAGCGCCCAGCGGGCATTAAGTGCTCTTAGAGCCTTTCAGCTCCCTAGTCTTCAAGTGTGCGCCCCTTCAATTAAGCTAAAGCTAGCCTCACTAAACTGTGCCTAGCTACTGACGAAGCCAACCGCTCGCCGGTTGTTTGAGAGCAATTCGCCCGACGGTAGTCGGTTATGTTATTGGATCTATTCTGTTTCAGAATGACTTGTTACCACCCCTTTTGTGGAGGAACCTTTAATGTATGAGCAAGGCCCGCTCTCTTTCGGTTTATTTCTGGTTCGCGACTTTTGTTAAATAGCACCCAAAGGAGTGGGGCAATTGATATTTCTGATGTCTATGTCTACATAAGAAGATACATTGACATTTAAATATATCCAAGTTAACTATCCCTGATGATGCAAGTAATTGCTAAAACAAATGCTTTCCAATTTATCATAGTGACTTTCACTTTTTGATTCATCAATTATTTAAGTTAGTTATGGATAGTGACTGTGACCCCTCTGAAGATAGCTTAAACTTGCATGACCTATCTGGCCTGGATGTGGAAGTGAGTAGTGATAGCGATGATTTCTCGCCAGACGTTCAAACACCAAAGGTTCCCGATAAACCAAAAGTTCCTGAGAGTCATTTCTATATACCAAAGTGCATCGATAGATCTGCTAATTTTGCTCAACAACCGCTTGTTAATTTGCGAGATAACGTGCGTCGTTCTTTAAGCATGGGTAACGACAACGATGCAGGAGTATCGAGTGACGCATCTTTTGGACTTCTGTCAGATGGAAAGTTGGACGATGACAATGATGATATTCTCGGAACAATAGGCACTACAATGCAGCCGACGATTGTTCTTGTTCACAGTCCTAGCTCTGATAAGGAGAATGAACCTTGCAAAAACAATTTGCATGTTGCAGGCGATACTGAGACGAACGAAACTCTCAAGATGATCGAAAACTTTACTTTGAACACACCACTTAACTTCAAAGGTAGATCGGCTGTAACACCAAATAGTGGCAGTAGTACGAAAAAGGTGAGCTTTAATGAACAAGTTGTGGAGAATTCGTTTCAATGTGGCTCAAACAATTCTTCGGATGAAAGAATAAGCCTTAGCGGTGTTTGCGATTTACCAACTAGAGGAATCCAAAGCCATGAAGATGAGATTTCTCTTGTTCAAGAGGGCTTTTCAGAATCTGTTGCTCAGTTCACAAGATCTCTCGAGATACCACCTAGCTTTCAAAATGATACAATAATTGCTTCTGCGTTGAAGAGATCAGCGACCACCGATGACGTGCTGACTTCTGTAACGTCGAGACTTAATAGTTCAAGTACACTGCGAACTGATTCTAACACATCGAAGATCGTACAAGACGTACAGCCTACACATATAACTACAGATTATTCGGCTGTTTTTAATAGCAGCGTGGTTAGAAGTAGCGATACTTTGTCTGAAACTAGAACAAGAAGTTCCCAGCCATTTAATTCTGAAGAAAAATTAACACCTCAGAGGAAAGCTTCGGATTTTGGAGGTGGAGATCGCAAACCGACCCCCAGCTCTACCACTAAGACAAATTCGGACGACACGTTTCATAAAAGCTTTTCAATGTCCAGCTCCAGGATGCAGAATAATGATGCTGTGAGTGACCTGGCATTCGCAAATGTTACCATGGCGACCCTTGGGAAACTTTTCCAACATCAAGGTGAAAAGGAAAGTCGAAGTGACTTTTCCAATATTGAGTTTTCGCATAATACTTCAACAGGTGACCAAATTTTTCGCCCTTGTATAGACGGGTACCAGTCGCCTTTTATTAATATGCAGAAGGAAATGGAGTTTCATAATAGGTCACAGAAAATTGATAAAGGCGAAGAGCAAGTATTAACTGAAAAAGAGCAGCGAACCGGATCGCAAAGTCATCAAAATCTGGAGGAAAAACAAGATGCAGAGAGCTCTTTAACGTGCCTTAGTGGTTCTTGTGATTCCATTGCTTCATCCTCAACAATCGCAAGTGATGAAAGCGATCACGTGATTAGCTTAGAGACTATCAAAGAAACTTGGCCAACCTTGAACAGTTACATGAAAGCTAAAGAGATTGCAGAAAGGTTTGAGAAGCTGTGCGATGGGGCTAAGCTGCGAAAGCTTTCACAAAAATCCCTCTCGGTTCAAAATGAAGTCACACAAACAGATTATGGGAAAATTTCTTCAACTAATAGGAATGATAATCAGATTTTGGCTGATATTGAAAACGCTCAATCAATTGTGGATAAATCACTAATGGATGGCCGAATTACAGAGAAATCGCTGTCAGGCTTGGATGAAAATCTGAAGTTGGCCGGAAGTGTTGTCAATGATACCGGTCGATCATCGGTTGGAGCAACTGTTTTAGAAGAATTATCTGAATATCCGTTGAATGAAGATTCAGTATTTGTTAATCAAAACTTAAGCGTCTATAATGTGAGCAGAAGTGATGCACGTCAGCAGCAAGTAAATTTCGCGTCAGCGGTTTCATTCACGAATCTATCTTGCATATCACATGCTGATAGCGATTCGAAGGAGTCAAAATTGCGTGGTTTCAGTTTTTCAACGCCCAAAGTTAAAAATTTACACGATAATAATTCTACATCGGAGTTGCTCAATAGCGGGTCAGCCAATCAGGAACTATACGATATGGATGAAAACAATGTCCAGGAAGGACTTGATGAGTCATATATGCTGTCTAAATATCTGAAGAGAACTGAAACCTCCCAAGACCACTCAATTGATGATAATGGTGTGAGCAATGACACCGTTGTTGATGCATGTAGCTTTCCCACGGTCTATGGAGATCGTCAAAGTCTAGAAACCCTTAATGTTAAAAAATTTGCCAAAACAGACCCCGATCTTAGTTCGAAACTCTCTGAAATAAAAACAAAACAGGTCGTTTCGAGCCTGAAGGAATCGGATATAATTGTTGACAATGTGTTCACGTTCCCCGACTCAATTACAAATGTAAAATTGGCGAAGAGTTTGGGTATCGAAAATCGTTCTGATAAATGGGTTATTGCTACGTTATCGCTTTCGAGTTGCAGGTATTCTATGGAGGGAACTATGCAAGTGAACATTTTAGCAAATGAGGTTTTCAACGTATCTCCTCAATCTGTTGTTATTAGTCCGAAATCCCATCGAGAGGTAGAATTTTGTTTCCAATCTCCGAAAGCAGGAAATTTTTCCGGACTTGTAAACATCTCTTTCAGTGGAACCGCGGATTGTGTCAACATCGAAAAGACTGTCAAATTGCTTGGTCGATGCGAAGCATTTGATGTCAAAATTTTCAAAAATGGACAGGCAATTAACGCTCTTGAAATGAATTACGAGTTTAAGAACAATTCTGAAAAAGAAAAACTCGAATCTGAGATTGAAGTCCAAGGGATGTCAGCGGTTGAAGTGCAGCTCTCATGTCAAATATTTTGCTCGCTTTCGGGCGCCTTAAATTTTTCATCGCTCAATGATGAGAGCATTGTTAAATCTAACAGAGTTGCCTTTTCAACACCGCGAGGTTTAATTGATCGATCACAGTCGTCTAACAAGTTGGGAATCGAGTTTAACCCTGGGTCGGTTTCTATTATGGACTATAACGTTGTCGGTGTTATCAAAGTACAAGTTGAACATTCAAAAGGTGACCCTATAGCTGTATTGCCCGTCAACATCAAAATCACTCGACAAATTTTGGAGATTTCCGAATCTGCTGTTAGCGATCTGGTTTTGAAATGTGATAATGACTATGCTCCATTAGAGTTTCCTATTTCAAGTTATTCGAGTGAAAATGTTTTTGTCGAAATAGGTTTTGACAAAAGTTTGATTGAAATTTGTCCACATATCTTCCCATTGAAACCCTTCTACCGACAGAAAATTCGAATAAAAGCTAAGCATAGTAATATCTCGTCTTCGAAAGAGGGACAACCGATTGAAACGAAAGTTGAAATCGTATCAAATGGTGTCAAACAGAAGGAATTTACAGTGAAAATCGAGGTTCCTCAGGTTACCGGTAAAAGATCAATTCTGTTTGGAAGCAATGCAAAATGCATGTTGTTCAGGTCGCCTCAACTTTTTTCACCTGTTGTAGAAACTTTAAAAATGGAAAATTCCACAAACGAGGCATTGAATGTAACTGTCCATGTTGAAAAGATTGGTTGTTTTGAAATTTCATCAATAATTGGATTTTCAGAAAAGCAAGAATTTGATTGCACCGGTGGTGTTTACTCTTTGAAGCTTTTAGCAAAGGCGAATTGTAAAATTGAGGTCAAGTTTCACAGTTTTGATGTGAAACTCGAACATTCGTATCTCATCGTGCGAGTGAAAAGTTCCTTACTGAAATACGTTGTCCCGCTTTATGGGTACTCAGGGCGTTCTACGCTTGTCGCCACAACCAATCAAAACTCCTCAAATCATGACTCGAAAGTGAAAGAGGTGGTGTTACGTAACAATGGCTCCCAAGATCTCTGTTTTGTTGTGAATGAGGATTCATTAAAACTGTGCAGTGTAAACCCTGCTTTAGGCATTATTAAAGCTCAAAGTGAAAAACAACTCAAAGTTATTGTTGAACATTCTAAGGATAATATTGAAGATTTGGAAATTAATTGGGGAGATTATATTCTGAAACGTATGTACGATAATTGCGCAAACGATGTTAAACACAGTCAAGGAGTATCCAAGAAAATTCGAAAGTTAGTCGATGCAAATTTTGAAAAAGACGCATCAAACGTATCAGCGTTTATTGAAAATATCTCCTTGAATTACAAGTTCCTTAAATTTATGGATAATTCTTGTTTCGTGCCGCTAGACCTGGATTTACTGGCTGACGACGGAAGAGACGATTTACCAGAAAGTGAGAGAACGTATACTTCTGCTTCCACTGTTGTTAACGGTGACTTGCAAGGTTTTTCGAAGGTCAATGACTCTACTTCAAATAGCGATCGCTGGATTGTACGACCTGACTGTGTGTTATTCAAAGGCAACAAAACACAATCGTTTGTTCTGCAAAATAAATGTGACAAAAGTTTGGAATTTTTAATTCTAACGCCCGACTCGGTAACTGCAAACCCTTCACGTGGTGTGTTAAACCCCTATGAAGAGGTATTAGTTGATGTTTACTTGAAGAAAGAAAATTTGAAGCACAAGTTATCGCGAGATAGTCTTGTTGTCAAAATTGAAAATGAAGTGAAAGAAATTAGTTTAGAATTCAAAATTAATTCTTCCGAGAATGTTGAAAATGCTTCGATTGTTTCTGCGTGTTCGAGCAAAGGTGTTAGTTTAAATGTTAATGACGAATTAGTAACTCTAGTTAATGAAATCTTGAAGTTTCCATCTGGGGCCAAAATTGGAGATTGCCAACAATTGACGTTGTCATTTACAAATAACATGTCAAGCAAAGTCAAATGGGTTTTGTCCTCTGTTGCGCCAGCGTTTGTGAAATGGAACAGTGACAAAATGTACAAAGCAAACTATGCTGTGTTTCGAGTTGAAAAATCGATGGGCTATTTGCGTGAAAAGGAAGTAACAGAGTTAGTCGTTAGTTTTGCCCCGTTAGATGTTGGATCGTATTTCCAACACTGGGAACTACATATCACATCGTTGAGTAATAGTGAATCAAAGTTTATCAGAATTTGTTTTTGTGGTGAAGCGAAGAAAAGACGCAAATCGCTCTCTGCAATACCAGGCTCAGAATTAGACGAAACTGACTATTTTGATAAAGATGAAACATTGAAAGAGGGTCAAGGAGGCGATAGACTGGAATTAATTGGCGCGGATATTCCTGAGAACACAAAGGCTGCCAAAGTGAAAAAGAAAAGAACGGTTGTAGTGTCGGAACAGACTCTCAGCTTTCCAGACGTCAGAGCAGGTTGGTTGCATGTTTTTTTAGAGCTCTTACATGCTGCTACCATTTGTAATGCTGGCAGTTAGAGTTCATACCTAGTGAGACTTGTTGATGCTTTGGTCTTAGGCTCCTTTGTCATTGTCAAGTTTTTTTCTTTTGACAAGGTGTGATGGGATGTAAGGCTCGTGTTTCTGTTTCGAACTCACATATCAGTGATGAAATTATAGACAAGGCCGGAGTTTGTAGACAATTTTTACATGCCGGAATTGTTATTAATCAAAAACGCGAGTGAGGTTATAAAACAAAAATGGTGAGGCATAACAAAAAATAAGTAAAATGCTTTTCGGTTCTTTCGTTCTTGACTTCTAGAACTTGTTCTGCAGCATGCTCCATGGGAGGAGGCCATATTGGTAAAATAGTTGGCTTCATTTTTAACAGATCTTTCGAGTAGAGGATGAATCGGGTGCCTTAGAACCTCTCTGAAAAAATTCAAATGAAATTGGGACAACCAGCAAAAACATTTTAGTGTGGGTTAATTCTGTCTTAAGTCAACAATGTCATTAACTGATTTTACAACTTTTTCCCGAATGTTCATTATTTTCACGGCCCTACCTGCTTAGCCTTTCCTTTATCAACTGCAGGCAACATGAAACAAGACGGCTCGTGCAAAGTTTGCGTAGCTCAGATTGTTCCAACACATATCTCAGTTTTGCCCGGAAAGGAAAAATTCTTTTGACTATCAGTCTTACAAAGCTCAAATTGAAGCAATTTGGAGCAAGCTTGAGTACAATATTCTTCAACATTAATTGACCCGCTATAAGAAGCGAAGAAAAATTGACTGTTTTTTGCCTCCAAGTTTGACCAATTGATGAAATCTTTACCAGTTAGATAGACTCAAGATCCAGTTAAGAAATTTTTAAACGAATATCAAGTGGTCATCAGAAATTTGAGATAATGATTATGTCAATTATTCTTTTTTTTTCTGTGAATCTGTTTCAAGTTATTTTTAATTCATTTGTCCTATATTTGTACATTTTCTAACTTTGAAGAATTTTAATTAGTGGTTCGATCATTTTTGAGTCAACAAGAGAATATTAATGTCCACCAGGCACAAGTCGAGAAGCATAAATCGAAAAGATAATCTACTTTGTTTTATTCTCAATTGACTGCTTTTCTCTGTTAGTCTTGTTACAAATTATTCTGGTTAATTTTATAGTAGATTTAGAGCACTTAATATACTGCTGAACCATATTTTTACTGGTATTTTGCGGCATTATACTTCTTTCTACCTCGACAAGAAAATTTACCCGTATTTTTCATTAAAGTGCACTTGGATAAAGGACACCTACTGGTTTTCCAAAATTTCTTACTCCCAATCAATTTGTTACCATTTGAATAGCTCAAGCGTCAAAATTAGTTTAAGATGAATGTTGAAAATGAAAAATTTCCTCCCTAAAGTTGTTGCCTTTATAGTGCTGTTTTTGAATGTCCTTTAAAAACCAATTCTGTTACCTTGTTTAATATTAACACCTACAGCGATTAAAGGTTCTAATTCCAAAGAGCTAAAATATATAGCATCTACTTACGAAAAAAATTACAAGAAAGA
Source organism: Convolutriloba macropyga (assembly GCF_964194025.1). NCBI lineage: Eukaryota > Metazoa > Xenacoelomorpha > Acoela > Convolutidae > Convolutriloba > Convolutriloba macropyga. Next base: position 27,547,623 of record NC_134472.1, read on the forward strand.
TGTAATCATAGTTTTCCAATTATTTTTGGTTTGAGCTTCATTTTTTAATTAGAGCTAAAAAACACTAGTTACACCTTCACGTTTTTTCTCACTTTGTCTGCAAAGGATGTTTAACCAGAAGATAACGCAGAGCTTAGTTTCTAAGGTTAACCGAAGTATCCGGATGGATAACAGAAACATATATGAAAAAAATGCGTGCTTTCTCACCACATTAAGGTTTCTTTCGTTCTCGTCTCCAATATCCCATATCTGTTCAATTTTCTGAAGGTTTGGTAGAATCAATTAATAAATCAAGTATAGAAATTAGCTGGAGAAGTAGCTTAGGCCACCTAGAAATTTTATAAATTTAAATTTTTATAATCAAAAACATTTGATCTTTTTTTTCGATTAAGAAAATTATAAATTCCCATACTTTTGCTGTTAAATCAATTAGCCAAACTTAATTTGCACAAACCATAAGATAAACAAACCTCATTTGACCGAAAAAAGTTTTTTTTGAGAGGCCTGATGAGATGATGAAAATATTTTTTAAATAAAGGTTTATCAAGGTTCAAATAAAGGTTTACCTAGTAATTCATTCAATTAAGAGGCACTAATTATGAGCAATAAATAGTTTTTATAACTTCAGTTAAGGTTTCAAAGAAACAATAAATTCTATCTTTTTTAATATTAAAAGTTTATGTTTTCGCTTTATGTCTTCAGTATCCATACTCTATAAAGTTTTTTTAGGTGAGACAAAAAATTTTTTTAACTACTAAAAGGCGGAGCCTGAATTAAGTAAAAAAGAAGAAGAACTGGCAGAGGACACCAAAGAGCAGAGAACGAACCAATAATAAATAAAAGCCATCATTAGTTCGATAGTAAACTGAATTTTGTCTGTTCAATTAAAAATATGTTCATTTAAAAAAAAGAACTGGCACGAATGGCAAAAAAACAGTTTCGTTTTTTGATTTTTGGATGCTTTAATTGAATAAAGAACATTTCTTTCTCTAAAAAGATTTTTATGATCAAGGGTCTCCTCAACCTCTACCTCTAAAATTTTTCGAACTTAAAGTGATGCCCAGTTTTCTTGAAAAGTTGATTTTTTTGACATGCAGTAAACTTTGTAGTTTCTACATAAAAATCAAATTTAACCTCTAAGGAATACAAAAAGAGGTTTCTATTTCATCTCTACGGTGCGTAAACAAAAAGGTAAAGATTATAAGCAAACTGCTATAATCTGATGTAGTTTTTTTAAATAAGTTTTTTATTTAGTTTTTAGAAACAGTTTATAAAAAATTGAAAATATTCTAATCCCCCACACGCTCTTTCAACACAAAAAAACATTTTCCTTCCTCCTTTTCTTCCATTTTACTTCAATTTTCAAACAAATCTTCTATAATCTGAGATGAGATTTATAATTTTTAATAAAAAACGAGCGTTTTAAAATCAAGCCTTCAAAATCAAGCGTTTTTTTACAAAACAACTAGCCTCTAAGGGCTCCATGATGCGCAAACAGAGAGTGAAAATTTAACTGAAGAAAAAGGAAAACGGCAGCTTGGCATATATATTCCACCATTTTGTAAAAATGTTGGAACAATAAGCTCAAGAAAATTTTTAAGGTCAGTTAAGTTTGATAGTATCTCATATTGAACGTAGCTTCAGTAGTGTGTCTAAGAAGAAATTACGAGAAAATTGTCTTTATCATACGACGTTTTTAATCGCTGGCTTATAGTTAGTTATGTTACTTCAATGCTTGGTTTTATTTGTAGTCAACGCTTTGAAATTCATCAGGGAAGTTCTACGTGCGCCAAAATAGGTGGCAAGTTCTTTAAACCAACCCTAGACTATTGGCTGTAAGTATTGAATAGAGATCATCGGACAATTAATGATAAAGGTCGAATAACATTAAAGTAAATTGAGCTTGTTAGGCTGAAACATTTTCACTTTTTGACTAAGACTGAGTTTCAGGAAGTCGAGAAAAACTGTTGTTGCAAGTGAAAAATTGTGACAAGAAACTGCATTCAGTCCAGTTTCTGAACCCAGAACCACCGTTTTACGTGGACAATCCCTCTAGCACAATCAGTGCAGGCCACTTTGTGAAGCTGCCGGTCAGCGTGAGAGTGTCGCGAGACCCCTCCAAGGTCATCCCGGGTCACCACTGCTCAATCCTTGTCATCAAGTCAATCACAGACAATGTGTCTATTCCGGTGCAACTGCATTGCAATATACTTCAGTAAACTTAATTATTAGCCAATTAAATGTAGTAAACTGAATTATTTATTGGACAGCTTAAGATTTTCCGGATCTATTTTGTTCCCGGGAAAAGGAAAATGTTCACTATTAATGCAATCTGAGTTATTTTAAAACTTATTTTTAGAGTTCCAAGTGAGCTCCAATCATTTTATAACAGCTTTTTGATGTCATCATGACGTGCTGATTGAAGTATTTATGCTTTGTATCTGATGTAAAATAATCTAGCTTTGTTTTGGGGGTCAATATACGTGCAATAATTTCTTTGTATCCAAAAATAGGCTGACATTTTCTCACCAGGTTGCAATTCCTGGTGATCGATGAATTTAAAATCTTGCAAGAATCCTTCAAGGGTATATGTAGTTCTTACATTTCGCTTGCAAGAATTGAATCCATCTTGCAAGATTCTTGCAGGATTTTGAATTCATCTTGCAAGATTTTGAATCAACACTTTTTTATTACCTGTCTCCGGGAGGCGACTGGTCGAGCTGAAATAGAAAAGATGGAGATTAAATAGTTGATACTGTATCGGAAAACGGCCTCAAGTCCGCTTAAAAAACCGACTTCGAGATTTTTCCAATATGTTCGTTTTTTACCCTCCTTCCTTTTTTCCTGGCTTGGACAGGCAGTGGCGGAGTTTCTAAAAATAGCTATTAGAGAATTGAGCAGAGCAGTATGTATAAAACCAGGCCCAAGAAGCTCTCTCCGGTACAAAACACAAACAAATGAATAAAATAGAAACGTAATAGCTTACATCAGTGCTACTTATCTCTCTTGGGACCCGCAGTGGCGGAATTACTTAAAATAGCTATAGGAGAGTTATGCAGAGCACTAGGTATAAAACCAGGGACCAAAAAGCTCCAAAACAAATAAACAAAAATGCAAATGGAAACAAAAGATAACATTTTTTGGAAATTTTCTCAATCTAGTTTAAAAAATCGACTTCGTGGTGTGTTCAGTACGTTCTATTTGTTTTACCCTCCTTCTACTGGCTTGGGACAGATAGTAGCGGAGTTACTTAAAATAGCTATAGGAAAAGTGAGCACAGCGCTAGGTATAAAACCCGGCCCAAAAACCTCTTCAGAACAAAACTAACGATTATAAGAAGCTTTTATCATTTGAAACTTTTAATCAAGATGCAGTCCGTACGATTAAAAATGAAAAAAATGAAAACAGTTCATCAATTCGTCGAAGAATTGTGACTGAACAAGAAACTATAGCCTGTTCCAAAACAATACGCTGAAAAAACAAACTATAAAACAAGCAATTTCAGTGAACAAGGGTTCTAGTTGAGATCAAGTTGCTGAGCGAAGTTTTTCATCATTGCGTACGCCCGATCAACGAACAATGGTTCCTCGTGTACTCGCAATCCCATGCCAGCAGCAATGTCTCGGTTTTTTTCGGCAGAATCTTCTTGCGTCCATTCACAGCAAACAGAATATGCTTCACGTGTTGGCGAATACGTTCCAGATTGATGACCGCCTTCCTTACTTTTGCGTCGAACTCCTCCTATCGGCTTTCAAGGCTTCCACGCTTGTTGTTAGCTTTTGGTCGACATTTCACTTCCTGACCAGACACTGTTGACCTTTGTCTCTTAGTTGTCGGTTTGTAGTCATTGTCATCAATTTGATCACTTTTTTCCGCATCGGAACAGGGATCTGGACTGTACGGGGCGTCTCATGAAGCGTTCTGTGGCTCCAACTCTTGATTAGTTTTTGAGCTGCACTATTAGCGGCAAAGCTTCACTGTCCTCTTAATCCTCTTCTTCGTCTTGTTCGTTCTCGCTATCTTCATTGGGTGTTTCATCCTGTAGGTCGTCCTGAGGTTTATCTAATACAGTTTCCAAAACCGTACCAGTTGGTTCCGATGCCATCATTTCTCTTTGTTTATCAAAAAGAGCCGCAATATCCACGTCGGTTGGACCTGCAGCGTAGTGTTCCTTTCGTGTATCTTGCTCGTGGCCAGAATTATCTTCGTAAATAGGCCTCAATCGGCCGTTCTCAAGTTAAGTCTTTTCCTGCAGTGTGTCCCAAGCTTTGCGAACTGCTGTTGCATTAAAATCAGTGCTCGTAATTTGAAGTTGTTTCTGCACAAGTCTTCACCAGAAAGGCCCAGTTTGTGATCTTTTAAATGTTGGAGTTTGGGAACACCAGTTTTGGCTTATGTCAATCTCTTCTTCAAAACGCTCGTGTAGTTTTTGAGTGAATAGATAAGTTTCAGTAGTGAACTGGACAAAATCAGGCCGCAGATTTCCAGTTTTTTGTCGTCTAGTCCTTATGATGTTTCCAGGTTCATAATTGTCAAACTCAGTCAGTTTTCAACTCAATTAGGGCACCGAGTCTACAGTCAAGTTCGCAATGACAAATAAAGATAGTTATCGCAAGTTGCTCACTATATGGTGTACCAGACGTATCCTGAAGCACCGCCTTGAATTTTTGTTGCACAATTTTAAGCTCTTGAACAGATGTTATTTTACTCAACCTCTCATCTTTCCTGACTCCCGTTTGCTCCGCACCTTCGCGTGAGACTTTGCGGTAAGTTCATTAAAAACTATCTCCGCTTTGCTCCAATTAAACCTGAATGTACTTGAATGATAGTAGTGCAGGTATTTCAAGAAGGCCCTGAGTGGACTCATGCAGGTCAACATGGACGTAGATTTGATGTTGTTCTTAAGCTTGAAGTCAAGAATAGCGTCTTTAAGCTCATTCACTTTGTAGAGAAGTTACTGTGGAGAAAATCTTTCTTATAAACTGTTCGGGGTGCGTACGGATTTAATCCCGTACCGTTGCTGCATGGTAATCTTTGTATTCTCTCATGGCTTTCTCCAACGCCTGAGTCAAGAACGCAGAGCTACCAATGCAATTACGAACTTCTGCGGGCAAATTGGACCCCAATTTTTTCTTGTATACTTTGAAGACCTCATGATCGGGATGTTTCTTTCAATGCTGTCGATTGTTCGTCAATCTAAGGCAGTATTGATCGCTTTGGTAGAGTGCACTTTCTGAATTCACGTTCCCATAGAATGACAAAATGAAAGCTCGAACTCGGGGGCTAATACTATGGTGCTTTTCCAAGTGCTGTCTCATGTTGTTGAGGGGCCTGTTGCACAGAATACAAGCCTTTTTTAAGTTGATCTTTCGTCGCCTCTTAGCAGGCTCAGTCGCCTATACAATATCAGCTTTTTGATTAGTGATATCAATTTCAGCTACATCTTCTGGTCCAATTTCAGTTTCGGGTTCTGATTCATGAACAAAGACAGATTCAACAGATCGTCGGTCGTATCGAGAAGCGCTTCGTCCACAATGAGATTTTTCTGGGTGTTCATTATCAAATTGGCTGCTCCTACGATCCCATCTGCTTCGCAATTTGTTTCAGTAACCAAGTAATCCTTTTCCTTGTTGGTCCCATTTTCTTCAAGCTCCATTTTTCAACCAAATTTCAATTTTTTCAAAGACTGTTTGGTTGTACCAAATGTATATGAATGAAATAGGGTTTTTGAGATGAACCAGAGAAAGCAGAAAAAATATAGTGAACAAATGATTGTGTTTGGAAACGGATAAAAAATACCCATAGAAAGTGCTAACGGTCTTTTCAATAATTCAAATAAGCAACTCAATGACAGCAACTTCTCTAACATATAGGCGAAAAACGACTTTACGGGATGTATCGAATTCTTGATGTGGTAAAAAACGGCACATTAATCGAAAAACAGCCTAGCGGGGCTTAGAGCACTGCTTGTGGCCTCCTATGAACACCGGAAACGAAAGATGGAACAATTTTAAAATTTTGGGAAAATTTTAACGCTTATACGGACGGTACGGTGTGCTTTAAGTTTTGCTTACATGTGGTACGGCCAAATTTGTCGTTTACTTCGTACCAGCTGTATCGCATAATTATTAATATTATTGTTATTATTATTTTTTTAATGATTATTTTTATTTTATTTTTATTGTTATTATTAATTTTAATATTATTTTTATCATAATTTTTAGTAGGTTTGGTACGTTTTGTCTAATAATTATAATCGTCTTCTTCCGCTTTATACAGTTGGTAAGACCACTTTTTTTGAGGAGCAATTGTACCAACAAAAAATGGGCACTGAATTCAGGGATAGCTGGCGATCAGCAACGAACCTAAAAACACTTGAAAGTTGACAAAACATTAAATTAATGCACCTGAGAATTGCATATGTATTCAATGTTGTAATTCAAAAAAATAATTAATAGAGAATGTCTGTCACGCGCCGTTTAATGATTGAAAGGTTTGTGCTTTCTGATATAGCAATTTCGACTGAACTGCGAATCGAAAGGTTACTTGGTGAAAATTGGGAACTCACGATGTTTTTAAGTTGTGTTGTGACTTCACATGAAACCGGTCCCGATACAGCTGGTACCGTATGTTTAAAAACAAATTGAAAGAAAACGTCAACATGCAGTAAGTGTGAAAAAATGGTCTCGACAAGGCCTATCTATATTTAATAAAGGAACAAGTTGTTATGGTTGATTTGGTTGCCATTCCTTAAGAAAAGCAAAATCTGTGTGCAAAGGTACTCCTTGTACCAGTTGTCTCGACTAACAGCAATCGCCATTTAAACGTTGTTGCCCCACTGATATAACTTCTGCTACTCTTATATATTACTTCAGATGAATCTCAGTTCCCACTGAAGCTGGTACTTGGGAAAAATTTATTGCTTGCCGAAAATGAACTCATCTTTTTAACTTTAAAGAAACGTTTCTTTGGCTGGGGGATTCTTCCTCCAAGTCGCTTCTTTTTTCTCTGTTTCTTCGGCTTCTGTTCTGTCTCTGGTTCATTGTGATTCATCTCTGATTCCTTGGCCAGCTATTGTTGACAATTATCGGTACAAGCGTCTGATGTTTTGAAGAGAGATGTTCATCACGTCATTGGTCGTATCGAGATCCGCCGAGTCCATCAACTAATTCTGTTCGTGTTCGCATTCATCTCATTGGCATCCCGCATATCCATCCCCTCTTCATATTCGTTCTCCCCTCTTCATATTCGTTCTCTTTCCAAAACAATAACTTCGAAAAACCAAAAGCGTACCAAATGTATCTGAAACAAACTCTTTTTAGGCAAATATGGCTTCTGATGTTAATAGAGCGTAAACAAGCAACATCGTTCGAAAGCAGAGCACAAAAGATTGAAATTGCAGGCTATCTTTGAAAGCAAACAAACTCAATCAAAATTGTAATAACAATTCGTACAAAAGCCTAGATTTTGGCCGTCCTGAACGGTTCTAATAATTACAAGTGGAAAAACTTGACTGCTGAATGAAAAGAGTTTTGATGGTCGTCGGGCACTCCTTGAGGCATCCACTCAAAGGCTGAAACCAAACAACAACAATTCAAATTTTCTTTGGGGTAAGATTGCAGAAACCGACCGTACCGTTATGTTAATTTTTCGTGTATTCGGTACGGCCATTTCTTCGTTTTATTTCGAACCGGCTGTAACAGTTATTATTTTTTTATTATTATTTTTATTCCTATTATTATTATTTGTATTTCTATTATTATTACTTTTATTGTTATTATTAATACTGTTATAATAATTATTATTTTTACTCTTAGTATTATTATTATCATTATTATTATTATTATTATTATTATTATTATTATTATTATTATAAAGGCCTATCATACACATCAAAAATAATTATTGGGGTGTATCATACATAGTGAATTATTGAGGTCGTATCATACACCGAAATCCTCAAAGTCACCTTTTGATTTGAAAATGTTCAGATGTGTTGTGTGCGCATTTTATCCAAGCCCAAAACAAACCTGCATGCTGAATTTCAGCCCTACACAAAAACTAAAAACCACTAATAATTGACTTCAAAATTTGCTTAGCAAATTTTTAATTATTAAGGGCGTATCATACAAATTTTTGTGAATTGACCACTACAGGCCTGAACTGCCAAGAACTGCTTGACGAATGAAAAAAGTGGCCTACTTTAGAGCTCCTTTCTAAAAATGGGCTGTTTTTGAACACTTTTGGAAAAAATTATTTTTAATTATTAGGTCGCACTATACAGCCCGATTTTTTAAAAAAGTTATTCCCACTTTTCTCAATGCAATAAACTGGACATTCGGCAATCTGTCTCGCGAAACGTAGCTTTTTACTTTGAAATTCGGTCTTTTTTGCTCATCGTTGGTATACCGATCGATAACCGCCGTTGCTAAAGCAACATCACTGTTATATGTATATACAAATCATTTTTCATCAGTAAAAATTTTTTCATCTGCGAATTCAGACTCAATGAGTTTTTTGAAGTATTCGTCTCTGCTGAACCTCGTTCCCCGGTAGAACAAAACAGAGCCAATCTTCTGAATTGAATATGTGGCAAAAATCCAATTTTTTTTTATCAAAACAAATTTTACAAAAAATTTATCTTGATCTGCATAGAGATATATCTCTACGTCATCTTTGTCCACTTTATCAAAACTCGGCAAATTATGCTTCTCGTTTCTCTGTTTAGGTTCAAGGAGTGAACTGAGCGTAGCAATGGTAATTGAGTTATCCAGTTCATCAAGTAAACACAATTCTTTGAGTGAAAAATCAACTATTGTAAAAAATTTCTGAAACAAAATATTCGATTTTGAACTAAAATCAAAAAATTTTTGTCAAAATCAGTTCAGCTTAACATTCGAGGATTTGCATTGGAATATATGACCCAAAAATATTGCCAACAGCAGGTTTCCTGACTTATAAGGGCGTGCTTCGATCAGAAAAGCACAGTTAAAACTAAATGAATGATGTGTTTTCAACAATAAAAACTCACATAATAACATCGCTACTATCATAGGAACATGCTGTTTCAAGGAGTGAAACCCCAAAGCCCAGTAGAAAGCCCTGTTGTGACTTTTGTGGGAATAAATAGGAAGTTTTTCACAAAAAAATCACCTCAGACAATTTTTTTGTATGATGCGCCCTTAATAATTTTTTTTTAGTAATAATAATTCCTAATATTTTTTGAGCACCGTTGGGGCTCAAATTTTTTTTTCTGTCGATGAAATTGGGCCTAATATCCTAATCTATGTTCAAAATTTCATTCAAAAAAGTAGTCGGCTCAGGGTTGGCCGAGGGCGTATCATACAATGATATTTCAAAACCGGCCAGGGCGCATCATACATTTATCATTGTATGATACGACCTCAATAATAATAATTATTATTATTTTTATTATTATTTAATTATTTTTTCTTTATCATTTTGGAGAATTATTATTTCTATTACTGTTTTTACTACACCATTTTAAATTTTTTTGATATTCATAATATATTTCTATTTTTAATATTATTATTTTTATTTAATTATTATCACTATTATTATTTTAATTATTTTTTCTTTTTTCTAATTTTTCATATTATCACTATTATTCTTATTTTTTTAATTAATTTTTTCATATTATTATTATTTTTATTAATTATTAATATTAATTATATTAATATTTTTATTATTAATATTGTTATAATTATTATTATTATTATTATTATTATTATTATTATTATTATTATTATTATTATTATTATTATTATTTTTAGTATTATTGTTTTTGATAAGTTTCCTTGTGATAATTATTATTATTGTCATTATTATTATTGTTATTATTATTGATACTATTATTTTCATTATTAGTAATATTATTATTATTTATATTTTTATTATGGGAACCTATCATACACACCAAAATTAATTATGGGGGACTTATCATACACAGTGAATTATTGAGGACCTATCATACAAAAAGTTTTTATTCGAATGAGCAATCAAAAACAGAATACAAAAAAAGCGTCCATGCTTAGTTTCAATTTTCTAGTATTACTGGAACATATTAATAATTGACCTAAATTTCGATCGGCTGAAATAAATTTTATTGAGGGCGCACCCTACACAAAAAAATGCTGCAATGTCGTATTTGTAATTTTCGTTTTAACATGTCAAACTGGGCCAAATTGAGCGCGCGTTCGACGTTTCAAATGAAAGAATTATATCAAAAACAGTTTTTTTTAAATAAATGGGACGCCTCATAGCAGACAGTTACTAAAAAATAATTATCAGGGCCCATTTATACAAAAAATTTTGATCACGTTTTAATGCCGGCTAACCTTCCGATTGGGTACAAAAACAAGGAATAAACACATAATCGAACAAAAAAAACCAAATTAAACGTCGTTTAAATGCTGGTTTTTAAAAAATGGGGTCCTATCATACAGTTAAATTATTTAAAAAAATTATTGGGGGCTTCCTATACATCAGAATCACGCTGAAAAAACAACAATCATGAAAGGCTAGGAATTCGGATAAATAAACTTACAACACCTCACTGCAGATTAAAAACACTTTCCATTAAAAAAATTATTTACTATTATCAAAAATTGGGTACCATCATGCAACTCAATTATTAATAATAATTTTTTCAGGGCTTCTTATACAATTGTTACTAAGCATCACAATATACAAAACACAAGCGACAAAAGCAAATAATGTAGCTAGCGTACTCATTGAATACAGTCTTCAGAGTCTTAAGCACGTCGTAGTAAGGACTATTGGTTTTCTTTTTAGGTTGCAGTGTCCAAAATATTCAGCACAAACGTTTTCAAAATTACAACTTTTACCTCGCGCATTGAGTGCAGCAAGTTGTTTTAACTCGTACCAGCAAAAAACACATGCTTCTCTCTTTGAATGCAGGCAACGGTACTAAGCAGTACAGTTAGAAATGTTTATTCATATCAAGGAAAAATAAGTCTTTCAGTTTGTCAAGGATTTCATTAACTTTTCGAAAAGTTCAATCTCAATACTTCTGAATGTAAAGTTTGTTGAATGCGTGGTTTATCTTCTGCTAACATCGCTCGATTTGGTTTTCTGTGAACTTGATCTTATGTAGTGTGAGCTCATGAGATTTATCTTAAACGGCGATTTTGGTTGGCAAATCCTTGATGTCCAGAAATTGATCAATCAAAATTTTTTCAGATTTGCTGCAAGGAGTTCTGGCTTGACGATAATTTTGAAGTGCAAGACGAAAAGCTTTTTGTGCATATCGTGAATTAGTTCGAGTAATAATTGCCGATTTATTAGTTCGAACCTTCTTTGGGGCTTTTTCAGATCAAAGATTATCATCTGAGTTACATTTACCTACTATCGTTTTGCAGTCGTCACTATCAATGTCATCACCTCCCTCATCCAATGCTTCACCATATTCAGCAAAAGGAACTATCTCAGCTTCAATCGATGTCCGGCTTATGATTCTTCTGGCAGAGATTAGAATTGTGTGGCCTTTTCCGCTGAGAGCTGCGAGCGCTTCCTGTACAATCAACTTCTCCATCGTCTTCAATGGCCCTTTCCTCGGGTCCCGGAGAATTTCCAGTTCCTGTTTCTTCAACATCGTCTATTACCACTTCTCTTTCCGCTGTCACTTTCGAAGGAATTTTTTTCAACAGAGTTACATTCCGCATCACCATACAAAACAGACTCGTACTTTTTTAGAAGTTTTTACTGCTCTTCTTTATTGAGCACAACGTACTGTCGTTTTGCTATATCCCTGTCGTGTCCAGATTGCTCGGTATGAATTTTTTGGAGCTCGGATCCAAGAAAATTTGGATTTCTTTTGAAGAAAGTTTCGTGTGCTTTTCTCACACGTGCTATGTTGATGTCGCATTCAGTTCCAAATTTTCTAACATAGTTTTGTCAAATCCGAAGAAAAAGTGGCATATAGATGACCGCTCTTACTAAGGAAGCAGAATTGAGGAAGTTGGCCACACCTGTTGAAAAATTTCTCGTGCAGGAATGAAACAAATGCTTTATGGTTCTGCTTGATTTTTACTCCAATGTCGAACTTTCAACTTGTTTTGTGACACACACCAACAACAACCTCACGGAACAAACCTTTTTCAAAATTTTCTCATGTTATGTTCAGGTCAGGCCCCGTTCTGGTGTTTTTTGCTGCGTTTATCACAAACAACGTCATAGCTAACCGCTTATTGTAGAGCAATGTCACGTGATGGCCTCTCAGCGTTTGTTCAAAGGACTTCACTGTTTTCGTTATTTCTTTCAATTCAGGAGTTTTTCGAATCAATTCATCTTTCTTGTTTTTGCTTCTCGTTTTCGTTCTTTTCTGTTACTATCACGACACTCTTTAAGAACAAAAGCGCCAGTCTTCCGGATTACGAAAATTTTTCTTGTTTTCACTGAGCCTTTTAATAAAATTCAATATTGAGCTAGCATGAGTGATAACCGAAGTAAACAATTGTCTGCACTCTCGTAACTGATGGTTCAGAAATTTTCTGAATGTGTCGGGTTTTGCAAAGGAATGTATGAAAACAGCTAGTTTGGTAATCAAGGACAAATCGTTTTTCAGCTGTCTGAGCCTGCTTCGATTATGCTTAAGGTCAGCGGTTTTGTCCTCCTTTTCTTAGCGACCAGCGTCTAGAGCTGCCTTTGTAGTTCTCGATTTGGATGTGCAGAAATCCTTCTGCACAATAGCCGGAAAGATTTTGACAGAGTTAGATTCTTTTATTTTTGTCAGTTTATGTTGGCAATCGGGAATTTTTTTCCTATATAGCCTATCGTTGGCCACTCTCAATAGGCAACTAGTGCACTGGTAAACCACAGATTTAGCATTACGGGTTAGGTAATAGCTGTTCAAGAAACTGCGACATTCATCTTCTAAGTTGTGTTCATCCTTTAGGTGCTTCCAATTTTTCTTTAACCGCTTCATGCAAATTAGACTCCTCTTTTCCGTTCGTCTTGAGGCGACTTGATCGTTTGAAATTTCTTCGTTCGTTCTTGGATCTCCCTCTTTTATTTTGGTCGAGATCAAAGAGAGCGTCTTCATCTTCAGTATCGCGAATTTTCAGATACTGAAACTCTTGTGAAACGTCGGTTTGGTTTCTTCTATTGTCTTCACAGTTGCCACGCACAAGTTGTCACAGCTTGTTTGGACGATTCGTTTTTTTTTGAATCTGGAGCCAAACAATCGTTTCCCACGACTGTTTTCCTCCAAGGCAAATTCTTTGTTCCATAACCTTATACCAGTTCTTCGTCTTCTGAGCGCTCAACTGCAAATGTTTCGATCCATCGACCGCAATGAATTTTTTTGCCTTCATGTCGGTTTCTTATGGTCACCATTTGCATATCGAGCTATCCCAGTTGTTTTCAAAGCAATATCAGTTGCGTCAATGTACAAGTCCTTTTTGTCATCTGTTAAAATGTATTCATTGGCAATTTCTTTCTCATTTATCTTCCCAAAATACTGCTCTCTGGTCAGTCTAATTCTTCGGTAGAAAACAAAAAATCTTGTTTTTAAAATGATGTTATTGCAAGCTGGACAAACAAGTTTTCCAGATCTACGTTGAGGTACTTCTAAACATCATTATCTGCAATTGTCTTAGTTGAACTGTGCATCTTGCGTTCCTGTGTGATCTTTACACCGCTTGGAATGCTAGAATCTATTTCCGGTGCACTAACAGCGCTATCCAGTTTCTCAGAAAAAGTCAGTTTCTTCTTGGGACATGCTTGAAATAATATTGTCGCAATCAGAATCAAAGTCACTCATTTTTGAACCAAAAATATTAAAAAAAAAATTAACTAAAGAAAGGAACAATTAATAATACTACGTAATTCAATAAACTGTAGGAATCGAAACCTTAAGAAATCAAAACCGTAAGAATCGAAATGCAATAGAACTTACCGAGAAAAATAAATGAATAGAAAAGTGCAAAAAATTAACTGAAATTTATAACTTGTAAATACCTTTGCAATAACCAACATTCGCAGCCAACCAACATATAAAGCCTTGAAAAATTTAAAAAAGCACAAGAACAATTTTTTTGTATGATGCGCCCTAAATAATTTTGTTAATAATAATGCAATTTTTTTCTCCCGAAAAAAAAGACCATAGTTTTTCTATCTGTTCTCAAAAACGGTGTTAAAATATACATTCCTCGCAATCGGTGGAGGGCGCGCGATACAATGATATTTAAGCCCGATGAAGGTGCATCATACACTTCATACCGTACGATAGGTCCTCCATAATAATAATAATAAGTATAATAATAATAATAATAATAATAATAATAATAATAATAATAATAATAATAAAAAATATTATTATTATGATTATTATATTATTTTTTATTATTATTACTATTTTTATTACTATTATCATTATTATTATTACTGTTATTATTAGTATTATTATTGTTCTTATTATTATTATTTGTGTTATTAAGATCGTTATTATCCTTATTATTATTATTACTATTGTTGTTTTTATTGTGTTTTTTTAAAATTTAACTATTATTTTATTAGTTTTTTCATTAGTTCTATTACTAAATAAAGATGAAGAACTGTGAAACACTCTTTAGTGTTTTTGTACAGAGGCAAGCAACTGCAAAAATGACAACGAAGACTAAAAAACTGCCTTATGTTTTCTATGAGAGCAAGAAGCAAACCCTCAAGTCTTTCAAATCTCAACGACTCTCGAGACAGCGCAAGAATTTAATTTTGTTGTGAACAGAGTGAAACCGAGACAACAAAATCAAATGAGCAACTCATGCCGGCTCAAAGTATTCAATCTTTCGGTTACATAAAGCGGCAACTCGGAACCATAATAATAACAACCATATGGCTCAAAGCATTACTCAACTTTTCACCTATTTTAATCGCAGCCTAACAGCTTAACAATAACACCTATGTAGGTCGAAACATTAACAGCACCACACAAGGCTGCCTTATATCAAAAGCTTTTCAAGTCTGAAGTTTCAAACTTGTGTAACTTTTATGTTCGCTGATTCTAAAACGCGAAAGATTTGCACGCCTTGTAGAGCCCCCCAAGAGATCTTATTGTCCCAATTCAATAAGCTGGTAACCACCCGTAGTTTGAAACATCTGATAAATTGTCATGCTCGAGAACAAGTTGAGTCCCAACGGTCGTTTCAGCATGACATTGGTTTCTTCTATCAATTCCGCCATTACGTCTACCCGAGGCGGCATCTTGACAATTCTTACTATAGCAAATACCCTACAGTCGTTGTCTATAGGGGTTAGGAAGCTGGCCTTTTTCTAAAATATCCTTGATCATTGTTTTCTACCGTGACGACTTCTAAGCGGAACTTCTTAGCATTTTCAATATCAGCACTGCTCAGTTCAGGAGCCTCCTTCCACTTATTCCATCAACAAACACCGATAGCTTTGAGAGGTTTAACCTCCTGTAGTGTGTCGAAGTCCTCTGATGCGTCAAGTTCGGGTAAATAATAATTAGAATTCCTGGGTTCTTTAGTTGTTGCATCTAAACAAATTAAGTGTAGTACAATATGAATAAGAACATAACAGCCTGACTTATCACATTAACTAAGACCATACAATTGGCGGCACCACTGAACCACCTTACTTGTTTTGAGTCTTGTTTCCGCACGTAAACATAATTTACAGTATTAATAACGCTAATTACAAGAAAAACTGCTCATTCAGAACTTACTGGGATTATGAAACTCCTACGCAGGCGGTCAGTTTGAAGCAATCCTTGGTAAGACTGAAACACCAGACTAAGTACCAGAACAAGCACGTCGAAGTTAGTCCGCTCATTCAAAAATCGGTAACGAAATCAGTTCAAGCCAATAGAACAATGTGCCCAGCGCAGTAACTTGTGAGCTTTAACTACCTCTGCCTAGCTAGGGGTGTACAAGATATTGCACTCCGACTCATTGTAAAATTTATGCTTCCATAGCCTAATTTGGATATTTTTCAAGTGGACTCGCGTTTCAACGTCCTTGTTTGTCGAAGTTCTTCCTTGTCTGTCGAAGTTCGTCAATAATGACTTGAATATACAGTTGATTCAAATTCACCTTCAATCTGAAATTTTTCAGTTCGTGTCCATAATCAGGAGCGTCCGGGATCATCTACGGACACCTAATTGACCCCCTGAAACTCTGAAAACAGTAAAATATGTTGGTAGATTCTTCATTACAATTGGAGTTCAATGCAACTAATCCTGCAATCAAAATCAACAATTCTCAGCGTTTCACGTGCAGAAACGCGATACGTACCAGAAACTAAAAGACCGAAACGACCGTATCTGTTGCTGCCAATTTCTCAAAAACGACTGAATCAAAACGCCCTTTGAGGGGTTAAAGTAAGGCTGAAGCCAAGTTCAAATCAACAAACAGATCCAAAATCGATTATATTGGCAAAACTAAGTACGGTATCAATTGACCCATTACTGTAGTTTCGGGCCAGGCCATGTTTCGGCTACTGTTTCTGACAAGTAGAAAAATTATCCGGAACAACCACGGACACATACTGGATGTATGCGACCAACAACAGAGCCCGATATCACTGGTTGTTCAGGTTACAAAACTGGAAACGTGAAACGCACCAGTCACTAAAAAGTCAAAACGCCCGAAGTTTTTGGTTCTTTTTGTCGAAAACGGGCGAAAAAAAAACGCTCTTTACAGGAATCAAAATACGGCTCATGCCGAGTTCAAATCAACAACTAAATCCAAAATTGATTAACTCTGGGACAAGTTTTTACCAAAACTAAGTACGATCTCAAAGTGACCCACAGTGACTGACGTTTCGCTAAAATACACACTAATTTCAATAACGGCAGTAGGAAACTTGAAACTTAAAAGAAACAAATTACGGCTACAGCGGAGTTCAAATGAACCAACAGATCCGAAATTCGTTTAATCTACGACGAGATATTAGCAAAAATTAGTGCGGTACTTGAAAACAAAACTAGTACGGTACCACAGACTGTTCGTTAAAATACATTATGAAGACTTCGGAACACCATGCAACAATTATACATGCAACTCAGAAATCTGAAACACTAAAATTTGTCCGATAAATCGGGTGATTTGTGGTACCAAATTTTGGGTCACCCAAAGCGACCTAATAATTTGACTTTTTTCAGTCGGTACTAATGCGACTGTGAGCGTTGAATTTGTTACATTTGTTTTGGATAAATCATCAGAGATAAGAGGTGTACTCCGATTCTTGAGCTAATAAGTCAACCAAAGTTCGCACAAATTCTTGGAAAACGACTGAAAACTGCGTCTGGAACGTGATCTTGGGCGTAATCTAAGTCCACTGGCTAGTTACTGGACAACAAAGACCTCTACCGTTAGCTGCGAGAAAAAATTTGCACCTCTACGTAAAGACAAGGGTGTTTTTGTGTTTCGACAATAAAAAAAACTGGACAAGAAAGCCATTTCAG
Organism: Convolutriloba macropyga; assembly: GCF_964194025.1. Classification (NCBI taxonomy): domain Eukaryota; kingdom Metazoa; phylum Xenacoelomorpha; order Acoela; family Convolutidae; genus Convolutriloba; species Convolutriloba macropyga. The sequence continues at coordinate 27,565,090 of NC_134472.1, forward strand.
TGGAAAATTTTTTACACTGCTGAAACTATTGGGTCAAATAGCTGCACGGACCCGATAAGCTCCTAAAAAACGCAATTCTCAGGTATCAACAACGCTAACTACAGGAAAATCTACATCACTCCAGAAAAGCGCATGAAAATTTTTTTTGTTTACACCGGAATAATTTCTTGCTAAGGCTGATTCAAAAAATCAACTAAAAACAACTAGCAAAAATGTTTAAGTACAAAAAATCTTAGGCTGCTCATTCACATACAGTTATTCAGGAGATAAGATAAAACGGTAAACTGTACCCACTGATTCCAGCTTTGAGTTTGTTCACTTCTCGTGAAAAACTTTACAAAATATCCTCTAGACCCTTTTAGACCTGTTTCTGGTCATCGGATCAACCTGCAAGGAAGTCTACATATATGAATTACCTTCACCAAGAGACGGAATAAATTCGCACTTCTCGACAGAAGCATTGATGTTTTGTTCGTTTTCAGAAGTAATGTCAAGTTCCTGAATTTGATTTCGGAAAGTATAAATAAGTTTTGTAAAACAAAGACCAGAAGAGCTTCAAGGGAATTATGTTTGCATGTGAAAAGCAATTTGCACTTAAAATATTAAGAATTATTACAGTATTAATGCAAATATTCAAAAATACAGAAAACGTGTTTTTCCTCTTTTCAGCCATATCAGTGTGTTCACATGATCGCTATAGACATTCTTTTAGTGCGAAGAGGTGAAAACAGTATCAGAATCTAATTAATTTTTTTATCGGTGAGTTTTATCTTATTGAAGTATCAGCAATTACCTAAGGAGTAGTTGAGGAAATTTCAGCATTAACTTTGGGAGTAATTTTCGAAATATTAAAATAACTTCAAAAAATCTTCCTAACACTTTCTCAAAAAAACTCGGAAAAAAATCGCTACAAAACTACTTTAAATCAATTTTTGGACGAAGAGAATGTGCAATACTACCGCTGTTATGACTCAGGTGAGTCGTCATTAGCTGAGAAGATTACTGGTAAAAGAATGTCGTCATCTGTTTTCTCAATTCATATTTTTGATGATCAAATTTGTGATAGTTTTGAAGCAAATTTCTTTGATCTGGTCTAAAGTTATCTCATTCAGATACATTAAAAAGATAAAAGATTGCGTGAAAACTAATATAACACACTACGTCAAGAAAAATAAAATTTTTTTCCAAAGGTTTTGTTTTTCAAAAATGTCTGCCAAATCGCTCTTAAACATTTTATCTACGTCCTTCATAAAGCCCAATTGGACTGATTAATGAAACAATCGAATGTGTTTGGGAAAAATTTTAAGTGATTGTAATTTGCTGTTGTAATCTATGTATTATCAACAATAACAAACTGTAGAGAAGCTTTTTTACTCTAGAGAAGCTTTTCTTCTAAATTAGAAAAAATGGTTGCAGGAAAACCTCATCAGATTTGTTAACAATCGACAAAACTTGTGACGAAAATAGTGATAGCACGGTATAAGTTGTCAATATCAGCCACCATTTGCACATTTTGTAAAAGACGATAAGCGCAGAGTCAGCCCTCGCTATTCAACAGCAAGTTTTCTTTGATGATTCTGACTATGGTGATTCAGCTGCCGGACAATCTCAAACTGTTGTGCTGAGAGAATTTTTTTGTGTTAATATTTGTAGCATTGAAGCCAGCTAGATAGCAAACATAACATTATATGGCAGGAAAACGTTAACAATTCATTAAAACTTGCTCTGGAAAGTTTTTCAGTTTTCATTGAAACTGAACTTTTATCAAGTCAGTCCTTAAAGCTACCAAATCTGAGCAAACCAGTTGTGGATAAGAGATTGTGAACGCTGTTGTTTCATTTGATGCTGTAATTTGGGTTATAGAAGCAATAATTAAAATATCTTCCAATTGTTACTTTCCGATAGAGAATCGTTTTGTGTAAAATGAGTGCAAGGTCGATACAAAAATTGTTATAGTTTTAGCTCAAGTATAAAGGTTTTTAGGAGGACTGTGATGCCGCACATAATCTGTTTTCTGCTGAAATAGCTTATGTTACCAAAGACGTTATGCACTTTGTCATCACTTGCTAATAAACAATATACCTTTTGTTTGATGATTTACCAGAAAGTAATGGGAACTCTGAACAACCTAACTGTCACGCCTTCTGTTTTGCTATAAGATCTTTTAACGACCGTTTGAAAAATAATCTTTTGTTTTGTACAATGATTTTGGTTCGGTACTTAGCGAAGTATCAGTAATGAAAATTTTTTCTCTATAAACAATTTGTTTGATAAAGAAAATGAGAAAAAAAGTTGAATATGTTTGTTTTTGTCGTTTGTCAGGTAAATTGAAATTTTAAAAAGTATGTGGATGGCTTGAGATAATTCGAAGTGTCTGTTGAAAAGTAATAGTCAAATTCGAAAGCCTGTAAGAAACTTCACCACAAAAAACTAACTGAAAATTACAAACAAGATACGCATATAACTCCTTAGGAAATTAATGAGACCTGCAAAAATTGAGACAAAGTTACAAAACTGAAAAATAACAAATACAGGCAAAACACAAAAAGCTATAAACAATATACAAGAAGACAAGTTTTTGAAGTCATTAAAATACTTAGCTATTAATAGCTATTAATTGAAAAGATCATTTTCATTTAAATCTCATGTTATAGGAACTCTGCGGAAAAGCCAAAAAGAGAACCACTAATATTGACCAATTTAAAAAATCACAAGTATCAGATTTCTGAAAAAAATATGAAAATACTTAGTGTCCTCATAAAAACATCAATTAACACAAGATCTACAGAGAGGTTGATCCTCAATTTACCCGTAAAGTTGAGGTGACCTTTCTCAGATGAACCTAAGTTACAAAATGGCAGAATGAAGAACAAAAGTGTAAATTCAAAAACAGCTATTTGTTTGGAATGAATTAACTTCAAGGCCATTGACACTTATAGCTATCAACTGAAGGCATGAAATAGATTCGATTAAATCTCAGTAGAAAAACAATTAGACCTAAAATTGATCACAATAAATTTTACGACTGTAAAAGAGATCCTCAAATAACAATATTATCAGTAAGAAAAAGATTTCGGCTGTTGGTTAATCTATAAGCACTTTGACAAAAAAATAAAAAAAAAATTGAAAGTGGTTGTTTTCGTTGTTTATTAGATAATTTGAAGTTGGGATAAGAGGGATTTGGATGGCTCGAGATGTTTCGAGTTGTTTGTTGCAAAATCGTGTTTGAATTCGAAATCTTGCAGGAAACTTGCAAGATTTCACATTCATAAGGTTGTTAGAAAAAAGTCTATTCAGTGCAGCTGATCAAAATTCTGGTAACATTCAATTCATTTGGTTTTCAGTTCTAGCTCCCAAATATACTCAAATAAATTTTCAAGAATTTAAAAACTTGCAAGACTCTTGCAAGATTTGAATCCGGGCAAAAAAAATTCATTGATTTTGGTTTTGTAACTTGTTTAATAAACAATAATTTGCTTCAAAGATGTCAAACACTTTTGTGCACTGTTTTTTTTTTGCCTTGATTGATATCTTGAAAGGTTCTTGCAAGAATCTTGCAAGTTTTGAATCATATTGCAAGATTTGAAGCCGCTCATAACTTGGGATTGAATTTATAAATAATAAGTTACCTATTGTTTTGAACGAAATGACGCACCTATTTGTGTTGATTACGTACAACTATGCCGACGTAATACTATGCCGATTATAAGAGTGCCGAAAATTTATTCAATTTTTCACCCGATAAATTTCGAAACTGCTATTACCAATTAATTATCAACTAAATGCTAATCGACTGCTGTTTTCAAAGCAACCAGGGCACGCTGGTCAGTATTCGGTTGTGATAGATTCATATCAAGTCCCACGGGCCGCTGAGGCATGGCCGTGGCCCGCAATTATCATTGTTTGTTTTAAATATTTCTCCCTCCAATTATCTTGTCCTGATAAATAATAAAATCCAAAATCTCACAACTTCATTGTGATTGGGTCAGAAATTTTGCGCTCATTTCAGTTAAAGTGATTTGATTGGTTTAGAAATTTATCGGGAGAAAAATTGAATATATTTTCGGCACTCTTATAATCGGCATAGTATTACGTCGGCATAGTTGAACGTCACCATTTGTGTTCTAAACTTGTATTTTGTATGACTTAGAACTATTTTGTGTCAGCTAGAATTAAGTTTTAGTTCGTATTTGATTTCTTTTATTTCAGCTATATCTTAATTGCAAGTGTAATTAACAGGACAGGATAATGAGAGAGCGTCTCAGACAATTGACACTTTAAATTGCTAAGACAATTTAAATTACATAATTGCTCAACGCGGCGCCGAGCATAAGCAAAGTCAATACCCTCGGTTTGAATTGAAAACAGGTTGCAAGTTTGGATTACTTTAGCATACATATTGAAAACAACCGGCGTATTGTTCCCAAGCAGAGTTTTTGCATTGAGTAACTACCAATTATAAGCCTTACAATAAAAATGATAGAAGTAAGGCGAAGAGATCTGTTTGGAGAAGTTCATGAGTCATACGTTACAGCAATGCTTTAACAGACGGGAAGTGATGCCTGGTCCTATTGAATGCTCTCAGACGAAGTTGGCTGTGGTCAAAGGCAGTTTTATCTAGTTTATTCGGGGTACTTCAGATGTTGTTATTTCGTCTGTGTCGATTTTTGTTTCAATTTGATCAGGTGTTGAAATTTCTTCAGTGACTTGTGCCGCTCAGCAGATAAAAATGTGCCAGTGGCGGCGTCATATTACTCACATAGTTAGGTTTTAGGACAATAGTGCGATAACAATGTTCCTACACGTCTTACGTAAAAATGACTTCTGCTCTTATATATTGAGGTCAGTTGAAATTGAGAAGAGAATCTCTTATTCAATGATAGGGGTCACTCCAACTTCAATATGGCAGTAAACTATTGCTCGAAATGCAATAAGTTTTTGATATAATTACAAGTTGACCTCAAAATGTTTTAAAATCAGATTTATTTTTATAAGAAGGCTGTCTACGACAGTTTGATTTAACTAGGGGTCACAGGAGAATATTTCGCGTTCATTTCTGGTCAATATTTTGCTGTCGGAATTTTTCTTTGTACAAAATTTCACGCAAATGCTTAACATCTTCGCCAACGCTTCCGATTTTTGTCCTTCCATAAAAATTCTATCAGAAGTTTTCAGTAACAAGTCTACGAATAAAATACAACTACTAAGAACAACTTTAAAGTAAGGCGAAGAAATCTGTTTAGAAAAGTTCATGAGTCATACGTTAAAGCAATACTTTAAAAGCCGGGAAGTGATGCCTGGAGGCTATTGAATGCTCTCAGGCGAAGTTGGCTGTGGACAAAGGCAGTTTTATCTAGTTTAATCGGGGTACTTCAGATTTTATTTCGTCTGAGTCGATTTATGTTTCAATTTGATCGTGTTGAAATTTCTTCAGTGACTTGTGCCGCTCAGCAGATAAAAATGTGCCAGTGGCGGCGTCATATTACTCACATAGTTCAGGTTTTAGGACAATAGTGCGATAACAATGTTCCTACACGTCTTACGTAAAAATGACTTCTGCTCTTATTGAGGTCAGTTTAAATTGAGAAGAGAATCTCTTATTCAATGATAGGGGTCACTCCAACTTTAATATGGCAGTACACTATTGCTCGAAATGCAATAAGTTTTTGATATAATTACAAGTTGACCTCAAAATGTTTTAAAGTCAGATTTAGTTTTATAAGAAGTCTGTCTACGAGAATTTGATTTAACTAGTGGTCACAAGAATATTTTTGTTCATTTTTGGTCAATATTTTGCTGTTGGAAAGTTATTTGTACTCAATTTCTCGCAAATCCTTAACATCTTTGCCAACGCTTCCAATTTTTGTCCTTCCATGAAAATTCTCAATCAGAAGTTTTCAGTAACAATCCTACGAATAAAATACAACTAAGAAAAACTCTAAAGTTAATCTGGTAAAGTGTTATCCTATAGAGCTGGTAAAGTGTCTTCCCTTCTAATTGTTTAGATTTCAATGTTTTCCAAGGAGTGAAAGTTCATGCCACGTTTCTTCTGTTAATGCTTTTATTAAATCTAAATAAATCTGAAAAATGACTTATTTGGTTTAAAGTAATTTGTCAACAACTTTAAGAAGTCATTTTGAGAGTAAGTCAGTCTTTTACATTTTTACGTTGCGCGGACAAATGTTCTTATGATAGCAAGAAAGTTTTTCACCAAAGAATGGAATGTTTTCTATTAGAGACGTGTATTCATTCGCAATGAATAGTTAATACTTCGATAGCAAAATTTGAACAATTTTGTACGTGATGATAGTTTTCTGAGGGATTGTTGTTCGGTCAGCACTTTTTTTGCATTACCAGATAGCACTCCTTTCAATAAAGTTTGTACCTTTTTCTTATATATTAGTAATACAACTTTATTGAAAGGAGTGCTGTCTGGTTATGCAGAAAAGTGCTGACAGTACAGCGAATGAAGAGAAGCAACCAGAGAATGAAAGCGGTAAAATGGAGCAAATGTTTTTTTTTGATAGGGGTGCTGGCTTTTTGTTAGATCGCAGCAAATGGTTCGCACTCTTGAAGACCTGAAACACGTGTTAATCTTTGATGTACTCTTCGAGCTTAGTTTTTGCTTATTTTATGGTTATAGTAGCTTGTAAAAGCTCTAAGGCGTTCAAATTTTTGTTTGTCAGTTTGGTTCACATTGTAACTAGATGATTGATACTGTATGAAAATAAAATTTTATTAGCCGAAAATTTTATTTGCCATCTTCATTATATTTTCGAGTGATATGGTCACTAAGTTGGTGAATGGCCGTCCATGCATATTTCACAACGGATCTTTTTGTTTTACGAAAGAAGATTTTTCAAGTGAGGTCTTGGTCTATTATGTTCTCATTAATCCGAAGTGATCTAATTCTTGAATTAAACTTCAAGGAATTGAATTAACTAATAATCTGAACATCAAAATTTTTCGATTAACACTAAACTTTGTCAGTCAACAAAATACATGACCCTGAATGCTCAAAAGCAAAACGGAAAAAACTCAACTCATATTCAAAGTAATTATGCAAAAATGAGAAGAAAACTTATATATTTATTGACACTGTGTCATTAAACAACTTTTTTGAAACCCATTATGTAAAATCAGGGCAAAAATAACGCCAAAATAAGCAGGATTCAAATTTTCACAAATATAGCAAAAAGTATTGCTATCCAAGTTATCAAAAAAACGGCATAAAACTGAGGCCGATCATTTGACCTCAATGGAGCGGAAATTAATGGCCAAAAAGAACTGTTATTGTTCATACTAAGCTGCAACACCACAATAAAAGCAACAGAATAAGCAGATCTCAAAATCCGGCAAAAACTTTTCGAAAACAGAACAGAGTCAGTTGTCAGAAACACTCCTTAGCGATCAAGCCGAAAAATACAGTCATTTATGACTCAATAGCAAACAATGAGAATACACCTTATGAGGTAAGGCAAAAATTATCAACTCATAGAGGCAAAACTCGAAAATTGGCTAATGTTTTTTGCAATCAAATAACGTCAAAGTAATGCAAATTGTCCTATTGCCGAAATACGATTATTAAAATTTTGCTGTATTAAAATACAAGATTCAAGCTTTCATTTAAATTCGTGGAACCACTTACCATGTATTTCCGAGCACTTGACATCACAAGGCGAAATATTTCGCAGGTTTGAAATTGACTAGGTTAGCGATTTGTATTCGTAAAACGCAAGCTGCGAAAGTAGTTTATGAACCAATTCCACCAAACAAAAGTAGAAGAATGCAGATCGGACTTATTATGAAAAAATTAAATTTCAATGGGCGGTAGAATAAATGCAGGTGACGAGGTAATTTTCACTGTCAATCACAAATGAACAAATTACACATCATTGAGGGACAAGAGAAATAATTGAAATTAAGTACGGCGGTATATGGTACCGCAGTATCGTATGATCTAAACAGTTAGCTATCAACTAAAATCAGTAAATTGATATTTTTATCTGGGCATATAAGCTATCAACTAAAATCAGTAAATTGATATTTTTATCTGGGCAATAAGTAAGGGCTGTTGTTAATAAGACTGTGCGATTAAGACAGTAGAAATAAAACGACGAACAACAATTAAAAAAGTTTTTATTTTTTGAAAATAATTACGTGCAAGGTCATTATGTCTTAGCTCCCCGTTGAGGAATTCAAATAGTTGCAAATTGGCAGAATAAAAATATGGGTCACATTTTTACTGCTCAAAGTAGGAACGATAAGTAAAATTGCTGCAATTAAGAAAAAAAGTTCTCCCAAAAACAAAAATTGTATAAAATTTTGAAAAGTTTACAAAGTAAAGCAAACAATAAGAGGCTCACAAAATTCGCGAGTTTTGAAAAAATGGGGAAAAGCAAGAAAATCACTAAATAATATCATGTTCCTCATTTTATGTCGTAGTTGTCAACAAAAACTGCGTTTTCTAACCAAAAATTTTAACCATTTTGTATACCTAAAACATCCCATGAGCAATATACGTCTGTTCGAATCCCAATAAGGCAATATAATCCAAGAAAAGACCAAATTTATTACAAATAGTCGAGATCTAAAAAGAATTTCAAAAATCAGCGAATTTTCAAAAACTGCAAAATACGACTACAACTCTTACACCACATTTGTGTGACCCATTGAAACTTTTAACTTCTAAGTTCAATCGTTAAAACGGAAGCAAAATGTAAGAAAACCCGCACATGAACAAAAAATTGCACTCAAAATTCACACGTTGTTATAAAGTTGTCATGTGTTTCTAATGGTCTTTTTACATGCAAAAGGGTTGCTAAAATTACATACATTTTTCCCATTTTTTGCGGTACTCAGTGTCATCAGGGTCAATGGTTCCGATTTTTCGAAAGGTAACGGGGAAATAGAAATAATGGTGAATGTTAAAAATCGCTTTTTCAATATCTTCAATGTAATTGTTCCGACCCCCACTTTAGTGGGGAGGGAGGAACTATATACTCAAATGGGTTATGTTCAGTCAATTTTGGCCGATCGATATAATCATCGTAGAGAGTTCTGAGTGGTATCATTAGAAAACCAGTCCAGCGTAGAATTTGGAATTAAAAAGATTTTCTCAATTTTCGTTTTTTATAGGGTGCTATTGAGGTTTGAAGTTTTGTGAATAATTCCTATTTTTGTTCACATTTTCAGTATTTTTGACAATTTTTTCGTCAATTTTGCTAAAAAATGTTAAAATTGTTAACTACTGTTATTGATTTCATCTCTAAAGATAGGGGAGGGTTTCTTGAGTTGTTTGATCCGGAATTTTTGGCTAGAATTTCAGCTATGTTTTTTAAAAATCAGACTTTTCGAGAGAAATGGGACCACATTTGCTTTTTTTTAGCCTACTCTCTTTAAATTTGCTGGAAGTAGACACCTTAAAACTGCGATCGAATTCTTCTTGAGCTCAAAAAAGAGCTTTATGTAATACCACTGGCCTTAAGAGTTTTCCGGGTCATTATTTTGAAAGTTTTTTGGCAAATTTAAACTCGATAATTACAAAAAAAGCATTATTTGTTTCTGACAAACTGAAAAATTTTTTGTTTGAAACCTGATCTATTTAGCAATCATTTGAACACTTCACTGTTTTGTTAGACGCGCAGCAATATCTGGGCTGATCTTGATCTCACCTTGGATCCCAACGATAAAAATTTTTTTAGATTTAAATGGGGCGCGACCTTTTTTTCAAAACATATTTGCTATGTAAATGTTTTTTTATGTATATCACTGACAAGAATATGTAATCAGGGCTCAATTAATGAAAGATTATATTTACAAAAACGATGTCCAATGAAATTATAACATGGTTTCGGAGTTAAGCTCATGGATTTTATGGCTTTGACCAATTGTTTTCGTAAAAATTTTATTCTTTGAGTTTTGCTTTCATTTGTTATATTTTTTGTAGCCCTATGACTCAGTGTCCCGAATCAAAGGTGCAGTTAGATTTTTAAGAGATATAGATGAACTTAGACAATTCCTTGAGTTGTTATCTAGTGTCTGTTATGACTTTGAATATAACTGTTTTAAGAAAATATCGGTGAATTTTTGAACTTTGCCACTATTTTATCGTATTTCTCTCAACTTCGGGCGCAGCCTCAGTAAAAACAGGCAAAAACCAGTTTTGTGTGATTAAAAAAATTTCGTTCGAACTGGTTTTATGTTCAACTAATGTTATCCTTGTTTTGATGCTACGCGTTTCAAAATAATTTTTCTTTTCGTTTCCATTTTGGAGAATATACGCCTTTTTTATGAGTCCATTTTTTTCCTTCTCAAATAATCACAATGTTGGTATGCCTAACTAAAGTAAAGAATGGTGGCAAAAATGTACAGCTATGGAAAAATGCGTATCTGTATATGTTAATTGTTTTTGTTGAATAGTTTAAGCTTTTTGGGCTGAGACCAAGTTATCTCGCAAAGTTTTGTGGATTTTTTTTGTTTTTTTTCTCTGTTTGTCTTTCTTTTTGTAAATGTACGCCAAATACTTGATAACGATAGGTCTTATTTGCTTCCCCAGGACGTATAACTCCACCTAGATAACGATTTAAGTTTATAGCTCTTTGTTTTAATGACTTTCAAATTAGTGTTTTTTTAAAATCTTTTCATCTTTCTCTCTTCGCTTTCAATTTGGTCACCATGTAACTCAATCTCTTTACTTAAAAGTCTCATTTATTTATGATGATTTAACCACTTTTATACGTTGTAACTGATTGCTTGGACCATTTATTTTCAAAAAAGTTTTCGAGATTTCTATACTGTTCAGTTTTTGGGTTTCTTTTTGTTGCCGTGTCTACGTTGTCCTTCTATAAGGAAGACTCGTTGATGTTAAGATGAGGAGAAAGGGATGATTTACAGTTCTTGCAGGTAACATCTTATAATTATAGTGAGTGCCTTGAATAGTGTGATGTAAAATTGTTTGAAGTTTTGGCTTCCATGTGTGTTTGTTATGTATTTGTTATTTTGTGGGGTCGTCACGTGGTCTCATTATTAACAGGCCCAATTGGCTTCCTGAGGTGTTGCAACTTAATCCATCGCTTTTTGTTCAAATCCTAAATCTGTTATGACTTTTGGAAATATTTGTTTTGAAAACATATTTGGGTTTTTGAGCTTCGTCATTTTTTAAAACAGTTTTTCGGTCAAATTGAAGCTCAGTCTCTCTAAACACAGTTCACAGCCCGTTTGCAGTGAGTTATAAATTAACCTTCATAGCGGTTTTAGCTTCAAACTTTTGTTTCCTGGCTTTGTTACTTCTTTTACTACGAGACTTCATAAAATGCTTGAGATTTTTATATATTTGTACATTTTAGAGGATTTTTGTTCTCTTTTTGGTTCATAACATTAACCGTGAGACCCTTTGGCTTTAAAATTTTGCGCAATTCAAGATTGGATTATGGCATGACTCAATTGCTTCCTATGGAGATATAAATGAAAATTTCATTAATATCTGGTGATATCTAATGACTTTAATAAATGCAAAGTTGATTGTTTTCAAAAATAGAGACGTATTTTTAACTCTGCACCTCTCTGCTATTTTTATCTTTTTTGTCGACCTGCTAACCAGTAGCACTGAGAACCGGTCCCATGTCTTTTCTAATGAAGTATAGGTTAAACTGTTTTGTTTAGGTTTTATCTGATGCAAGTTTGATTTTATTATGTTTTTTTTTATTGTAGACATCGAATTGAGTTCGTAAATAATGTTTGTTTTTATGGTCCCTTTTAGTAGTTCTATTATCAAAAATTTTCATGGGCTCTCTAGCGTGGCATTATTGTATTCCATTGGTTGTTTATTGAACGATATGTTTTTAATCTCTTATCATTTCATAGCCAATTAAGTCAAGATTGTGGATGAGCGGGGTCGGAACATTATGTGCGTACGCACATTACCGCGCCTCCTTGTTAATTTAAGATCTAACGGTTGAAAAATACGAACGAAACAATGCGAGAGTTGGAGTTAAATAACAATTAACAAAATGGCTCAGAATTCAAAAACTCTGGTTAATTGCTGATTGTTATTGCAGACAATGAAGAAAACTGTTATAGTTACTTGACCTTATCATTTTACCAAGCGGATATTGCAGTACCTCCTTTAAGTGTTTTAAGTTGTATTCCACTAATTTCCGCAAACTTTAGTTCAGATTTTTCGCCTAATAGCTTCAAAAATTCTTTTCGCCTAATCAAGTTTTCGCCTAATATCCTACGCCCCCAACTACCATTGTTTTCACGCTTTTCATTTCCTGCTTTCAAATTCACTCAATTAAAATTGATCAAAAAAACTCTTCTCTCATACTCTATTCCAGTCGTAATAAAAACGACAGCGCCCCAATACAATCCAAATCTTTGCAGTCATCTGTTATGCTGTAGTCATCAAATGTGGCCGTCTAATTCCTCGTAGCTAGCATCAACGCAAAAACAAAAGAATGACAGCTTATGGTACAAAATGACACGCTTTAAATTATGAAAATTGCGGTCTCATGCTAATGATAAAAGAGGCTTTGTGCTGTAACTTTGTCATCTGTTCTGTTCCTTTTCCCCCTCCTCCTCCCACGTGTTTTTATGAACCATGCTTAGAAATTATGTGTTGTTTTATAGCACGTCACTCTGTAGAAAACAATACCACCTGCGTCTGGGGGAGCTAAAATTCACATACATACTAAACTTGGGCCGGGGGATAGATCCTGCGACTGAGTCATTTATGACAAACAGAAAAGAGACTTTAAATTTTTTAATATTTTTTTCAATTTCCTCCCTCCGACTCGTCAACTAGTTTCCTCCATTCACTGTATGAGATGTGCAATCCAGCAGGTGCGTGTTTGGGGGGCTGTGGACTCCAAGTGTAATTCCAGTTGCGTGTGTCAAACTCTTCGCAGATCCAGGCCTGTTCTTCGCACATGACTTGCTTCTTGAACCACTCGAAGGTCAACTGCAATATATAACAACTCCTGGATTACTGAAATATATCTTAGCAAGAAAATCCTGTTTTGTTTGTGGTTTGGGTTTACTTGTGTGTGTATGTGCGCGTGTATGTATGTTTGTTTTTTGTTTGTTTGTTTTTGTATGTTTGTGCAGTTGTGGGTGGGTGGGTGGTTGTGATCCCGCTTGATCTGACGGAGGGTTATCCGCTCTTTCTTGAAATTCTGTATTCTTAATGTATTTCAATTGTTTGGTTGCACATTTTTGGTTCCGCTACTTACACGATAACAAACAAACATTTCCGGATTTGCAGCATTTTTTCATCATCATGAGTTTGACGTGGGGTGTGTGTGTGTGTATGTTTTTTTCTTTTTTGTGTGCGTGGGGGGGGGGGGGGGGGTGACTGCTCGTATTGGCTGCCTGCGTCTATATGAGGTTGATAAGGAAGCTAATCGAAGAACATCAGAAATATTCTCAAGCGCTTTTAAAAATGGATATTGAAAGGTTTTAAAAGCTAATGTTATTCACATCCTCCAGTCGCGCGTCGTCGAAAATATACCAGAACCCGTTCGGCATCTCCAGGACAACGTCGACATTGGGCACTGCACCCTTTGGGTGACCTGAATAGGGTTCGCCCGGTCCAAATGATAGCTGCGTGATCACATTCATACAGATGTTCTGATCGAATCTTGTCTGCAAACAAAAACAAATTTAGGTCGAAGATTTGTATAGTTTAAAAAAAATTGCAAATAATTTTTGTAAAAGTTTTATGAGAACTAAAACACGTGTGTAATGAAATCTTACGTTATCTGTCAATTCTATATGTTTTTGCGATACGTGTAATAAAAATGCCGTTGATTTTTATTGTTGGAAAAATAAAGTATCTTTTTGTTTTATTAATTGTCAAGTTTTAATCATTTCTGGAACTCACTATAAAGAACAATTTACAATTTTTCTTGGCACTGATAAAAAGGGAGATTCTCACCCAGATTTATAGGTGAAGGTTTAGCCATTTTTCCCTTCGAGAAGAATTATATAATCAATATTTGATCAGTAAAAGCATAACTACTTCCATAGGTACTCGGGGATCATAACAAAAGGCCTGATTCGCTTTGCCAAAATATTTCAGAAAAACATAAAAAGGTTTCTAACGTTTTCGAAAATTGTGGGTGTTTGCATTTATTAACCATTTTGGCAGTGAGCTAACTGGCAGAACCTTACCCGATAAAATGAGAACTGTTTGTATCAATTACGACGTCAATTGTTTTGTATTATTGACCTGCAAAATGTCCTGGAAAATTTTATCAGTGAGCTAACTGGCAGAAATTAACCCGATAAAATGAGAACTTTAAGACTCCCATTAGGGTTTACAGCAATGTGATTGTGTGCTGACAAACGAGTGATGTTAAATGAATGAAAACCAAACAACTACGCGAAAATCTTTCTGCAGGTTAGGGAAGTGTATGTTAGCTAATTGTTTTCTATTGGACAATTGTTATCGATCATTGTTGAAGATTACATTAAAGAATTGTTTAGTAAAAGCAAATTGTCCGTTGAATTTGACACTCAAGTACTCCATGAGATTTTGACAAACTCCTGAGCTGCACATCAATCTCAAACCCAAAACTAAGCAGAATGGCTTAGACACCAATACCAATGTATTTCCAGATTTCCCACTCTGTTTACTTAGTTATACGAAAAACACGAGTTTCCTAAATATATGGGGAGAGCTACGATTGTGGGTTTCTCTCCAAGGTAACTGGCGCAATTAATGATTCCCCAATTTGGAAATTTCTAAAAAAAACTTTATTCGGAGAAACTGTTGAAGCATTTTTTTGAATTTTGCACGCGCTTTGTCCAAGTTTGACGAAAATCAGTTGATTTTTTCTACAGAACAATAAAGTGACTGTTTTCGGATGACGTACCGGGCCAATCATTTATTAGTGTTCTTTATATTTCCACAGCTTAAAAATATCAATAGCTCCAGAAAACAACGTGACAGCAACGTTTAGGTCAATTTAATCAAAATTTTGAACTCAAATTCGTTAGACAGAAAAAAAAATTCGATCGTTTTAATTAATTTATTTATTCAGAAAATATCTTAGAATAACCCTTACGATTTGCTTCAAAAATTGTGACTATCATAAATTGAAGATCATGAAATTAGGTCTTTGAGAAATTTTTTTAGCCAGTTGTTCAATTTAGACATAAGCCTCGTCTTGAGAGTATTTAAAAACAATCACTTTCAACAATATTTTCTTTTCGTCCTCTTGTGACCAAAAAAACAAATGTATTTATTTAGAGATTCTAATTATTTTATTTAAGATTCTGCTCTTGAAATTTGATTGTTTATGAAGTCGGTTTGCCGGCCAACTTCGAGCTTACTTTTCGTCTAGAGGTATCAAAAAAACATAAAGATTCCGACAAATTTTCTTTAGAATTTACCCTGATGTGCTGTTTCCTAATTCAGTCTTCTTTTGTCACATCGTTGAAAACTTTGCGAATTTTGGAGATAACTGTTTGTATCAATTACGACGTCAATTGTTTCTTATTATTGACCTACAAAATGTCCTGGAAAATTTTATCAGTGAGCTAACTGGCAGAAATTAAACCGATAAAATGAGAACTTTAAGACTCCCGTTATGGTTTACAGCAATGTGATTGTGTGCTGACAAAATGAGTGAGATTAAATGATTGAAACCCAAAGAACTACGCGAAAATCTTTCTGCAGGTTAGGGAAGTGTATGTTAGCTAATTGTTTTCTCTTGGACAATTGTTATCGATAATTGTTGAAGATTACATTAAAGAATTGTTTAGTAAATGCAAAATGCCCGTTGAATTTGACACTCAATTACTTCCTGAGTTTTTGTCAAACGCCTGAGTTGCACATCAACTTTTTAAACCCAAAACAGCAAAACTAAGCAGAATGGCTGGGACACCAATACTAATGTAATTCCAGCTTTCTCACTCTGTTTACTTAGCTATACGAGAAACACGAGTTTCCTAAATATATGGGGAGAGCTACGATTCTGGGTTTCCAAGGCAACTGGCGCAATTAAAGATTCCCGAATTTCTTTGAAAATTTGGGAATTTCTAAGAAAAACTTTATTCGGAGAAAATGTTGAAGCATTTTTTTTTGAATTTTGCATGCGCTTTGTCCAAGTTTGACGAAAATCAGCTGATTTTTTCTACAGAACAATAAAGTGACTGTTTTCGGATGACTTACCGGGCCAATCATTTTTTTGGTGTTTTTTATGTTTCCACACCTTAAAAATATCAATAGCTCCAAAAAACAACGTGACAGCAACGTTTAGGTCAATTTAATCAAAATTTTGAACTCAAATTCGCTAGACAGAAAAAAAAATTCGATCGTTTTAATTAATTAATTTATTCAGAAAATATCTTAGAATAACCATTACGATTTGCTTCAAAAATTGTGACTATCATAAATTGAAGATCATGAAATTAGGTCTTTGAGAACTTTTTTTTGCCAATTTTTCAATTTATGCATGCATCTTCGAGTTTTTCACAAACATAAAAATTGTCTGATATATATCAAAATTATTTTTTATTCGTAGACATTGTGAATTAATAAGGCAGTTATGATGATGATCATGAGAAATATAATAATGAGTTGCGACATAAGCCTCGTCTTGAGAGTATTTAAAGACAATCACTTTCAACATTATTTTCTTTTCGTCCTCTTGTGACCAAAAAAAAACAAATGTATTTATTTAGAGATTCTAATTATTTTATTTAAGATTCTGCTCTTGAAATTTGATTGTTTATGAAGTCGGTTTGCCGGCCAACTTCGAGCTTACTTTTCGTCTAGAGGTATCAAAAAAACATAAAGATTCCGACAAATTTTCTTTAGAATTTACCCTGATGTGCTGTTTCCTAATTCAGTCTTCTTTTGTCACATCGTTGAAAACTTTGCGAATTTTGGAGATAACTGTTTGTATCAATTACGACGTCAATTGTTTCTTATTATTGACCTACAAAATGTCCTGGAAAATTTTATCAGTGAGCTAACTGGCAGAAATTAAACCGATAAAATGAGAACTTTAAGACTCCCGTTATGGTTTACAGCAATGTGATTGTGTGCTGACAAAATGAGTGAGATTAAATGATTGAAACCCAAAGAACTACGCGAAAATCTTTCTGCAGGTTAGGGAAGTGTATGTTAGCTAATTGTTTTCTCTTGGACAATTGTTATCGATAATTGTTGAAGATTACATTAAAGAATTGTTTAGTAAATGCAAAATGCCCGTTGAATTTGACACTCAATTACTTCCTGAGTTTTTGTCAAACGCCTGAGTTGCACATCAACTTTTTAAACCCAAAACAGCAAAACTAAGCAGAATGGCTGGGACACCAATACTAATGTAATTCCAGCTTTCTCACTCTGTTTACTTAGCTATACGAGAAACACGAGTTTCCTAAATATATGGGGAGAGCCACGATTGTGGGTTTTTCTCCAAGGTAACTGACGCAATTAATTATTCCCGAATTCTTTTGAAAATTTCGGAATTTCTAAAAAAAACTTATTTGGATAAACTGTTGAATCTTTTTTGTGAATTTTGCGTGCCCTTTGTCCAAATTTGACAAAAATCAGCTCATTTTTTCAACAGCACAATGAATTAACTTTTCGGATGGCCTATCAGGCCAATCTTTTTATTAGTGTTTTTATCTCTTCCCACAGCTTAATAATATCAAAAGCTCCAAAAAGATAAGGTGACAGAAAAGTTTAGGTCAACTTAATGTGAACGTTTGACACAAAATTTCTGAACAGAAACAAAAATTCGATCGTTTTAATTAATTTTTAACTTTTGCAAAAATATCTTAGAATAACAATTACCATTCGTTTCAAAATTCTCACTATTTGAAATTGAAGACCACCAATATTAGTCTTTGAGAAAAGATTTTTAACCAATTTGATGAATTTTTTTCATGCATCTTCTTTTTGGGTTTTTCACAAACAAAAAAAATGTGTCTCATATCTATCAAAATTATTTTTTTTCTTAGACATTGGGAATTAACTAGCTAGTTAGGAAGATGGCGTTAAAAGAAATGTAATCAAGAATTGTGAGATGGGCTTCGTCTGGAGAATATTCAAAAACAATCACACTGAACAATAAATACTTTTCGTCTCCTTGTGACAAAAAAAAACAAATACAACAAATGTATATACTTAGAGACTCTGAATGTCCTATTTAGGTCTCTGGTCTTGAAGTTTGATTGTTTTTGAAGTCAATTTGCCGTCCAACTGGGAACTTAGTTTTAGTCACACCAAAGTACTAGAGGTATCAAAAAAAACATCATATATCAAATTTCCGATTTTTTAAAATTTTACCCTGATGTGCCGTTTTCTATTTCAGTCTTCTTTTGTCTTATCGTTGAAAACTCTTAGCCGATTTTGAAGACAACTGTTTGTATTAATTTCTTGTTTCGTATCTGTGACCTGGAATATGTTCTTCTGTTCTGAACAGAAAGTATCAAATTTTAAAAAACTATTGAAGTTCATTGTTATTATAATTTATGTGGATTGGATTTGGCTTCTCGGATCAATGGTTGAAAACAGTTAGCTGTTCTCTATTATTGTGTTTCGTACTTCGCCTCATCATGTCCTAACTGTTAGCAGTTTTTACTCAGAAATACTGTATTTAATGATTTATAAAATTTTTTTCAATCATAGGAAATTTATTCTCTAAGTTGTAATATCTAGTTTTGCTTTTTGAACTTTAAATCCATTTTCCAATAACCGTCTTAAATTTGCTACAATGAAGTAAGCATCTCGATTCTAAAGAAATGATCTAAGTTTGAATCTTAATTTGCGGTTCCTAAATATACTGTTCCAATAAAGCTGGACTGAGTGCAGGCTAAGTGAGAAACTTGCATCAGTTTTTTCTAATTTGCGATTTTATTTTTTCGATCAAAATAAAGCGTGCAAAAAATTGTTTTTTGTTCTTACACAATGACAACTTTGGGTCTGCAATACGTCTAAGTTAGCTACTTCAAAGAAACTGTTCACCGATTTACTTGGTAATTCTGGCTTGATACCTTGTCTACCGTAAATAACATAAGCTTTTGCTTATTCAATTTTTAAATTGATTTGTTCTGCTGACCAATTTCAAAGCATAGTGGTGTTTTTAAAACTCAACTTTTACAAACCTTATTTTTGAAAACTAAAATATTCAAACTAAATTTGCTATTTTGCCCTCAGTTCCCGTTGCCATAGTCATATTGTGGTTACTGATTTGCAACGCCTGTACTCTGTGAGTCTGTACGATACAAAGCTGCGTATGATCAATAAAAAATCGAAATCTTTAGAGCTCTCAGATAGGAACTTTTTTTGAGATACTTTATTTTCTTGAAATTATTTTTTTGCTTAAATTGTTTTTTGAGAAACACGAAAATGTATGCAATCAAATGACTCAAATAGAGAGGCTTGAGATTTTGTTGTTTCCATGAATTTTAATTCAGCATTTGCTTCTCATTATTTTTCGTCAAAAAGATGCGTTTGGCTGTATCCGCTTTTTCAATGTTTCGCATGAATTGAAAAAAATTTCTTCATGCTAGAACTATACCCATACACTCTATTTTGGCGCCATTTAAGCAGAAATTGCCCATGAAGCTATTGGCAATAGAATACATATTTTATAAAAAATTATTTTAGAAGGTATTAGTTGTAGAAAAATTTTAGGACCAAATCAGATTGCTTCATAATATTTGGGTTTTATTATCACTAATAAAAGAAAAGTCTTATAATTGTTTTTGATATTTTTGACATCTCTGAAGTCGTATTCGCTAGTGCTGTTGACAACAATGAACTTCCTTGAACTTCCTGTGAACAGCTCACAATAACTATTACCAGTCATTGGGGGTCAATCAAAATGACCTGAAATTCGTTAAAGTTTCCACACTTTCTTAAAATTTATAAATAACCACCGGATTTCTCTAATGAGGTAAAATGAAAACTGTCGATGACACAACTAAAAATTGAGTTTTCAGTGGTCTACGTTGGTATTGTCGTACCTTATGTTACAAATTTTGTGTTATAAAATTTGAACAATTTCTAGTAGAAGCCTGCTGAAACACAAACTTAAATTGCTTGGGCAAACATTTCTGCAGTATCATTTCAGATACGGCGATATGATGCATTACATGCTGTCAATTGCAAATGTAGAACATTTTCTGCCAAGAAAGTATCATTCGAACTTTCTTGTATAATTTTGTTTCAAGAAATAGACTTTTTTCTTGCAATAGCTTGCAGAATATTTTTCAGATGTTGTCAGATCGTACGTACCCTGACCTCTACCAATCGTCTGCTGCGGTCAGAATAGTCCATAAGCCTAGACATGTACTTCCTCGGAGACATACTGTTCCGTTGTCCGTTTAACACATATGCTTGTATCTGTGCATCACAACAGCCTAAATCATATGAAATATTAAATATGATGCCTATTTCTGATGCTGAATGATCTTTTTGCTTAATTGTCGAAATATTGTGCTTTTGATGAATTATTGCCAATAAACGTAACGTGTGTTATTCTGAGAAACGCTAGCCCCTTGTTAGTGGTTTTACAGCAGAGAGGATAATTTTGACGTCACTTAATAATTCATCCAATACATTTAAAGAATCATTATCGTGTGAATTCCCATGTGTGTTCCATTTTGTGTTTGTATTTAAACATCGGTTTAGACTTTTCGGTTTGGGCAGTATTAATTGCGAACATTCGCTTGTATTTCAAGTCTAAGAAGCACTGTAATTTCAGCCTATATGGTGCTAGATGTCAAGCACGCTTTATGCCATTTAAGGTAGTGCTAACCAAAAGGCAGGTCATCTTTGAGGAATGAAAAGAAGTTAATATGCGAGAAGAATGACCACATTAGCTCTTGACATTTATCTACGTCATCTTTCCTGGCCACTCTCGTCACTGGTTTTGGAAATCGTCGAGTCGACTTATTTTTCTTGCTGTTGTCTCGCGATTGAGAGGAAGCATTCTCGGAAGATGGAGGAAGACGAGGTTGTGGGAAATTGAGCCTCAGTAGACAGTAGTAGTTGCTGAACAAAAGAACCTCATCAATGGCTCTTATATGAGTTTACAGTATCTATATCTGGAAGTGCTAACATCATATAAATCATAGGATTTTAAGTGTGTATTTTTCATCTTTTTCAAATTCTAATGATAATTAAGAATTTTAGCCATTTTTTCCTTTTAAAAGAAAACTGACTGATTTTGCGTTATTGTGAATCCTTGTATTGAGTAGCATACGGCTTTTGCTTTGTAAGAACAAAAATAGCGTCTCTTTAAATCAAATATGGTTTTTAGACCGAAAAACCGACACTTTTCAATGTTTACGCTGAACAGTTTTTTGTTTCAAACATGCTTTTATATAACTTTTTGAAACGTCATTTGTATCTCATTTAAAAGAAGACATATGACAGAGAAAAAATTTATAGTTTTGGATAAGATTGGATTGTCAAAAAACGCGCTAATCAGTCCTAGAGACCTTTTTTACAAGAAGTATCATTCTATCGTCACTATATTTTTATTCTGGTAGCCCGAGATTGGAATTACTCATTCGAAATATCCGAAAACGCTCAAAAATAAACATAATAATATAGAAAACATTTTCAATTCGGGCACTAAATTTTGGTTTCGGTTTTTTTGGCGCATGATCTGTTGGTGAAAAATAACTACATTAATTTTCAAAGTTCATTTCGTTAAGTCGAATTTGAGAACAAACAACAAAAACTGCCGCTCTTTTCTTTTTTAAAATCATGGATGTTTTCAGTTTGTGCCACGCAGCTTAGGGTTTGGGCAGTATTAATTGAGAACATTTGCTTGTGTTTCAATTCTAAGGAGCAAAGTGGTTTCAGCCTAAACTTTTTTTAGAACTCAAGCATACTTTATGCCATTTAAGCTAATGCTAACCAAAAGGCATTTCATTTTTCAGGAAAGAAAAGAAGTTAGTATGCTTGAAGAATGACAACGTTAGCTCTTGACTTTGATCTACGCCATCTTTCTTGGCCACTTTCGTCACATGTTTTGGAAATCGTCGTGTCGACCTATTTTTATTGCTGCTTAAGAAGCACTGTAATTTCAGCCTATATGGTGCTAGATGTCAAGCACGCTTTATGCCAATTAAGGTAGTGCTAACCAAAAGGCAGGTCATTTTTGAGGAATGAAAAGAAGTTAATATGCGAGAAGAATGACCACATTAGCTCTTGACATTTATCTACGTCATCTTTCCTGGCCACTCTCGTCACTGGTTTTGGAAATCGTCGTGTCGACATATTTTTCTTGCTGTTGTCTCGCGATTGAGAGGACGCATTCTCGGAAGCTGGAGGAAGGCGAGGTTGTGGGAAATTGAGCCTCAGTAGACCCTAGTAGTTGCTGAACAAATTAACCTCATCAATAGTTCTTAAATGAGCTAACGGTATCTATATCTGTGAGTGCAAACATAATATTAATCACAGGAATATCTGTGTGTAATTTTAATCTTTGTCAAATTCTAATGATAATTTGAGCACTTTAGCCATTTTTTCTTTTGAAAAGAAAACTGGTTGCTTTTGCGTTTTTGTGATTGTTTTAATTTAGTAGCAGACGGCATTTTCTTTTATATATGTGTATTTCTTATCTTAGTCCAATTCTGATGAAAAATTGTGAATATTTGCCAATTTTTACTTTTTTTAAAAAAAACTAATAGGTATTGATCTATTTTGAAAGCTTTAAATGAGCGGCAGATATTTTTTGGTTTGTAAGAGCAAAACTAGATCTCCTTGAATCAATTAGGTTTTTAGACTGAATACCAACATTTTTTAATGTTTACTCTGAACAGTTTTTTGTGTTTCGAATTCGCTTTTACGTGATTTTCTAAAACGTCAGTTTTATCTCCTTTAAGAGCAGACATGACAGCGAAATAATATTTAGTTTTGAATCAGATTGGATTTTCAAGAATTGCGCTAATTAATCAGAGAGAACGTTTGTTTTTACAAAAAGTATCATCCTTATCGTCACTATTATTTTATTCTGGTAGCCGGAGATTGGAATTACTCATCCGGAAATTCCAAAATTGCTCAAAAAAATATAATAACATAAAAAATAATTTCATTTTGGCCTATAATTTTGTGTTTTCGCGGTTTTTTGGCTCATGATCTTTCGGTGAAAAACCACTTTAAGTTTCAAAGTTCTTTTTGTTTCGTCAAATTTGAGAGAAGAAAACAAAAGTTGCTGTACATTTGCTTGTGTTTCAGCTCTAAGGAGAAAATTGGTTTCAGCCTAAACTTTGTTAGAAGTCAAGCACACTTTATGCAAATTAAGCTAATGCTAACCAACTGGCTTGTCACTTTTCAGGAATGAAAAGAAGTTAGTATGCGTGAAGAATGATAACGTTAGCTCTTGATTTTTTGTCTGCGTCATGTTTCTTGGCGACTATCGTCATTGGTTTTGGAAATCATCGTGTCGACTTATTCTTCTGGCTATTGTCTCGCGATTGAGAGGAAGCTATCTCGGAAGATGGAGGATGGCAAGGTTGTGGAAAATTGAGCCGCAGTAGACCATAGCAGCTGCTGAACAAATTAACCTCGTCAATAGCTCCTCTATGAGCTAACAGTATCTATTTCTGTGAGTGCTAATATAAAAATAATCAATGGAATATCTCTGTGTATTTTTAATGTTTGTCGAATTCTAATGATAAATTGAGCACTTTAGACATTTTTTTATAAAAGCAAACTAGCTGGTTTTGCACTTTTGTGATTGTTTTATTTGAGTGGCAGACGGCTATTATTTTTTAATGTGTGTTTTTTATCTTTGTCAAATTCTAATGATAAATTGAGAAAATTTGCCATATTCTTCTTTTAAAAAGAGAACTGGTTTGTTTTGGGCTATTGTGAATGCTTTAACTGAGTGGGAGACGGCTTTTGATTTGTAAGAGCAAAATTAGATCTCTTTGACTCAACTAGGTTTTTAGACTGAATACCAACATTTTTCAATGTTTACTCTGAACAGTTTTTGGTGTTTCGAATTTGCTTTTACGTGATTTTTTATAACGTCAGTTTTATCTCATTTAAGAGAAGACATGTGACAGCGAAAAAATTTATAGTTTTGCATCAGATTGGATTGTCAAAAAACGCGCTAATCAATCATAGAGAACGTTTTTATACAAAAGTGTCATTCTCATCGTCACTATTTTTTTATTCTGGTAGCCGGAGATAGGAGTTACTCATCCAAAAAATCCAAAATTGCTGAAAAAATAAACACAATAACAAAAAAAAGTTTCACTCTGGCCTATAAACTTGTGTTTTTGGAGTTTTTTGGCACATGATCTTTCGTTGAGAAACTACTTTAATTTCAAAGTTGTTTTCGTTTCGCTGAGTTTGAGAATAAAAAACAAAAATTGCTGCCCTTTTCTTTTTTATTAATATCATAGATGTTGTCCATTTATGCCACGCAGCTAAGGGTTTGGGCATTATTAATTGAGTACATTTGCTTTTGTTTCAACTCTAAGGAGCAATTTGGTTTCAGTCTAAACTTTGTTAGAAGTCAAGCAGACTTTATGCACTTTAAGCTAATGCTAACAAAAAGCACGTCATTTTTCAGGAATGAAAAGAATCTAATATGCGAGAAGAATTGCCACATCAGCTTTTGACAGTTGTCTACGTCATCTTTCTTGGCCAGTCTCGTCACTGGTATAGGAAATCGTCGTGTCGACTTATTCTTCTGGTTGTTGTCTCGCGATTGAGAGGAAGCTATCTCGGAAGATGGAGGAAGGCAAGGTTGTGGAAAATTGAGCCGCAGTAGACCATAGCAGTTGCTGAACAAATGGGCCTCGTCAATAGCTCTTATATGAGCTAACAGTTTCTATATCTGTGAGTGCGAATATAATATTAATCTTGGAATATCTCGGTGTATTTTTATCTTTGTCTAATTCTAATGATAAATTGAGCATTATAGCATTTTTTTTCTTTTTAAAAGCAAACTGGGCGGTTTTGCACTTTTGTGATCGTTTTAATTGAACGTCAAAAGGCTATTGTTTTTTTAATGTGTTTTTTTCATCTTAGTCAAATTCTAATAATAAATTAAGAATATTTGCCATATTTTACTTTTAAAAAACTGGTTGGTTTTGTGCTATTGTGAATGCTTTAACTGAGCGGCAGACGGCTTTTGATTTGTACAAACGAAATTAGCGTCTCCTTGAATCAATTAGATTTTTAGACGGAAAACCAACATTTTCAATATTTACTCGGAACCTTTTTTCAAATATGCTTTTATCTAATTTTTTGAAACGTCAGTGTTATCTCAATGAAGAGAAGACATATGACAATAAAAAAATTTTAAGTTTTTGATCATATTGTATTGTAAGAAAACGCGCTAATTGATCCTAGAGAATGTTTTCATACAAGAAGTATCATTACTATTGTCACTGTAATTTTAATCTGATGCCCGAGATAGGAATTACTCATCCGAAAAATCCAAAATTGCTCAAAAAATAAACATAATAACATAAAAAAATAATTTCACTTTGGCCAATAATTTAAAGTTTTTGGGGTTTTTTTGGCACATGATCTTGCGGTGTAAAATAACTTCTTTAAGTTTCAAAGTTCTTTCCGTTTTGTCGAATTTGAGAACAGAAAACAAAATTTGCTGCCCTTTTCTGTTTTATCAAAATCATAGATGTTGTACGTTTGTGCCATGCAGCTTAGGATTTGGGCAGTATTAAATGAGAACATACGCTTGTGTTTCAACTTTTGAAAGAAGTTAATATGCGAGTAGAACAACCACATTAGCTCTTGACATTTGTCTTCGTCATCCTTCCTGGCCACTCTCGCCACAGGTTTTGGAAATCGGCGTGTTGACTTCTTCTTCTGGTTGTTGTCTCGCTATTGAGAGGAAGCTATATCGAAAGATGGAGGAAGGCGAGGTTGTGGGAAATTGAAAATTGAGCCGCAGTAGACCATAGTAGATGCTGCACAAATGAACCTCATCAGTAGCCCTTATATAAACCTTACAGTATATATATCTTTGAGTGCTAACATAGTACAAATCATAGGAATATCTGTGTGCATTTTTAATCTATGTCAAATTATAAGGATAAATTACACATTTAAGCCTTTTTTCTTTAAAAGGAAGCTGTTTGGTTTTGCTTATTTGTAATTTTTTTTATCGAGGGGCAGACTGCTTCTGTTTTTTTAATGTGTTTTTTATATCTTAGTCAAATTCTAATAATAAATTAAGAATATTTGCCATATTCTACTTTTAAAAAAACTGGTTGGTTTTGTGCTATTGTGAATGCTTTAACTGAGCGGCAGACGGCTTTTGATTTGTACAAACGAAATTAGCGTCTCCTTGAATCAATTAGATTTTTAGACGGAAAACCAACATTTTCAATATTTACTCGGAACCTTTTTTCAAATATGCTCTTATCTAATTTTTTGAAACGTCAGTGTTATCTCATTGAAGAGAAGACATATGACAATAAAAAAATTTTAAGTTTTTGATCATATTGTATTGTAAGAAAACGCGCTAATTGATCCTAGAGAATGTTTTTATACAAGAAGTATCATTACTATTGTCACTGTAATTTTAATCTGATGCCCGAGATAGGAATTACTCATCCGAAAAATCCAAAATTGCTCAAAAAATAAACATAATAACATAAAAAAATAATTTCACTTTGGCCAATAATTTAAAGTTTTTGGGGTTTTTTTGGCACATGATCTTGCGGTGTAAAATAACTTCTTTAAGTTTCAAAGTTCTTTCCGTTTTGTCGAATTTGAGAACAGAAAACAAAATTTGCTGCCCTTTTCTGTTTTATTAAAATCATAGATGTTGTACGTTTGTGCCATGCAGCTTAGGATTTGGGCAGTATTAAATGAGAACATACGCTTGTGTTTCAACTTTTGAAAGAAGTTAATATGCGAGTAGAACAACCACATTAGCTCTTGACATTTGTCTTCGTCATCCTTCCTGGCCACTCTCGCCACAGGTTTTGGAAATCGGCGTGTTGACTTCTTCTTCTGGTTGTTTTCTTGCTATTGAGAGGAAGCTATGTCGGAAGATGGAGGAAGGCGAGGTTGTGGGAAATTGAAAATTGAGCCGCAGTAGACCATAGTAGATGCTGCACAAATGAACCTCATCAGTAGCCCTTATATAAACCTTACAGTATATATATCTTTGAGTGCTAACATAGTACAAATCATAGGAATATCTGTGTGCATTTTTAATCTTTGTCAAATTATAAGGATAAATTACACATTTTAGCCTTTTTTTCTTTAAAAGGCAGCTGTTTGGTTTTGCGTGTTTGTAATTTTTTTATCGAGGGGCAGACGGCTTCTGTTTTTTTAATTTTTTTTTATATCTTAGTCAAATTCTAATGATGAATTGAGAATATTTGCCACATTTTACTTTTAAAAAAAGCTGGTTGGTTTTGGGCTATTTTGAATGCTTTAACTGAGCGGCAAACGGCTTTTGATTTGTCAGAAAAAAAATATTGTCTCATTGAATCAATTTTGTTTTCAGACTGAAAACCACCAGTTTTCAATGTTTACTCTGAACAGTTTTTTTTTCAAATATGCTTCTACGTAATTTTTTAAAACGTCTGTTTTGTGTCATTTAAGAGAAGACATACGACAGTAAAAAAATAATAGTTTTGGATCACATTAGATTGTCAAAAAACGCGTTACTCAATCCTAGAGAATGTTTTCATACAAGAAGTATCATTCTTATTGTCACTATATTTTTAATCTGATAGTCCAAGATAGGAATTACTCATCCGAAAAACCCAAAAACACTCAAAACTAATTATAATAACATAAAAATTTTATTTTGGTCTCTAAATTTGTGTTTTCGGGTTTTTTCGCACATGATCTTTTGGTGAAAAATAACTCTAAGTTTCAAAGTTTTTTTCGTTTCGTCGAACATGAGAACAAAAAAATTAATTTCTTTTCTTTTTTCATTATTATCAAAGATTTTGTCCTTTTGTGCCACGCAGCTTAGTTTTTGGGTAGTATTAATTGAGAACATTCGCTTGTGTTTCAACCCTAATGAACAAATTGGTTTCAGCCTAAACTTTTTTAGAAGTCAAGCACACTTTATGCCATTTAAGCTAATGCTAACCAAATGGCATGTCACTTTTCAGGAATGAAAAGAAGTTAGTATTCGTGAAGAATTATAACGTTAGCTCTTGAATTTTTGTCTGCGTCATGTTTCTTGGCGACTCTCGTCATTGATTTTGGAAATCGTCGTGTCGACTTATTCTTCTGGCTATTGTCTCGCGATTGAGAGAAATTTTTTTCGAAAGATGGAGGAAGGCGAAGTGGTGGGAAATTGAGCATCAGTGGGCCATAGTAGTTGCTGAACGAATGAACCTCATCAATAGCTCTTATTTGAGCTAACAGTATCTATATCGGTGAGTGCTAACATAATATTAATCACAGGAATATCTTTTTTTTATTTTTTGTCAAATTCTAATGATAAATTGAGGTTTTTGGCCATTTTTTCTTTTTAAAAGAAAACTGACTGGCTTTGCGTTATTGTGATTGGCTTAATTGAGTGACAGAAGGCTTTTGCTTTATATATGTATATTTTTTATCCTAGTCAAATTCTAATGATAAATTGAGAGAATTTTCCATAATTTCCTATTGAAAAGAAAACTGGTTGGTTTCGGGCTATTGAGGATGCTTTAATTGAGCAGCCGACAGCATTTGATTTGTAAGAACAAAACTAGCGTCTTATTAGTTTAAATTAGGTTTTTAGAAAAACCAACACTTTTCAATGTTTTTTCTGAACATTTTTTTCGTTTCAAATAAGCTTTTATATAAGTTTTTAAAACGTCAGTTTTATCTCATTTAAGAGAAGAAATATGGCAGTGAAAAAAATTATAGTTTTCGTTCAGATTGTCAATAAACGCGCCAATCAATCCTAGAGAACGTTTTCATACAAGAGGTATCTCTCTTATCGTCACTATATTGTTATTCTGGTAGCCCGAGATAGGAATTATTCATCCGAAAAAAACTGCCATAATTGCCAAATATAAGCATAATTTTATAAAGAACATTTTCACATTCGTCTCTAAATATGTGTTTTTAGGGACTCTTGACTCACTAATCTTTCGATAAAAAATAACTACAATAAATTTCAAAATGTTTTTCGTTTCGAATTTGAGTAACCATCAACAATCTTTGCTGCCCTTTTGTTTTATTAGTATCATGGATTTTGTCCCGTTTGTGCCACGCAGCTTAGGGGTGCGTACTGCTTGCACCAACCTCCCCCCGACACATTAATGTCTTAGACTGTCTGATGACGCGTGCTCTGTGTGCTCTGTATCTGGGGGCATGAGGTAATAGGGGGGAGGAGGAAGGGCACAAACGGAGAAGATCCGATACATATTTTTTTGTTGTTTTACGATTTTTTTCAGGATCAATGAGTTTCACGTTGTTTATTTGTCAAAGATATGAAAACTTTTTCAAAATTCAGTTTGCACAAATCCGTTCACAATCTCTGCCATTTTGACTTTTGCTGCTATGTTTTTTTTCAAGGACTTTGATAACACCTAAATATGTTTAATTGAATTAATGATTAATTTCGGAAAGAATTTCCAAAAACCAGAAAATTGATCACGTTTTCTATTCGGCGGTCCACCTTTCATATGAAATTTAACATATAAGGATTACTTTAATCTCAACATATTTTGAACCTTCGATGGCGCGATATGGCTGAAAATTTTCCAGATACACTTATTGAGTTCACAATTACATTTTTCACTGCATCATTTCTGAGTTTTCTTGTATTACTTTTCTTTAAACTGTCTTTAAGAAAAAAAATCTGCAGACTAGTTATCTGAAAAAAATATTGTTGGCATAGAAGATCAAGCTTCTATTGCAAGAATTATGATTTGTTTTTCCTATTTTACCATATTTCAAAACATTTTGGAGTCTAGTACGCTTGTCAATTGTTCATTTTTGTCGAAGCAAATTTTGAACCAAATCCTATCGCTCGTTATTTATATTAAGATAATATGCGAGTAGAACAACCACATTAGCTCTTGACATTTATTTTCGTCATCCTTCTTGGCCACTCTCGTCACAGGTTTTGGAAATAGGCGTGTTGACTTCTTCTTCTGGTTGTTGTCTCGCTATTGAGAGGAAGCTATATCGAAAGATGGAGGAAGGCGAGGTTGTGGGAAATTGAGCCGGAGTAGACCATAGTAGATGCTGAACAAATGAACCTCATCTGTAGCTCTTATATAACCTAACAGTATCTATATCTTTGAGTGCTAACATCGTACAAATCATAAGAATATTTGTGTGAATTTTTAATCTTTGTCAAATTATAAGGATAAAAAAGACATTTTAGCCTTTTTCTTTAAAAGAAAACTGTTTGGTTTTGCAGTTTTGTGATTTTTTTATCGAGGGGCAGACGGCTTCTGTCTTTTTAATGTGTTTTTTATATCTATATCGGTGAGTGCTAACATAATATTAATCACAGGAATATCTTTTTTTTTATTTTTTGTCAAATTCTAATGATAAATTGAGGTTTGAGGTTTTTGGCCATTTTTTCTTTTTAAAAGAAAACTGACTGGCTTTGCGTTATTGTGATTGGCTTAATTGAGTGACAGAAGGCTTTTGCTTTATATATGTATATTTTTCATCCTAGTCAAATTCTAATGATAAATTGAGAGAATTTTCCATAATTTTCTATTGAAAAGAAAACTGGTTGGTTTCGGGCTATTGAGAATGCTTTAATTGAGCAGCAGACAGCATTTGATTTGTAAGAACAAAACTAGCGTCTTATTAGTTTAACTTAGGTTTTTAGAAAAACCAACACTTTTCAATGTTTTTTCTGAAATTTTTTTTGTTTCAAATAAGCTTTTATATAAGTTTTTAAAACGTCAGTTTTATCTCATTTAAGAGAAGAAATATGGCAGTGAAAAAAAATTTAGTTTTCGTTCAGATTGTCAATAAACGCGCCAATCAATCCTAGAGAACGTTTTCATACAAGAGGTACCTTTCTTATCGTCACTATATTGTTATTCTGGTAGCCCGAGATAGGAATTATTCATCCGAAAAAAAACTGCCATAATTGCCAAATATAAGCATAATTTTATGAAGAACATTTTCACCTTCGTCTCTAAATATGTGTTTTTAGGGACTCTTGACTCACTAATCTTTCGATAAAAAATAACTACAATAAATTTCAAAATGTTTTTCGTTTCGAATTTGAGTAACCATCAACAAACTTTGCTGCCCTTTTGTTTTATTAGTATCATGGATTTTGTCCCGTTTGTGCCACGCAGCTTAGGGGTGCGTACTGCTTGCACCAACCTCCCCCCGACAAATGTGCCATTAATGTCTTAGACTGTCTGATGACGCGTGCTCTGTGTGCTCTGTATCTGGGGGCATGAGGTACTAGGGGGGAGGAGGAAGGGCACAAACGGAGAAGATCCGATACATATTTTTTTGTTGTTTAACGATTTTTTTCAGGATCAATGAGGTTCACGTTGTTTATTTGTCAAAGATATAAAAACTTTTTCAAAATTCAGTTTGCACAAATCCGTTCACAATCTCTGCAATTTTGACTTTTGCTGCTATGTTTTTTTTTCAAGGACTTTGATAACACCTAAATATGTTTATTTGAATTAATGATTAATTTCGGAAAGAATTTCCAAAAACCAGAAATTGATCACGTTTTCTATTCGGCGGTCCACCTTTCATATGAAATTTAACATATAAGGATTACTTTAATCTCAACATATTTTGAAACTTCGATGGCGCGATATGGCTGAAAATTTTCCAGATACACTTATTGAGTTCACAATTACATTTTTCACTGCATCGTTTCTGAGTTTTTTTGTATTACTTTTCTTTAAACTGTCTTTAAGAAAAAAAAACCTGCAGACTAGTTATCTGAAAAAAATATTGTTGGCATAGAAGATCAGGCTTCTATTGCAAGAATTATGATTTGTTTTTCTTATTTTACCATATTTCAAAACATTTTGGAGTCTAGTACGCTTGTCAATTGTTCATTTTTGTCGAAGCAAATTTTGAACCAAATCCTATCGCTCGTTATTTATATTAAGTTAATATGCGAGTAGAACAACCACATTAGCTCTTGACATTTATTTTCGTCATCCTTCTTGGCCACTCTCGTCACAGGTTTTGGAAATGGGCGTGTTGACTTCTTCGTCTGGTTGTTGTCTCGCTATTGAGAGGAAGCTATATCGAAAGATGGAGGAAGGCGAGGTTGTGGGAAATTGAGCCGGAGTAGACCATAGTAGATGCTGAACAAATGAACCTCATCAGTAGCTCTTATATAACCTAACAGTATCTATATCTTTGAGTGCTAACATCGTACAAATCATAGGAATATCTGTGTGCATTTTTAATCTTTGTCAAATTATAAGGATAAATTAGACATTTTAGACTTTTTCTTTAAAAGAAAACTGTTTGGTTTTGCGTTTTTGTGATTTTTTTATCGAGGGGCAGACGGCTTCTGTCTTTTTAATGTGTTTTTTATATCTTAGTCAAATTTTAATGATGAATTGAGAATATTTGCCATATTTTACTTTTAAGAAAAACTGGTTGGTTTTGGGCTATTGTGAATGCTTTAACTGAGCGGCAAATCGCTTTTGATTTTTCAGAAAAAAATTATTGTCTCATTGAATCAATTTTGTTTCCAGACTGAAAACCACCAGTTTTCAATGTTTACTCTGAACAGTTTTTTTTGTTTCAAATATGCTTTTACGTAATTTTTTAAAACGTCTGTTTCATCTCATTTAAGAGAAAACATATGACAGTGAAAAAAATAATAGTTTTGGATCAGATTGGATTGTCAAAAAACGCGTTACTCAATCCTAGAGAATGTTTTTATACAAGAAGTATCATTCTTATTGTCACTATATTTTTAATTTGATAGTCCGAGATAGGAATTACTCATCCGAAAAACCCAAAAACGCTCAAAACTAATTATAATAACACAAAAAAATTTCATTTTGGCCTCTAAATTTGTGTTTTCGGGTTTTTTTGCACATGATCTTTGGGTGGAAAATAACTATAAGTTTCAAAGTTTTCTTTTTCGTTTCGTCGAACATCAGAAAAATTGCTTTCTTTTCTTTTTTTTCATTATCATCAAAGATTTTGTCCTTTTGTGCCACGCAGCTTAGGTTTTGGGTAGTATTAATTGAGAACATTCGCTTGTGTTTCAACTCTAAGGACCAAGTTGGTTTCAGCCTAAATTTTGTTAGAAGTCAAGCACACTTTATGCCATTTAAGCTAATGCTAACCAACTGGCAGGTCACTTTTCAGGAATGAAAAGAAGTTAGTATGCGTGAAGAATGATAACGTTAGCTCTTGAGTTTTTGTCTGCGTCATGTTTCTTGGCGACTCTCGTCATTGGTTTTGGAAATCGTCGTGTCGACTTATTCTTCTGGCTATTGTCTCGCGATTGAGAGAAAGCTTTTTCGAAAGATGGAGGAAGGCGAAGTGGTGGGAAATTGAGCATCAGTGGGCCATAGTAGTTGCTGAACGAATGAACCTCATCAATAGCTCTTATTTGAGCTAACAGTATCTATGTCGGTGAGTGCTAACATAGTATTAATCACAGGAATATCTCTTTTTTATTTTTTTGTCAAATTCCAATGTTAAATTGAGGTTTTTGGCCATTTTTTCTTTTTAAAAGATAACTGGCTGGCTTTGCGTTATTGTGATTGGCTTAATTGAGTGACAGACGGCTTTTGCTTTATATATGTATACTTTTCATCCTAGTCAAATTCTAATGATAAATGGAGAGAATTTTCCACAATTTCCTATTAAAAAGAAAACTGGTTGGTTTTGGGCTATTGAGAATGCTTTAATTGAGCAGCAAACAGCTTTTGATTTGTAAGAACAAAACTAGCGTCTCATTAGATCAAATTGGGTTTTTGAAAAACCAACACTTTTCAATGTTTTTTCTGAACATTTTTTTTGTTTCAAATAAGCTTTTATATAAGTTTTTAAAACGTCAGTTTTATCTCATTTAAGAGAAGAAATATGGCAGTGATAAAAATTATTGTTTTCGTTCAGATTGTCAATAAACGCGCCAATCAATCCTAGAGAACGTTTTCATACAAGAGGTATCTTTCTTATCGTCACTATATTGTTATTCTGGTAGCCCGAGATAGGAATTATTCATCCGAAAAAAACTGCCATAATTGCCAAATATAAGCATAATTTTATAAAGAACATTTTCACCTTCGTCTCTAAATATTTGTTTTTAGGGACTCTTGACTCACTAATCTTTCGATAAAAAAAAACTACAATAAATTTCAAAAGGTTTTTCGTTTCGAATTTGAGTAACCATCAACAAACTTTGCTGCCCTTTTGTTTTATTAGTATCATGGATTTTGTCCCGTTTGTGCCACGCAGCTTAGGGGTGCGTACTGCTTGCACCAACCTCCCCCCGACACATTTGCCATTAATGTCTTAGACTGTCTGATGACGCGTGCTCTGTGTGCTCTGTATCTGGGGGCATGAGGTACTAGGGGGGGAGGAGGAAGGGCACAAACGGAGAAGATCCGATACATATTTTTTTGTTGTTTTACGATTTTTTTCAGGATCAATGAGTTTCACGTTGTTTATTTGTCAAAGATATAAAAACTTTTTCAAAATTCAGTTTGCACAAATCCGTTCACAATCTCTGCAATTTTGACTTTTGCTGCTATGTTTTTTTTCAAGGACTTTGATAACACCTAAATATGTTTAATTGAATTAATGATGAATTTCGGAAAGAATTTTCAAAAACCAGAAAATTGATCACGTTTTCTATTCGGCGGTCCACCTTTCATATGAAATTTAACATATAAGGGTTACTTTAATCTCAACATATTTTGAACTTTCGATGGCGCGATATGGCTGAAAATTTTCCTGATACACTTATTGAGTTCACAATTACATTTTTCACTGCATCGTTTCTGAGTTTTTTTGTATTACTTTTCTTTAAACTGTCGTATTTTCACTTAATAAGGAAAAAAACCTGCAGACTAGTTATCTGAAAAAAAATTGTTGGCATAGAAGATCAAGCTTCTATTGCAAGAATTATGATTTGTTTATTTATTTTACCATATTTCAAAACATTTTGGTCTAGTACGTCTAGTACGCTTGTCAATTGTTCATTTTTGTCAAACCAAATTTTGTTCAGCAAATCCTATCGCTCGTTATTTACATCAACTATAAGAAATTTGGTTTCAAACTGCCACAAGCTGCAAATGTCATGAACATCTCTCATTACCAGTTTGAAAATCAAACAGGAGACCGAGAAGAACAGTGTTTTTTGGAAGAAAAAACATATTGAAGCCCTTGTCAGAAGTTTTTCATTATATAAATGGCCAACCCAAAACAATTTTTTTGTCAGAAGTGTCTCCTATAAATGGTTTTTTTTCTGACTCACGGAAATAAAATGTGTATGTTAAACTCTCATTTGACGAGCACGGCTGTGCAAGAACAATTTTCACCACAGATGGTTTATTTTGACATTAGACTTTCGATTCTATCCCTCTCCATGTCTAGAATAAAAAACTAATGTTTTCAGCCGCAAATTTTTAGATATAAGAACGCTTTGAATTTTCCTAACCACATTATGTATTTGAAAAATGAAACCAGAACAAAAATTGTGTAATTTTTTCAGGTTTGCAGTATGAATTTTTCTGTAAATTCTTCAAATTAATTATTAATTTTATCAACCGTTTATTTGGAGACAAATTATATTCTAGTGGGCAAATTATAGCCCAAATGTCCTTCGTAATCCTTATCGCTCATTAAGAGAAATCTTTGGGGATTGCAGTTTCATTCACAGCTAGGCTCTTACAATTTTAACTATTCAAAACAAAAATTCCAGACAAAATGGGAAAATTTTATAGACATCCTGGAGAAATATAGATGGTGCCATATGTCTTCTGAAATGCAGAACTCGTCGACCATAGTTATTTCAATTGTTGTTAAAGGACATTGGATGTTTCATATTAGCAAAACTTTTGTCGCTTATACTAATGATAGTGCCTCGGTGGATGATACTGCTGCTCTCACAAATATTTTTTTTCGTACTTTTATATACTTCAAAAAATAAACCAAACTAATCAGCTAAGATTTAGAAATAAAATCGTAAAACCATTATCTCAAAATAAAGTTTAATTCTATTTTTAAGTCAACAAACGTAAAGGTACCAAAAACAATCAGTAAAAAATTTGAGGTAACAAAAAAATCTTTTTTGTTCTTGTACAAAAAAATCCTGTTATAAAATTAAACAGAAGTACAAATAAGCAGCAGTAACCGGTAAGATAAGACTGATGTGCAGTTTTTTCTTGCTTATTCTTTAAATTGTTTTTTGTTTTGTTTTCAGGCTTTGCTCTTCAAGCACAAAATCATCATAAAATTGAAGCATTATTGTTCCTATTCCGACAGATTTAGTTGCTCAGTTTGAGAAATCGGAGGTGAAAAATTATGCTTCAAAAAAAGATGTAGAACAACAACAAAAAAACATTGTTGATATGAAAATAAGCAAAACCAGCGTGTCGTAAAATTGGTATATTTCCTCATCCCCTAATGACAATTAGATGTTATTTTGGCTATATCATGAAGTTCTTTTCACGATAAAAAATGATGAAATTTGAATCAGCTTAGTAATTTTTTGTTCAAATTAAAAACAAATGTTGTGTTTTTTTTGCTGGACAGTTTTGCTTCTTGCGGCATCCGGAAGACATCCGAAAGAAAACCATCCAAAAGAAACGTAATTTTGCTATAATTAAGAATTTTGGTGCTCATTGACAGTTGGCGGACACCTTAAGTTACGGAATCTTTACTCTTGTTGCCTTTTCGACTTGCATATCGTTCATGTTTTATTTTTGTTGGGAAATATTGAATTGTTAATTTTTGCTGTTTTAGAACAAAAAAGAACGATGTTTTTTCGTAGCCAAAAATTTTTCCATCATATTTTAAGGTTTCTGAACATGAAATGAAACTCAGCTTCTTTATTGCACACACACGAATCTTGAGGAACAAAACTTATAATGAGAACTATTCTATCGTTCTTTTAATAAGATTGTAGGAACTTGTTTGGTGTCCTCACTTTTATAAAGTGAATTTTTGAAAACGTTGAAACTGCGATCGCAACCTATTTTATCTCTTGCTTATTGTTGAACCAACCATGCGCTAGTTTACAGAAATATTCAAAAACTCTTTTTAAAAAAATATTCATACTAAAGCACTTTCAGAATTTTCTTACACTGCGGTGAAACATCGTCACTGTGTTGTTCTCAGATCAGGGTTGATCAGACCTGTTAGAAAGGGTTTTTCAGCTTTTGAAAATGTTAATATTTGGAAAAGAATAATTTGTTCCGCTGAATAAAAGAAAACAAAAACGTTTGAAGAGCACTTGAATTGCCTCTTTGTATTGATACAAGTTTTGTGATTTGCTACGAGCATTCTAATCAAATTGATTCAATACAGTAACCAAAAACTACAATGTTTAACTATTTGATACTGATTTCGGTCTCGATATTAATGTAATGTGTTATATTAGTACAGGAACTTAAGTTGTTGCTTCAAAAACTTTTAGGAATTTTTACAACCAGACCAGAGAGGTGAGCCAGCTGCCTTCTTACATTTGGTCATGCACTTTTTTGGTTTGAAAAGATAATCGAACTCCATATTCTTTTTCATGCGTTGCATTGTGTTGATTAAAGTTCATACTCAAGGTACACAAAGTATTTTTGTAGTCAACGACACAAATTAAGCGTTAATTCAATGTGAAATTTGTTCACCTAAAGCGTTAAATGCATAAAAAATTTAAACAGTTAGTTTTTGTCAATCTCTCTCGGAAAAATGAATTTGAAGTCTTTTAAAGCGAATCGAAATATTATTCACCATAAATTCTGCTGATTTCAATTTCCTAAATCTCAGCAAAATTTCAAAAATAAAAGCTTTTTTCCCAGTTTTAGTTCTTCGCATTGCGTTCATGCTTGATGATTTTGATAGTAGTGGATAAAACAAGGACTCCAACCACCAGTAAAATTTGTCCGTTTCTCCTAACGCTAATCGCGCATGTCGAATGGGGCCAAATTTTACTGTTTGTTGAATCCCTTGTTTTATCCACTACTATATTCACCACTATAAATACATACTACACGCACAATTTTGTGTACAAAAATATACATAGCTAGTATAATTTATGCAAATCATACACTAATATCCAAAAGTTCTTATTTAACATATAAGGGTTACTTTAATCTCAACATATTTTGAACCTTCGATGGCGCGATATGGCTGAAAATTTTCCTGATACACTTATTGAGTTCACAATTACATTTTTCACTGCATCGTTTCTGAGTTTTTTTGTATTACTTTTCTTTAAACGGTCGTATTTTCACTTAATAAGAAAAAAAACCTGCAGACTAGTTATCTGAAAAAAAAATTGTTGGCATAGAAGATCAAGCTTCTATTGCAAGAATTATGATTTGTTTATTTATTTTACCATATTTCAAAACATTTTGGTCTAGTACGTCTAGTACGCTTGTCAATTGTTCATTTTTGTCAAACCAAATTTTGTTCAGCAAATCCTATCGCTCGTTATTTACATCAACTATAAGAAATTTGGTTTCAAACTGCCACAAGCTGCAAATGTCATGAACATCTCTCATTACCAGTTTGAAAATCAAACAGGAGACCGAGAAGAACAGTGTTTTTTGGAAGAAAAAACATATTGAAGCCCTTGTCAGAAGTTTTTCATTATATAAATGGCCAACCCAAAACAATTTTTTTGTCAGAAGTGTCTCCTATAAATGGTTTTTTTTCTGACTCACGGAAATAAAATGTGTATGTTAAACTCTCATTTGACTAGCACGGCTGTGCAAGAACAATTTTCACCACAGATGGTTTATTTTGACATTAGACTTTCGATTCTATCCCTCTCCATGTCTAGAATAAAAAACTAATGTTTTCAGCCGCAAATTTTTAGATATAAGAACGCTTTGAATTTTCCTAACCACATTATGTATTTGAAAAATGAAACCAGAACAAAAATTGTGTAATTTTTTCAGGTTTGCAGTATGATTTTTTCTGTAATTTCTTCAAATTAATTATTAATTTTATCAACCGTTTATTTGGAGACAAATTATATTCTAGTGGGCAAATTATAGCCCAAATGTCCTTCGTAATCCTTATCGCTCATTAAGAGAAATCTTTGGGGATTGCAGTTTCATTCACAGCTAGGCTCTTACAATTTTAACTATTCAAAACAAAAATTCCAGACAAAATGGGAAAATTTTATAGACATCCTGGAGAAATATAGATGGTGCCATATGTCTTCTGAAATGCAGAACTCGTCGACCATAGTTATTTCAATTGTTGTTAAAGGACATTGGATGTTTCATATTAGCAAAACTTTTGTCGCTTATACTAATGATAGTGCCTCGGTGGATGATACTGCTGCTCTCACAAATATTTTTTTTCGTACTTTTATATACTTCAAAAAATAAACCAAACTAATCAGCTAAGATTTAGAAATAAAATCGTAAAACCATTATCTCAAAATAAAGTTTAATTCTATTTTTAAGTCAACAAACGTAAAGGTACCAAAAACAATCAGTAAAAAATTTGAGGTAACAAAAAAATCTTTTTTGTTCTTGTACAAAAAAATCCTGTTATAAAATTAAACAGAAGTACAAATAAGCAGCAGTAACCGGTAAGATAAGACTGATGTGCAGTTTTTTCTTGCTTATTCTTTAAATTGTTTTTTGTTTTGTTTTCAGGCTTTGCTCTTCAAGCACAAAATCATCATAAAATTGAAGCATTATTGTTCCTATTCCGACAGATTTAGTTGCTCAGTTTGAGAAATCGGAGGTGAAAAATTATGCTTCAAAAAAAGATGTAGAACAACAACAAAAAAACATTGTTGATATGAAAATAAGCAAAACCAGCGTGTCGTAAAATTGGTATATTTCCTCATCCCCTAATGACAATTAGATGTTATTTTGGCTATATCATGAAGTTCTTTTCACGATAAAAAATGATGAAATTTGAATCAGCTTAGTAATTTTTTGTTCAAATTAAAAACAAATGTTGTGTTTTTTTTTGCTGGACAGTTTTGCTTCTTGCGGCATCCGGAAGACATCCGAAAGAAAACCATCCAAAAGAAACGTAATTTTGCTATAATTAAGAATTTTGGTGCTCGTTGACAGTTGGCGGACACCTTAAGTTACGGAATCTTTACTCTTGTTGCCTTTTCGACTTGCATATCGTTCATGTTTTATTTTTGTTGGGAAATATTGAATTGTTAATTTTTGCTGTTTTAGAACAAAAAAGAACGATGTTTTTTCGTAGCCAAAAATTTTTCCATCATATTTTAAGGTTTCTGAACATGAAATGAAACTCAGCTTCTTTATTGCACACACACGAATCTTGAGGAACAAAACTTATAATGAGAACTATTCTATCGTTCTTTTAATAAGATTGTAGGAACTTGTTTGGTGTCCTCACTTTTATAAAGTGAATTTTTGAAAACGTTGAAACTGCGATCGCAACCTATTTTATCTCTTGCTTATTGTTGAACCAACCATGCGCTAGTTTACAGAAATATTCAAAAACTCTTTTTAAAAAAATATTCATACTAAAGCACTTTCAGAATTTTCTTACACTGCGGTGAAACATCGTCACTGTGTTGTTCTCAGATCAGGGTTGATCAGACCTGTTAGAAAGGGTTTTTCAGCTTTTGAAAATGTTAATATTTGGAAAAGAATAATTTGTTCCGCTGAATAAAAGAAAACAAAAACGTTTGAAGAGCACTTGAATTGCCTCTTTGTATTGATACAAGTTTTGTGATTTGCTACGAGCATTCTAATCAAATTGATTCAATACAGTAACCAAAAACTACAATGTTTAACTATTTGATACTGATTTCGGTCTCGATATTAATGTAATGTGTTATATTAGTACAGGAACTTAAGTTGTTGCTTCAAAAACTTTTAGGAATTTTTACAACCAGACCAGAGAGGTGAGCCAGCTGCCTTCTTACATTTGGTCATGCACTTTTTTGGTTTGAAAAGATAATCGAACTCCATATTCTTTTTCATGCGTTGCATTGTGTTGATTAAAGTTCATACTCAAGGTACACAAAGTATTTTTGTAGTCAACGACACAAATTAAGCGTTAATTCAATGTGAAATTTGTTCACCTAAAGCGTTAAATGCATAAAAAATTTAAACAGTTAGTTTTTGTCAATCTCTCTCGGAAAAATGAATTTGAAGTCTTTTAAAGCGAATCGAAATATTATTCACCATAAATTCTGCTGATTTCAATTTCCTAAATCTCAGCAAAATTTCAAAAATAAAAGCTTTTTTCCCAGTTTTAGTTCTTCGCATTGCGTTCATGCTTGATGATTTTGATAGTAGTGGATAAAACAAGGACTCCAACCACCAGTAAAATTTGTCCGTTTCTCCTAACGCTAATCGCGCATGTCGAATGGGGCCAAATTTTACTGTTTGTTGAATCCCTTGTTTTATCCACTACTATATTCACCACTATAAATACATACTACACGCACAATTTTGTGTACAAAAATATACATAGCTAGTATAATTTATGCAAATCATACACTAATATCCAAAAGTTCTCAAAGCTAGATTTAAGCCCAATTTCATATCTAATATGCCAAACTATACTGAAATAAATCAGGTTAATCATCTCACAAAGTTTTTTTTCAATAGAATCGGATGGACTGAAAATAACTCAAAATTGCTTGGAATTGGATAATAAGAAACAAGTTTCTTTAAAATTTTTGACTTTAACCAGGAGGCGATTGATCTATGATGTTTAACTGAGTGATTCTATGTACCTGGTTACATTTTTGAGCCGAGTCCTGGGAAGCCTTGATAAAAGGTTGACTCGCCTTTACCACACTACGGCAGTACTGCTCGACCTTTCTTAATGGCAACTGTGGGGGAGCGTGCAACTACAGAATGCTTGAACACTTTTAGTTTTAATTATTAGGCTGACTGAAGTCTAGTATTAAGCTGACTGAACAATATTAATGTATCATTTTACAGTTTTTGTAGTGAAGTGAAACTCATGATGAATAGCCAAAAAGTGCCGTGGAGAATAAAGGTCCCCACGTGGAGAATTATTCTAGAACATTCTTTTTCTAGAATATTCTCACATGATTTTTAACTTAAAATTAGTTATCATTTCCCAAGTAATTACATGTTTTAAAGTAAAATAATAATTGAATCCTTCTATTAAATTGAATGATTTGTATGATCTATTAAAAATTAAATAAAGATTTTAATAAATACTCACTTTACTAGCTAATTTTCAAGGGTATCTTATATTCGAAATTTTCACTTGTTTTCATTCTGTTAGTGGTGGTGGCTTTCTTTGTCAATGGCGACGGCCATTTTAGCATGAAATGCACTTTTCATTCGATCTGCTAAGCAGTGTAATGCGATGTTAAACCAAGCTTGTTGACTTCTTATACTATTAGCGGTTGCTAAATATGAAAGA
The DNA here is from genome assembly GCF_964194025.1 of Convolutriloba macropyga. NCBI lineage: Eukaryota > Metazoa > Xenacoelomorpha > Acoela > Convolutidae > Convolutriloba > Convolutriloba macropyga. Next base: position 27,607,568 of record NC_134472.1, read on the forward strand.
AAGCGAACAATAATAGCACAGTCAAAAACACTGAGATCGGTGGAAACACAGTGATTAGTGTTTTTCTATGTCTTCCTTAATATTATACTTATAAACATGCTCTCTGAATTGATTTCTAGTGTGACCATATCTATATCTATGAAGATAAATACATAGTCTACATTTCCTATTTCTAAATCTATATAATGATATATGTTTATAAACATTACGCATACTACACGTTAGATATTGATCAGGATCAGAATAATGATATCCCAAATGTTCTATATAATCTTTAACCTTAACCATATTTTTACATACATAACAAGAATATTCTAATTCTTTACAATTATTACAACATTCTTCCCAAGGTTTATTTATACACTTATCGCATTTCATTTTCATTTTTCGAAAAATTATTTTTTTATTTCCCTAAATAAATACATCATATCTCAATCAACTAATACTAGTGTCATAAACTTCTGCAATGTCTGTAATCTATCCATTGAATCAAAGAAATTTTATACAGACACCAATCTTATGATCTCAAACATAAGGAACTACTGGAGAAATTGTTTGAGTCTGAAGAAGAAATCTTGGAGAGGGTGTATAATCCGGATGAAGATGATTATATTATTAAAACTAGGGCTAAAACTAAAACAGAAACTGAAAACAATATCTATTCTAAGATTAGGTTTATATGTAAAGAATGTCATGAAGAATTTAGAAGTAAATTAGCTCTAACTACTCATTCATATAGTCATAATGGTAAGTATCTAGAAAACACAGAAGACTTCGATATAAACTCCAGTCAGAACATGAGAGAGTTTTATATTACAGATAAAGCTAGGAATTACATCGAAGACATAGACGAAGCAACTAATTACTCTTTAGAAATTAAAAACTGTTACCAGTTCAGAAAAGTTAAAAGTTTTAAATATAAGATCACGGCTGAATTTGATTATAAGAAGAAAACCAAAGAAGAAGTTAAAACTACTAAAATATTCTTCAATACTGATTATAATAATAATAATAATGCAATATATGAATATGGTGACTTCAATCGGTGGCTAGATTTCGAAAAGGAAATATATGAAGGTTATGGTTATGATTTTGAGTTTCTTGGAATAAGAAGTATTCAGTTAAACATTGAACTAACTAAAGCATCTATTGGTAGTTATATAGATTTACCTCCAGATCTCAAAAACTCTAAATCGATATTAAATATACGTAGTTATAAATACAATTGCTTACAACTAACTATAACTGCTTGGCTACATCCCGCCCCACACCATGCAACTCGAGAAAGTAAATATGTAGATAAACTAATTGAACCAAGACAACAACATGAAGATGATTTTGCTTATATAATAAGAATACAGAAATTGTATAATATTAATATTTGGGTATACACACCTTGTGGTAATGGTAAAATAGAATTGTTTAAACAAGTGGATGATTTTAATAAAGATAGAAAAGATGTAAGAATACTTGTTTGGAGTAATGGTCAAATAGAACACTGTGCCCTAATAAAAAATATAGAAACCTTTTTAGAACGACCAAATAAAAACAACATTAATTATTATTATTGTGATAGGTGTACCTATTGGTTTAACTCACAAGTTAAGTTTGATAAACACGAATGCACCACCTCATTCAAACCAGAGATTGTTTGTCCTAAGAAAAAATATATTACTTTTGTAAATGAACACAAACGTCAGAATATAAAAAAATATTATAACTGCCGATCTTGAATGTTGCTTTGTTGATCCACGAAGCGGTTTCAACGATGTCTCAACTAATGATTGTAAATATGTAATAGCTGAACATTTTCCAATAGCTGTGGGTTACACCTGGCAAGGTAACTTAAACACTACTTCGGTCTAGGCTGCATCAAAAGATTTGCTAGAGATCTGTTAGAAATAGAAACTGAGAATAATTTCAAACATAATGAAAAGATGATATTCACAGAAGAAGATAAATTATATCATGAAACTAATAACACTTGTCATATCTGCAGCAAAACACGTATTAATAAAGTAAGAGATCACTGTCATGAAACTGGTAAATATAGACGACCAGCATGTAAAATATGTAATCTAAGATACAAACAACAAAACTTCATTCCAGTAATATTCCATAATGGCTCTGGCTATGACTTCAACCTACTATACAGTGAACTCTTTAAACAGAATAATGATAAAAGGAAAGTAGATAACATACCACTAGCTGCTGGTAAATCTAAGGTGTTTAGCATTGGTTGTCTCAAATTCTTAGACAGTTATAACTTCTTAGCTATGCCTCTAGATCAAATGGCAAAGATATACGGATGTAAAACTAAAACATTATATCCATATGAATACTTTGGTTTAGACTCCTATAATAATCTTATAGGTAATCTAAAAAAAGAAGACTTTAAATCCTCTCTACATAATAAATTACCAACACAAGAAGAAGTAGATAATTTTAATAATGAAAACAGTCATAAAACTGGAAAATATCTAACTATAGAGTATTTACAGAAAGATGTGGAAATATTAGACTATTGCATGAATGAATATGTTAAACTAAGTATGAAAGAATTCAAGCTCAATCTACATTACGTTAGTCTCCCGGGTTATAGTTTTGATTGTTGGTTAATGTCAAGCGGTGTAACATTAAATACATTACAAGATAAACAAATGCTAGATGATTTTGTTGGAGCAAAGAGAGGTTATATATGTGGAATAATGGGTGATAGATATATAGGTAACAGTGATGGTAAGACCATATGGTACATAGACGCAAACAACCTATATCGTTATGCAAAGTTACCTTATAAGGACTTCCAGTTTACTACTACTACTACTCTAGATCCGCGAGCGGGTTCCTCGATGTAATATTGAATACTCCAGATGATAGTGATCATGGTTACTATATAGTTTGTGATATTGATTATACTAATGAATGTAAAGAGAAAACAAAACAGTTAGCACTAATGCCTAATAAAAGAAAGATAAATGATAATGAATTGGGATACCGACAAAGAGAGAAAAGTAAAGCAAGATCCGAGAAATTAATCTTAGACCAAAACAACAAAACAGAATATATGGTTCATTATAGGATGTTAAAGTTCTATGTTAAGATTAGAGTAAAAGTAACAAAAATACATAGAGTAATTAAATTTAAACAAGATTATATATGTAGCGATTATATTCAAAACAATACAAATAAAAGAGCAGCAGCTAAAACTGAAGCAGAAAAGGATGTAAGAAAATTAATGAATAACTCATTATATGGAAGAATGTGCATGAATCCTCTACACTTCTTTCAAAGCAAGTTCTTGCATGATGAAGAAAAGATGATGAAAAGTGTAAGTAAACCAACATTTATGAATATAACTAGATATAGAGATTATAGCCAAATTGAATATATAAAGAAAAAAATAGAATATGATTCTCCAGTATATGTAGGTGTTACTATCTTAGAATTAAGTAAATTACACATGTATGATGTATTCTTTAATATTCTACAACCATCCCTCAAAGATCTAACACTTCACTATATGGATACGGACAGTTTCGTATTAAGTTATAGTGAAGGTAAAGTTAGTGATGAGCATATGGACTTAAGTAATCTAGACATACCTATAAAAACTAATAATAAAGTCCCCGGCAAGTTTAAGCACGAGCTGGGAAGTAGGATTATTGAGGAATTTATAGCATTGTCCCCCAAAACATAAAGCTTCAAAAATTATCCTAAAAACACTAAAGAAAAAGGAATAAAGAAGCATAATAATGCTAGGCACAAAGATTATGATGATGCATTAATGAATAATACACAGAGAACAGTAGATGAATGTAGAATACAAAAAGTTGGTGATAACATGACAACAACAAAAACAAGTAAGATTAGTCTAAACACATTTGATGATAAAAGATTTTATGTATATAATATTAAAAGCTATCTTCATGATGAGAATCTATTCTATTCAAAATAGATTTAATAAAAATGATCTGCCAATTATCATTAGATGGAGACAAAGACCTACTGGTTAATAATATTCTAGAACTAAACATTAATGATGACAGAAAGTTAATTGAAGTTGCTATTATATTATATAATGAGCTTTGTTAATTTTTATAACAAATAATTATAGACCTAATTCATTCATTACATCCATATGGTTGGTAGTTAGTATATTATAAATCATTATCTGAGCCATATATTTTTCCATAATGTCTCCCATGGTTGTATTCTTATATAGTGTAGCTCCAGCTATTATATTTTTATTCTATTCTAGAAATTTTATTATCTTCTTAGCACCATCTACATATTTAGAATAAGTTGAAATTATTAAATCATCATGATTTGGTTCCTTAATATGATCAATAAACTCATCTATAGTATTAAAACGTCTTTTACAAGCTAAACATCTTTTTATATTAAGAGAGAAGCTGTTTTCATTATCCATTTTTTACTCTTATTATATTTTTTCATTAAATATAAAATGACTAAACTAGATAAACTTATCGAATTAAATAATCTAGAAAAACAAAACAGAAGAAATAGATTAGAAGATAAATTAAAACAACAAGAATATTATGGTGAAATAAAAGATTTATTTGATCCTCTAACCAAAACTATCAATGAAACTGCTTCGCAGATAAACGCAAACAATGAACAGAATCTAGCATTAATTGAACAAACATTAAGAGCAATAGATTGGCAAAATCAAGAGTTAGATAAACAAACTAAGATGATCGAGCAAGCTGGTTCCCAGCTTAATGAAACTGCTTCCAAGATTGGTGAAACGTTAAAGGGGACTCAAGATATAGCACCAGTTTTTGTTGATACAAAGACAGCCAAACTTCTTCATGACATGGGGGCTCAAACTAATCCTCAATTAAAATTAGAACTCATAGATTTACCCACTAGGAGATATAAAATGAATGGTGTTAATATAACTCTAGAGCAGGGTGCATTTTACTTAGGGATAATGTATATGAGTTTTCAGATGGATTTACTGATTTTCTTACTAAATCAAATGTAACATATGATGATAATATTGAGGAAGATGAAAACAAAATTAAAAGGTTTTTAAAGGATATTAGATATGATTTAGGAAAAGGGGATACGAAAAGCGCTAGATATAGAACAATAAAACGTATAATGGGGGTAAGAGATGATATAATTGGCAGGGGATTAAATGGCAACTCGAATAATTTAGTAGAAAGACTAGAATTATTAATACTAGAAACAAAAGCTGGTCATGATGGGTTATATGATGAAATGCTAGATATATCTAAGCAACTATTATCTATGAATATTATTAATCACGAGCAACTAGATAATTTTGTTTTTAGCTATGGTAAATGAATAATGATAGAAAAACAACGACAACAACTAGCTAAAGAAGTATTCAGTCCTCAAATAACAAAGTTTAAAAGACAAAGAATAATACCACTATATAAAGATGAAGCATGGTCAGCTGATTTAATTGATAAGTCATCTCTAATTAAATACAATAATAATTATAAGTTTATATTAACAGTTATAGATATATTCACAAAATATGCATGGGCTATTCCATTAAAGAATAAATCGGGCTTATCTATAACTAATGGTTTTAAAATAGTATTAAGTGAACATCCACAAGGTGGCTCTGAACCTAGAAAACCAGAAAAGTTATGGGTAGATAGAGGTAGTGAGTTTTACAATAAAACATTTAAAGCTTTACTTAAAGAATATGGAACCGACAAAGCCTCTTCAGGGATAGAGCTATATTCTACTTATAGTTATTTAAAGGCTGTATTCATAGAGAGATTCAATAGAACATTATTACACATAATAAATAAACCTATGTTATGTTCATCAGTGGTGATGGTAATTGGGTAAATATATTAAATGATGCTGTTGTAACATATAACAATAACATTCACTCAACAATTAATATGACACCAGTTGATGCTTCTAATAATCCTGATAAAGTTAAATACACTTTTTGTTTTAAGAATATTAAACCTAAACTTAAAGTTGGTGATTATGTTAGAAATGTAGATAAACGTAATATCTTCTCTAAAGGTTACACTTCTAATTGGAATAGAGAATTGTTTAAAGTTAATGAAGTTCTAAAAACACAACCACCAACTTATAAAATAGGAGATATTAATGGTGAGATAATAGAAGGTAAATATTACGAACAGGAATTATTAAAATCTGAGTTTGATTTTGAATCTAATAATAAGGTTTTAGAATCATTAAATATATTTCTTAAAATAAATAATGACAAGAAATAGATTCAATCAAGCTAAACATAAATCAACATCAACATTAACAAACAACTTAACACTAAGTAAGGCTCGTGGGTTATTCCTGGAAGATAATGATGATATTGATATGAAGGATACCTATAAAATTACAAATGTTCATCCTCCTAGAGATGAAAAAGATGTTGTTAATGAAGAGTATTGTGACAATAACTAATTATCCTCTTCTAATAAAATAGACATTTTAAGTAAAAACATAACTGAACTAAGAAAAGGTGGCTTTGATAAAGTTACAACTAAAACATTACAACTAAAAGAAACACAAGTTAATGAAGAACTAATTAATGAGTTTAATGAATCAACAAATGAAGTCAGAAATACTGTTAAGTTTTGTAATAAAGTTGCTGCAGATACTATCTCTAAATATAATCAATTAAAGCAAGAATTTGATAATAATAAGTTTAATCAGAATATCATTAACATACAACTAGATGAAATGTTTACTAACGGTCTGAGAGAAATGAAAGAATACAATAAATCTCTTAGAGGTGTTATAGTACAATATATAATTGCTATACTTTTACAAAGTAAGTTACTTGATAAAAAAGAGAAAGACAGACTTGAGATGCATTATAGTTTTAATCATGAAGATATAATGAAAGAAATAGAAAAATTTTTACTAATAAAAATAAGCAAAGCAATGACCAATCCAACAGCACCGAGTGAGAGATTACTATATCCAGATTTGTCATCAGTATCAGAAAGATTAATAAACGAAAAGATACAAGCTAATAATAAATTTAACAACAATATTAACATTATAAAAGATATTAGAAGTTATTATGAAACTGAAACTAGTAACTATAATAAGAAGTTAAGTGGATATAAGAATTATATTAACATAGCTGAGATAACAGAAATATTATTATCATCAATAGCAACAACTGCAACAACAACATCAGTTTCATTAACAGGTATAGGATTAGCTTATTCTATACCAACAGCTTTTGCTACAGCAACTGTTTGTGGTTCATTATCAAAAACAATTAATACTAAAATTAGAAATAAAATTATAAAGTATTCACAAACGTATATTTTAAGTAAACAGTTTAGTGATAAGTTTAATAAACTATATACTAAATCAATGAATGATAATAAAATAGATAATGATGAGTATAATGAATTTGTTAAGTTATATGAGGATTATAAGAGGAATAAAAAAAACAAGCTGAGTATTTTTAAGATTAAAGATATTAGTGCATAGTAATAACAATGTTTTTAGTAAAAATAATATTAGTATTAATATTTATCGATAAATATATAATCATGATCTTAGTTATAATCACAATCTTAAACATAATATAATCATGGATATAATCATGGATATAATCATAATCATAATCATAATCATAATCATAATCATAAACATAATAAAATCATAATTATAATCAAATAATTATCTTTTCTTTGTACCTAAGTATAACCCTCTTCCTTTTTGTACTACTTTTATACCTTCACCAGTAGTTGCAAATTTAATTAAATCATTAAATCAGGTGTGGCTGATAAAGCAGCTCTAGGGTTTCTAGATGCAGCTGCACTTCCTATTTTACTTGCTACTTCTAATGCTCTTACTGGATTATTAGCTACTTTCTTTCCAAAGTTAACTGTAGCCCTACCAACATTTTCAAAAAAATCTTCAAGTCCTTCTGCTTCTATTGTTGCATCAGATACTGTCATTGATTTGTTCCTTCTACATAAAACACAATTACCTTTTAACATCTTAGTTCCTTTTGAAGTAATAGCTCCTCTTATATTAACAGTACAACTATAATGTCTACCTCCAACACAATATGAATTAGTTTTGAACTTATTTAAAAGACTCATTTCTATATATAAAAAATAATGGAAGTTAAAAAGTATAATCCCTTTGTTGTTATTAAGCCTCAGCCTACGGGTTCCACCCGCGAGAGAAGCTCGAAAACTGAGCCTAAGCCTAAGGTTAAGCCCAAGCCCAAGGTTAAGCTTGAAGCTAGAGGCTTGGCTCTAGAGAATAAAAAGAAATTAAATATTATTTATGCTAAAGGTTTTGTTAATACTAATAAGAAATAGTTAGGTATTAACAAGAGTAACAATTAGAGCTGACTAGCTATAAATATAAGTATAAGTATATGGTTATGTATAAGTATAAGTATATAATTATAACAATAACTATATTATACTATAATTATAAATTATCGCTAGAGTTATATCTAAAATTATAATTATCGCTAGAGTTATATCTAAAATTATAATTCAAATTATAATCTCTAGAGTTATATCTATGACTTAAATTATGTCTATGACTTAAATTATATCTATGACTTAAATTATATCTATGATATTATATCAACCATCTTATTACCATCACTATTCACACTAATAACCTTCCTAGTTAATACTAATGCATGACATATAACATCTGCAACTGCAGCACTAAATTTAAAATTAGGTTGTATTGGTTGTGGACCTATATGATACCTTTGATATCTAGTATCGAATACATATATTCCATATTTACTTTTGAATGTTCTATGATTTATATATGGTTTTATTTTATGTGGTAGCCCATTATAATCTTTATTAAAGCTAACAATCTCTTTAAAAGCCTCATTATAATTATTGGTTCCATAATTAATATTCATTCTATCCTCAGGATAAAACTCACTACCAATCTTACAATAACATTCAGTAACATTCATTACATCAAATGTACTTGCATCATGAGTTTGTTCATTAACATTATTATTTTCAAAACCAACTATTATATATTGCGGTTTTTCCATACCACTTTCCTTACCTAAATCGAACAAGAAGAAGGGTACATTCCTATAAAATGTCTTTCTTTCATAATAACTAAAGTCATAATAACATTATACTTTTTACTTAAATCCTTTTGCACAATAATTCTATTATCATTACTAGGATCAATACTAGGTACACACCATGATATATCTCTAATTTCTATATTACCATCATTGGCAACTGCACCAGGATTAGCATTAACTCTATATAGAGCTCTATCATTATTATTTCTTTTAAAAATTAGTTTAAAACCTAAACCATATATAATCTTTTCTAAATCAATTACGAAACCAAATACATCACTCATCTTAATCATCATATACATATGTCCTCGTTGTGCAGCAATATGATCACCTTTAAGTTGACTATCTCTATTGCCCTGATTTCTTACAAAACCACTCTCATATTCATCAACAGTACTAGTTAATAACTTATACATCAATAGATTAGGATGACAATGATCTATATATTCAATAGTCCTACCTCCACTAGTTTTAAGCTTAATTAAACTGAACAATGCCATCATACCATAATTAACTATTCTAATATTAGCATCATTAGCAAATACACCACCAGCATCATCTGATACAACAAACTCTATCTCTAGATATCAATCACGCAAATTTAAGTGATTCTCTCCTCTATTGAGTATGATATTAATATTGGTATTAACCGTATTCATTGTTGCTAGGTTATTAGGTATATATTTTATAATCTTACTTTTATGTATATCATTATTATAACCATAAGTTGTATCCAAATTAAAATCCATTTTTATTAGATAAAAAATGACAGACAACTTGATTTTATATGAACTACAAAATATACACGAAGCTTTAACTAAAATTAAAGAAGAGTATACACTTAACTTTAGAATGATAAAACCAACAGAAAAGTTTAACTTTAGTGAACCTATACTTAATACAACAAAATTAGGTTTAATTAGGTTATCTGTTTATAATTCGGTGTTTAATGTGAATAGGAGAAATAATCAATTCTTATATGCTAGTACTGTTATAGAAGATGATGAAGCTTTACCTCGGGCTCTTATCTCTGACCCTAACCTTAACCCTATCTCTACCTCAAGCCCAAACTTTACATCTATACTTAATCATAATTTTAAAGGAATCCCGTTGCTATATTCAACTATTACACCGGGAGCATATAAGTTAACTGACATAGCAGAATTAATAAAAGAAGAAACTGATGGTAATGTTAAAATAGAACCTGATAAGAATACGATGAAATGTTTAATGGAAATAAAACGAGGAGCACTCAGCTTTGATGTAGAAAACTCACTAGCCTCATTACTAGGATTTAGAAAAATAACTTATAAAAAAGGTAGATATAAATCTCAGAAAATTATTGATATTATGGGTTTTAGAACTATTAACATTCATTGTAATGTGATATCTGGAGCCAAAGATAATGGTAAAGATACACACATACTATATACTTTTAATATAACTGAACCACCAGGTTACTTGATAAATATTATACCAACTAATATCTTGTATCAAAATGTAACTAAAGATAGAATAGAATATATAGAATTTCATATTAAAGATGAGCATGGAAGACCTACAGACTTTAATGGTGATGTATTAAGTTTTACTTTACATTTGATTTAGACTTATACTTATACTTACACTTAGACTTATCTGTGAAGCAGGTTCCCTGATACTTATACTTATAATTATACTTATCTGCGAAGCAGGTTCCCGATACTTATACTTATACTTATCTGCGAAGCAGGTTCCCGATACTTAGACTTGTACTTAGACTTACACTTATCTGCGAAGCGGGTTCCCTGATACTTAAACTTAAACTATACTACAAAACTCTCCGATCCCAATTAATTCTTAGTTTACCATTAATATTTTTATTTTTAGTTATATCAATGACAATATAATTATAAGGCTCTTTCCATACCTTATTACATATATTAGCAAAATCATTATAACTAAGTTCAACATTAATAAAGAAATCTTGATATATAGATATGAGGACTTTACCTCTCTGTTCAAATAAAATAAATAGATTACAGTTCTCTCTAACACTCTGCCTATCCAGAGAGAACAGGTTTTGATTAAGATGTATCATATTACAGTTATTATGTCTACCTCTACAAAAGTATTCATTAATAACTGGTTCTTTGGCTCTAACATCATCACATATCATCAGTTTCTTTAAGTCTTTGGGTAGTTTATCAGGAGATGGTAAATCTTTTATATCTTTAATAAATTCAGCATCTGCTTTTGGGTTTATTCTTTCTATACCATGGTACTGATCACCAGTAGATCCGATGATGTATAGCTTATCAAAGTATATACTAGCTAGAATTAGTTTTTTCAATAAGAATGTCTTACCACATTCACTAGGAACAGATATTATACATCTAAAGTTATCTGGGAATGCGGCTTCAGTAATTATATCATCATCATTTAACCATGAATATAGATCATCATTTATGTTTACAGATATCGGTGAAACCGCTTCACGGATATTATTAGTAGGATTATTACTAATGCTATTACTATTGCTATTCCTATTAGATTTACTCTTTTGATATTTTTCATCAATTAGATATATAAAATTATCATTATTATTATCATTATCATTATCATTATCATTATCATTATCATTATCATTATCATTATCATTATCATTATCATTATCATTATCATTATCATTATCATTATCATTATTATTATCATTATCATTATCAATGACATTGTCCTTATCATTAACATTATTAGCAAAGCTACTTCGTAGATCATTATCATTAACATTATCATTATCATTATTAGCAAAGCTACTTCGTAGATCATTAACATTATCATTAACATTATCCTTATCTTTATCACCACCTCTACTACAACTTAAACAGGAACACTCATTATATATTCCTGGATATTTACATTGGTTAACTAGAATATTCAAAGCATTTTTAATTCTAAATCCTCTATCAATAAGATAGATCATATATAAACAATAAGCCCCACAATAAGATTCATCATATTGTTGTATTCTCTCATTAGAGCCTAGATCAACATATTCTTCTAGGAATAATGGTGGGGTTTCTACACCAAAACTATCAAAGTAATACACAGGACCACCTTCTCTTCTTATAACTGAAACCCAGTGTGTACCTTCAGTTGGATGTAGATTTACAATAATGTTGAAGTTAGGATCCCTGATACTATCTGGAGTTTGATCTCTCATTACAATCTCAATTGGTGTTAGACTTATATCTTTACCTATATCTTTTATTCTGATATCACTCATTGCATTATTATCAATATTAAATTTATTATTGAATTCCTCAAAAGTTAGGATGAGCATTTTTATATAATAAATTTATTAAATCTAAGTCTAATTAAAAGTCTAAGTCTAAATCTAAATCAAATCTATATTTATTATATAAAAATGGAAACAGGTAGTGCAGTTTTTATTTTTATTATTTTAATTGGAATTTGTTATATAATATATGATTCAAGACCAAGTAGATGTACAAATTTAGAAGAAAGCTTTGGTGGATTTATGAATAGGAGTCTAGTTAGATTTGAATGAAAAGTCACCACTACATACTATTGTTTATGGTGGAACTGGAACGGGTAAAACATATTTTATTAGAAAATACTTAAAGTTATACTTAGACCATGATCAAGTTCAAGATCAAGTTCGAGATCAAGTTCAACATCAAGTTCACGATCAAGATCAAGTTCAAGATCTAGTTCAAGATCAAGTTCAACATCAAGTTCAAGATCAAGATCAAGATCAAGTTCAAGATCAATTTCAACATTAAGTTCAAGATCAAGATCAAGTTCAAGATCAAGACCAAAGGTCCATAGTTATAGTTTGTAAAGATGACAGAGACTGGATAGATCCTTAGTCTAATAAGTTTTATACTGGATTTAATAAATGTGATATAAATATGATCACAAAAAATAATATGCATAAATTTCAAAATTGTGTAATAGTACTTGATGATATGGGTGATAGGTTAAATAAGGATATAGGTTATTATTTTACTGAAGGTAGACATTCTAATATTAAAATGATTGTAATGTGTCATAAACCAGCTCAAATAATTAATACAGCAAGAATGAGTTGTGATACTATTTATTTAACAACTTATAATGGACCTGACCTATTTAAAAGCTTTAATGAGATATATAAATGTGAACATGACTTCAATAAAATAATTAGTGAATTAAATAGTAACTATTATAATTGTACAGATGGAATGTCAGATGAACTTCGTTATGGTATAATTAATTATAATAAAAAGGAAAATACTTTTATTATTATTAGTAGTAATAGAACAATGATATATGATTCAAGAGTTGGTTTCCTTGATTTAAAAGCTCTTAGTTTAAAAGATGATTTAGAAATAGAAGATATAAATAAATTTATAGCATATATGAAACCACTAATGATTAATGCAACAGATAGAAATATTATTAATCATGATAATTATCAGTTTTATTTTAATAAACTTTTTACTTTAAATAATATTAAAATTCAGAATGATGTTTTAACAAAAGAGGTGATTAAGGGAAAGGGTATGAAAATTTTATCAAATATTGTTGGAATTATAGGCACAGGTTTATTTATAATTAATTGTTTTTATCCTGATTCAATATCAAGAAATGCTGGAACTGTAGCAATGGGAGCAAGTACAATGTTGAGTAGAGTAAATACATTAGTTAATGTTGGATATGGAGAAGTGTTGGAAGGTGAAACACGGACAAAGTCCGATTCCTCGATCTGCGAAGCAGATTCCATGATCCAAGAGGAATATATAGATCAGGGAAGCAGTTATATTGATCAGGGAAGCAGTTATACTGATCAGGGAAGCAGTTATACTGATCAGTGTAACTGTGACTTCGTCAATGAAGAGATGGGAATTTTGAATAGAAAAGGAGGAAGGTTTTTAAATAAACTATATATAAATAATGAAGAAATTAGAGAAGAGATTATAAATTTTGTTAAAGATAAAAAAGAATTAGACCTTGATTTGATTTTAGATAAGAGATGTAAAACTAATACACTCAATACTTTAGGAAATAAATATTTAGCAGAGTGTATCACATCTAAAGATAATACTAAAGATTTAATTGAAATCATGGCTAAATATTATCTGCAAAGCAGTTTCACTGATCCACAAAGTTTGTACACCGATTCTACAGCATAGCTAATATTATCCTGCGAATTTGCAAAACAACTCCGTTGAGCAAAACAACTCTAACTCAGATCCTAACCCCAACCCTAACCCTAACCTTATCCCCAACCCTAACCTTAACCCCAGCTCAGAAGTATTAACTAGATGTTGTAATAAGTGTAATTATATAAAACCAGTAAATAAATTTGATGAGGGTAAGTATACATGTAGAAGTTGTACTTCAGCTAAAGTTAATTGTTCATATTGTACTTCTGTTGTGAGATATGATCGGATACGGGCTCATGTAAAGAAACAACATCCAGATATAGAATTGACTAGAGGATTTAGTAGAAATCTGCAAAGCAGGTTCCCTGATATAACTGATCGGTGTAACCGCTTCGCGGATAAAACAATTAATCCTAGTTGGCAAAGTCCTAGAGCTGTAAGTTCTTTAGTTATTAACCAAACAGAGGATCTGCGAAGCAGTTTCACTGATAGTTTTTCATGTAAATACTATAATTTTGTATCATTTCTTATTAATAATGGAATAAATGTAGAAAAAATAAAAGAAAATATAAATTTATTGAAAAGTATAGATAATTTGAAATAAAAAGTATAGAAAAATAAAAAATATCAAAAAAGAGGGATTCATTCTTTAAGAGCGAAAAAGAGCGATCTTTTCTACTGGGGATCACTCCGAATAAGAGTGAATCACTCTTAAAGAGTGAAATGTAAATTTTGCTTTGATTTTTTGATTTTTTGTTTTTATTTTTGATTTTAATTGATTTTTTTATTGAATTTAGAGCTAATATATAGTAGTGGATAAAACAAGGGATTCAACAAACAGTAAAATTTGGCCCGATTCGACATGCGCGATTAGCGTTAAGAGAAAGGGACAAATTTTACTGGTGGTTGAATCCCTTGTTTTATCCACTACTTTTGATATTAATTGACACAAAGTATTGATATTGTTACACTAATGTCTTAGGCAATAAAAATTTAGAGACAGAATTTAGCTTCTTAAATACTATGCAAACATTGTACATTTGCATATTTGCGGCGCTATCTTTTGAAAGGAGAATTACAATTCATTATGAACAGCCTTGATTATGTGTAGCAGAAATTACCTGAATTTCAAGCATGAGGCACCCAAGGATGTCCGTGAGTTGGCCATGACGAAAGTGAAAGTACCAACAGTTGAGCTACCATTGATAACGTCCTCGCCTACAACTCCTTTATCAAAAAATAAATAGCTAAAATCTGCTGGTAAACAACTTGATTGTTTATATGGATATCTTTCTACACGCTTTGTTTTCATATGAAACTGCTGTCTATATTACGCCGCAAAAAGTGAATGTAAATGTTTTGACAATTTGAGAGAAGGCGCAGAAAATTTAATTTATTAACGATTTCATAGAAACCCGGCTAAAGGGATTTAAATTCATTAAAATTAATATTCCATATTAAAAAGCGGATGAATAAAATTTGCAAATTCATCAACCATGCTCTAATTGAAGCAGTCTTTTGGTAAAGAAATAAGACCTGAACAAGAAATAAGAAAGCACAAGGCCTGGTCGATTCTAAAAAGGCCATCAGAGGCCGATTCTTCAGAGGCCGATTCAAGCGCACATTGAGCGCCTCGGGTCGAGGTGACAACGCTAAAAAGAACGGTAGAAGAAAGCAAAGAAAGAAGGTGACAACGCTAAGAATTGAGATGAATGCCGTGAAAAGATGCAAGAATTGCAATTTTTAGTTTTGAATGCGGTAAATGCAGTGAAAAAAAGTTTGGCCGCGTAAAATTACAATTCTGACAACAATTCACTGCTTAATTTACCAAATATCTTCACCGCACAAAATAATGGAAAAAAAGATATATGAATAGCGATGACAGCGTGGGTCTTTTTTTTTAAGAACGATTTTCTTGGTATGAGTTTAGCTTACTATTCTTTGCTTACCTTTTTTATTAATTATGTCCGTAGGAACCAGCAAACAAATTTAAAACTCTAAACAAGGAGGCTCGGTAATTTCCATTTGCACATGATGTTCCAACCCGCGCTCATCTACATTTTTGACATAACTATCAACCAATTGAAGAGATAATCAAATTAATATTTGATTTTAAAAAATCGTTACATAAACTACTAAATGAATTACATACAACCATGCCTCTTTAAAGCGCTCACGAGATCTCACACTGTTAAAAAGACTACGGCGAAAAAATTGAACAACAAAATAAGCAAAAAGAAAAAAAACACATTTTTTACTGCAAAAATTCAACATCTACACTTAAAAGCACCCAGTAACAACGTCAAAACACAATCGGAAAAATCCTTCTTTAACTTTACTTTTTCGTTACTATAAAGCAGATGGGACTTTAAATTATTGCAACTAGTTAACAAGTTGACAAAAAGAAGCAATAGTGAGGCGAAAAACTAAAATTAAAAAATATTTTTTAAACCTAAAAATTACGAATGTCTTTCAAACCATTAACTTCTAACAAAAATATTTTTGACAATTTTGTGAAAAAGTAATATTGAAACCAATAGAATTTGTCTTCGGTTAGACTAAACAGCTGAAACGGACTAAAGATTGAAAAAAATCCGAAAACACAAATTATTGAAGCAATTAAAATCCTTCGTTGTTGTCTGAATATTATGTTTTTTTTAATCTCAAATGCTAATTAAAATATTTCAGTTAAAACTATGCTGAAAAAATGAATCTGTTAAATTGGATTTCATTTCAAAATCATTGTGATCTGTTATTATGCGAATGTGCTTAAAGAAGAGAAAAAAGAGCAAATTTTGTTCACTGACAAAACTTTTATAGAAATGCATATTTTTCGACAAACAAGACAGTGGTTACAACGTAATATCAATAGCACCTTCAATATTCGAACTACAGGGAAGCGGATAGGGCCTATCGATGATGAGAATTAGATTAAAAGTTGTCAAATATAACAACAAAAACTAAAAAGTTTAAAAAACGTTTGAAACCGAATAATAGCATAAACTTTAATGCTTTTTGCTAGAAACCTCCTGCTTTGAGTCAATTCATTCGTTTAACACTCATTTATAGATTATGAGGTCTCTCAAACTTTTACGACTACATAAAGAGTGAAAAACAGTTAAAAACAGCAAATTGAAAAAAAAATTAAGAAAAAAATTGTCGAAGCCATTGAAAATTGAACTATTCAAAAAAATTTTTATTTTCAAAAACATTAACAACAATATTTTTTGCCGACGAAAAGTGGTATAATAGGATAATGTGATAACACTTTAAAAGAATCCAAAAATATGAAATAAACCAAAATTTAAAAAAAGTTACAAAAAAGTTGTGGAATCCTAGTCATAAAGACAACAGTTGGAAGATAAAACCGCTAATCAGACTATTTTTGGTTGCAGTACAACGGAAGGGGGTCCTGTCAATAGTGAGATTTACTTACAGTTCAGAGAAACAAGTTTAAGATCGGTTAATGTGCAAAGAAAAATTTCGGACAATTTTTTTAAAAGTCTTAAGAGCCGTTAGCTGTCCCCTCAAATTACTACATTGGTTCAACTTTTGCTCTTTAGGAATCTTATTGCAACTTTAGTCAACAAGTCTAGGCCATAGGACTACAAAATAGTATTAAAATCTGAAAAAGAAAGTCAAATTTTCAAAAAAAAATTATCAAAACTTATAGTCGATGCCATAAAAAAATGAGCGATTCCTATAAATTGAATTATTTGTTCATTGGGAACTTTTTGGCTGTAGATGAAGTTTGTCATGAACAAAGCGCGGATTTGAAAAATGACTAGTCTCTAAGTGACTTGAAAAAAATTTCAAAAATTAAATGGTTTCTAAAAGATCAGCTCTCGAATAAAAATCATTTTTATTATAATAAGCTTCCCTATGAGACGAAAACTACCCTTTTTATGGCTTTTCGTCTGTTAGGAACACATGGACGTTTCATTTGCAGCATAAAAGATAATTTTGAATTGGTTTTCTTAGAAAAATTTTAAGTTGAACAAAAAAATGAATCAAAATCATGCCAAACATTACTGTTCACACCAAATTTAAACCTCGATACTTCCTGGAAAACTTTGAAAATCAAAAAGTCTTTTCTTTTCGAACTCTACGATAGACGGGATTTTTAATGATACCACTCACTTTTCTCTACGATGATTATATCGATCGTCCGAAATTGTCTGAACAAAAAAATCCCATTTGAGTATATAGTTCCATCCCACCAAAAGTCGGCTGGAAACAATTATTTGATTTCAAAAATTAGGCAGTTGATGCAAGTTATCTGAACTATTTAGAGCTGTTGAAGTCCTGCCTGACAAGCCACATTTGTTCTCTTTTGTTCAATTTTTTCATAGAAAGGTTTACATTTAGTTAGACTATTTTTTATAAATGTATTAATTGCTTCATCTAATGCTGATGTTGTTCTTTTAGTTTTTCTCACTATAAACGTATTATTCCATGGTATTGTTAAACTAAAGCAGGGTCTAGTTTTCCCTTGGAGTTTCCTAAAAGGTCGAAATTCAACATTTCAAGACCTGATTAATGTTGATACAACTTGCAGACTGGTTCTATCAAAAAGATTAAGATTGAATTATGTTCAAAAAAATTTCAAAAAAATTATAGTCTTTACAGGCTTTAAATTCATTAACTTTCCAGGAAAGTCAATAAATACGCTCAGTTGTGCCCCGATGTAAGGACAAGGATGCATAGGTAATCAACAAGGCATCACAATATGTCTATGAAAAAAACAAATAGAGGCAAAAACAACAAATTCTGTAGAAAAGTGCAAGAAGAAAGTGTTGAAACCATTTAAGCCATAGGTTTTTTCCCGAAAACTTTATCTATTATCCATTGAACGTCTTCGCTAAATCAATGGGAGCCATCAATATTAGGATAACGTGATAATATTTCAAAAGGAATCAGTAAAACGAAATGTCTGAAAATTAAACAAAAAATTTGAAATCTTGTGGCATTGAAGTCATATAACCAAGAGTTAGAAGATAAAAGCGCTAACGAGATTAATTTTCAAAGTTCTTAACAGCCATTAGCTGTCCACTCAAAGTATTATATAGGTTCACTTAAAACTCATTACGCAACCTATTGCACATTTAGTCAAGAGATTATGCCATAGGATTTCAAAAATTTAGTAAAATCTCAAAAAGAAAATCAAAATTTAATTTAATATTACGAAAACTGAGATACGAATCCAAAAAATACATGAGCGATCCATTGGAAAAAATTTTTTTGTTCATTGGGCTTCATTTGATAGTAAATGAGGTTTGTCATTAACGGAACCTCGAATGTGAAAAGTGACTAGTCTCATGGTGACACGAAAAAAAAAAACAAAAAGTGCAAGATTTTCTTGAAACAAGAGCTCTCAATTAGAATTCAATTTTTTTAATAGTCAACTTCCCTATGAGACCAGAACTAGTCTTTTTATTGCTTTTTGTCTATTAGGAACAGAAAATTGATTTTTTTTTGTGGGGTGAAATGTAATTTTGAATGTAATTCAGAATGCTGTGAAAAAAAATTTCCGTGGGGTCGGAACAATTAACCGAGGAAAAAAGTTTTGTTGAACAACTAATAAGTATTTCGTTAAAGTCTCTGCATCAAATGAGATGAAAATTCGAATAAATGTTTCTATTTTGTTTTTGCTAACCCACAGAAGATATTTCTTGGCACTTAAGCTTAAACTAGCTCACCAAACTGAACTCAAAGTAATCCATTATTGAGTTTTAGCCTGAAACCCGGGATTGATTGAGATATGAAAAATTTGCAGCGTAATGAGCTATCAATAACTTTTCATGTAACGTACCTGCTATCAAAAAAGTAAAAGTGATGAAAGATATTTGGCTAATTCGGTTCATGGTTTCAATGCTGTCTAGAATTGAACAATAAAACTTCTACAATCCGTTTTGACCCTTTGATGATCGTAAATACGTAAACAATTAATTAAGTTCAATGCCAATTGAGGCTGAACCTGTTTCAACTAAGCAGAAAACCAGCCTAAAATCGTTTCTGAATAGTTTTCGTTATATTGAAATCATGATTAAAGATAGTCCGTAAATCGACAAGTGCCATGCAAGTGTTTATAGACCCCGCATTCTTATTAGAGAAAATAAATGTAGATGAGGAGCACGCGCCTCAAGTCTCAGATATCCTGAACATACTATGCGTAACTAAATGAAGCCCTAGGCAGACCGTTGGAAAGACGGCTTCACAGAACGTGTCACCAAAGGGTTATTGTAAACAAATAAACCGGTCAACAGAACCAAAGCCACAGTTCACATCATCCTCTGTTCAGAAAACTGTCTATTTCGATTAATCCAACCCAGAATTTTGCGTTTTACGCTTTACATGAAAAACTTCAATATTAATGAATTTCGGGAAAACCCGGGTCGAGGTGTCACCGCTGAAAATCGCTAAAAGATGTAAGATTTGCGATGAATTTGAGTAAAAGTGTAAGATTTGAGTTCAAAGCGATGAATGCGGTGAAAAAAAACTTTCAAGCGTGAAAAATTTTTCTTCACCGCTTAAGCGGTGAAAGAAAATTTTTCACCGCTACCAGCAGAATGCGGTGAAAAAAACTTTTTCGGCCCCACCAGCAGAATGCGGCGAAAAAAAATTTCACCGCTAAAATTGCAAATCTTAGTAATATTCATCGCGCTAATTTCAACGCTTATCTTAAATTCACAGGAAATATTATTGCAGTAGATGACAGACGGCGCAGTGGAATAAGAAGTTGTTGAGAGGTTCGAACCCGTATACAGCAATTTCTTTTTTGTAAGAAATCCGGTGAATTCGGTGAAAAAAAAATTTTCACCGCAAAAATTCACCGCACTCAACGCTTAAGGATGCGGGTGCTTTGCGGTGATAAATATTTTTTTCATTGCTATTCACCGCCAATCTTACATTATTTTTTGACCAAACCTCGACCCGGGAAAACATTCATCAAGACAGGTGTCAATAAACTAGATGAAAAGATAGGAAGTAACTTTTATAAATGAGATATCAATCAAAATATTCACTTCAATTTCTCAATATTTCAATAATAATCTCAACTGGAGATCAGCGAAAAAATATCAGTGCGAAGAACTTTGTAGTTAAAAAAGTAGCCAAACATCAGATTTAAAAAATCAGAGACAAAGAGAAGATGTGGGTACTACCTACTCCACATCAGCAGATAATGATGCTTTTTGACAAAGGTATGTATAAAAATTTTGCATAGGATTTTATAATTGTAACTAATTTTTTTTATTAAAGAGTTTGTTTTGACATTTGTTTACTAACCTGTCGAATAAAAGACGCACCAATTCTCATTATCTGGCTTAGATTTTTCCTTCATAGTCACCCGAATTGGCACCCTGGGACTTTTTGCTTAATTACACGATTCCAAAGAAATAACACTAATTCGGAAACTTCTGAAACAAGCCATGTCAAACTTAGTGCTAATTTATATTGGCGCCTGGCGTCATGGCTGTTTTTTGGATCACCCAGTTACTAGTCCCGCCATGTGGCCTCGAGATTAGTTGTCAATAAATCTATAAAAATGATTTTGAAAATCCAACTAACAACACAGTGGAGTCCATTTCAAAATTATGGAACAAAATTTACAAAGTTAATTGGTAACCAAAGAGAATTTGGGTTGAGAGCAAAAGCATAACCACATTTTCAATTTTTTTTTCATGTTTTCCTCTAAGAACTGTTCTCAGGAACGTTATGTTGTGCGAGGCGTACAATAGAGGTCATTGGAGTTCACAAGTGGGAGACACTTATTTATCAGGCCTCAGTACTAAGGTGTCTTACCTCAAACTATTCAATTCAATTTCTCATTGTTTTAATAACTATCTCCACTTGACATAATTTCTACTGCATAATGACATAATTGCGAAAAACTCGGTGATTTAAAACCTGGAAAACATCGGATTTAAAAAACTCACAGACGAAAAGAAGATGTGGGTCCTACTCCATATGATGATAATGATTTTTGACAAATATATGCATAGAAAATTGTATTGTTTTGTATAATATTAACTTTTTTTCTAAAAGAGTTTGTTTTTAACATTTGTTGACTAACTTGTCGAATAATAGACACATCAATTTTCATTATTTGGCTTAGTTTTTTGCTTCATATTCGCCCGAATTGTCACCCTTAGACTTTTAGTTAACTACATGATTGTAAAAAATTAGACTACTTTGGACAATTTTGAAACATGCTTTGTCTAACTTATTGCTAACCTATATTGCCGCCTGGCGTTATGACGGTTTTTTGGATCACCCGGGTAGTATTGTGGCCGTGTGCCCTCTAGAGTGTTTGTCAATGAGTTTCTAAAGACAAACTTGAAGACCCAACTATATCCATTGGACTCAAAATTGAAAAACATCAAATTTAAATATTCAGAGACAAAGAAAAGATGCGGGTCCTTTTTCCATATCAGTAGGTAGTGTTTTTTGACGAAGGTATGCAAAGAAAATTGTATGGGATTATAAAATAGTAACTAATTTACTTCTTAAAGTGTTTGCTTTGGCATTTGATGACTAACCTGTCGAATGATAGACACATCAGTTCTCTATATTTGGCTCTGATTCTATTTTCACAGTCTCCCAAATTGGTACCCGAAGACTGTTAGCTTAATTACACTAATGAGTACAAATAAAATTACTTCGGAAACTTTTGGAAAATGCAAATTCTAACTTATTGCTAAGTTATATTGCCACCCTTCGTCGTGGTTGTTTTTTCTTTGGACCACTTGGTTAGTATTCCCGCTATGTGGCCGCGGGATTGGTTGTCAATAAATCTATAAGGACGACAAAGAAGACCCAACTGACTACCCAGTGGACTCGGTTTCAAAATTACGGAAAAAAATTACAAGGTAACTGACGAGAATTTGGTTGAGTGCAAAAGCATGACCGCTTTTTCTTTTTTCTTCATAATTTGCTCTGATAATCACATATCAAGAGCGTTATGTCAAGCCAGGCATATAATAGGAGTGATAGGAGCTCAAACGGTGGTGAATTTTTTATCGGCCCCCAGATGTACGGCGTCTTACTGGGCACGCAATAAGGGAGCTGAATTTCTTGTTAATTTTTTGCGCTTTGGTGAGATCACCCCCGCAGCAAATCCAATCTAACCCATATTTCCCTCATTGCGTTCCAATTAAAACACGGTATTTTTACTCTATTTTCGGGAATAGAAGCGAAACCTTTTTCCTGTTAGAGAAATTGTGTTCGAACACGTCAGTGTATTAACACTCGGCGAATGGTTTTGAGTCTTCCCTATAAAAATTCGAACACTTGCTGTCCTTTACTGTCATTCCTTTTTGGTTACTGGTTTTGTTTTGAATTTGTTTGTTTCCAATCTCTACTGTAGTTATATTTCCCTCATTGCATCGCAATTTTGTTCTGGTTAATTCAGTTCTGCTCTTATTATTTGTATACTAATTATAGTTGAAGTACTTTTCTGTCAATTTATTCTGAAATACTTTAATTGAATTTGAAACCCTGAAATTTAATTTTGAATGCATGTTGGCGCCGACGGAAAAGTTCAAACAAGATTTGACTGGGTGTATTAAAAATGTATTCAATGCACTATGAAATCCGTAATAGGTTTAATTTGCGAAATGGGTTCAAATAAGAACAAAATGGCCGTGCGTTATAGGTGCACACCCTATTGTTTGTTGGTGTGCATTTAATTATAAATATATGTGATTTGTTTCCGTTTTGCCTCTAATGCTCTTCATACTGCATCGCAGCTATTTCCAACAACCTAACTTACTAATTACGTCTGCGTATTGTAGCAAGAGACAAAAATTTTTGCGTACAAAATTATTAAAAGAAGCTAGATAAAATTAAATTAGAAGATTTAAGGAAGAATTTGAGCTACTGAAATGAAGGTTTTTTTCCAATGTCACGGAAATTGCTACTGATAATGTTTCTTTCAGTTGCTTCCTCTCGAGCAAACCCGACACTTATTAAGATTCAGACAAAATGAAAATATTTTTATACGGTTTTTTATCTTATATACTTCAAAAAAATTATCCATTGAATGCAGTTCCTCACAGGAATTGAGTTTTACGTTTAAAATCTGTACCGCAGTTTGATCGTCAACTATTTATAAAGTTCTGACTTTTCGAAAATTGTTGAAGAGAAGCGTAGTTAAAAGCACTATTTATAAACGTTCAAACAATGACGATTTCTTCTGAAATATCTATAATCATCTCAAAAATTGGCAACAAATTACAGATTCCCGAATTGTTGTCTGGTTATAAACAGTAATCTGTGTAACACAAAGATCTGTCCTCGATTGACTTTCAAACTTTTCCGGCCTGGAATTTTCATAAATAATTGTCAATCAAACGACACTGTTTCATTGATGTTCCTTCCAGCGATTGAAGGTTATTCTGCATTTTGTGTTCACTCAACCAAAAAACAAGAATAGAAGACAGCCATTTAGGCAATCTTATTTTTCTGTAATTTTTAAAATAGGTTCCTAGTGTTTTTTTTGCGTTTATCTAATTCTAAAATCTGGCTTGCAATTTTTTTGACTTTATGCAGTAAATTAATCAAGCGACATTTTGTACAGCTATCAAAGCCGGGACCAACAATACCGTCTGGATAACAACAAAATTCAAGCGTCAATCTGAATCCCTTTCAATAAAAGAGACACGACGTCTTTTACGATAATATTTATAATTTTGTTGAATTGGTGTTTCAGCTTCTCTTTTAGATTTTGTCTGCTCTGCCGGTTGCACAATTTTTTTTGCGAACTTTGCAAAACTCACTGTCTTTATATTGATATTTTTTACTTCCTACTTCAGACTCCTCAGAAACTTCATGAATGATGAATGGGTTTGTTTCGTCACTGATATCACTACAACTGTTAGTTGCCTGTTCTTCCTCAAAATTCAACAAAACACACTCTAAATAATTTCAGTGTTACTTTCGCTAGAAGAAACCCGAATCGGTCGGTGCGAAATTTATTTGTTCATCTTGTTGAACAACTGTTTCATCTGATAAATCAAACGTCAAATTCGAGATATCTTAGCCCCCTCCGGTAGTTTCTTCTCCAATTTTTACCACGTTTCCCATCGAGTGCTAATTCTTGATACAATGTGTTCTCCCGATATGCTTTAAGACCATGGGATAGTGAATTCATTGCATCAATATAATACCGTTTGTCGCAAAAAGCAGTGAGTTCATTTTTTCGTCCCAATTGTGTAAAACTGTTGATTGATTAAACGGATTCTGTAGTTTGGTGTTCAAATCGACCCATAATCTCCATCAAAACTGAATCAAACATGTCTTGAGTGAGTCCGGCTTAGGCGGTTTTGGTGATTCTTTTAACTGACTATTTCTTCTCATCTGTAAATAACACAATAAACTCTGCCATACCGTTACTTAATTTATGTTTTAAAAGTTCTGGGTATTCTTGTGAAATGCTTTTAGTTTTAAAGCAGTAATGTTTAAACAATTTTTTTATACAGTTTTTACATAAAACTTTATGCACTATCGCGTTGCTTTGAACATTGCAATTGCTATCATACAAAAGTATAGGAACATGATAAATAAGCTTCAGTTGAGATTGAGTACATTTTTACCTTGACCATATTTTCTTGAAAACCTTTTAATATTTTAATGTTAATCTTTTCTGTGCTTGCCCATAGTTCCTCTTCAGTACAAACTAGTAAAAATGACTGATTACCTCTTTTGCTTTCACGGCGCCTATTATCAGCTTAAAAATTTCTCTTTAAACCTTCCAACTGCATGGTGGCACTTTTCTATGTTAAGACCAATCTAAGCCGACAACCTTCTAATCTGGGAAAAATTTAGGCAATGATGAGCTTTGCTTCCTTCAGACTTAGTGACACATTAAGCTTCAATGTGATATAATGCAGCGTATATCGCGCCTTGTGGTAAAAAGTTTGCAACTTTTTTTACTTTGAAGTTACCCGTTAGAATAAGCTCACTCCAAATTGCAAAATGATATTTAATCAACAAAAGAGGCTTGACTGATTATTTTAAAGTTGTCAACGGAAGGTCTTCGTGATCATCATGCAAATCATTTGCGGGCTAGGCTTCTTGTTGGTTCAGAGCAGAAAGTTCCAGGACGTAATGGGAAAATCTTTCGGAATCCTCCACAAAATTTTTTGCGTCCATGAGGAGGTTGAAACTATGCTCCATGCACGGAGTGAACCGGTTTAAAAGAGAATCACTTTTGGCTTCCAAAAACGATTTGCAAACACGAAAGCTATACCGGCTCACATGAAGTTTCCAACAAAATCTAATTGATATGTATATCGAGTTCATATGCACAAATTTTCAGAAAAGCATCTTCCGCAGAATTTGTTGCCGAAATTTTGAGACTTATCTAAACCTGATGATTGAATGTATAGGGTACAAAATTTTTCAAAAACACCGCTTGTTGCAACGTATCTAATGACGAGTACAGATTCTGATAATTGCCACCACTTGAAGTAATCAAGGTTTCCCAAAATTTTTTGTGCTTTTTCAATTTCAGATTTTTTGATAAACTTTGTGGTGTTTTTACTTGTAAAACAAAATGATCCAATTGTTCCAATCGGTCTTGTAATCAAAAGATCTGATAATCTCCGAAGTGCTTATCCAATATTCTTACACTAATGCTTGGCAGTAAATTGACCAATTTTTGTAGTTATGTGTTCATAAATTTGGAAACTGGAGATCTTCACGAAATTAAATGATCCCATTTTTTCAATCTGGACGGTTTTCTGTGGCTTTTTTCGGGTTAGACTGATATATGTCTCACCTGTGTTCGGATACTTGTGAAATTGTTCTTGTGGTGACAATTGTGTAATGCATTGCAGAGGTGGTGTAAATTGTATTGACTCAAACGATGAACGAAAACAGAAGTGTATTTTTGGGTTTTTGGTCGATACCGCAAATTTCATGAGCCCAGCCCAGAAAACTATCCTTTAAATGACAGTGACCTTTTTTCAATCAATTTCATCAAAATAGCTTTCAGAAATCCAGGAACTTTTTGTTTTTTATCTTTCCTCGTCTGTAGGAAGAGGTTCCAGAATAAACACGATGTTGTTGTTTTCTGTAGTCAATGTCACGCGCTAGTTACGAAAATTGGTTTTTTATTACCTATCATACAGTCAGGTCCTCTTTGCAGTCGATATCTGAACAGATTTGAGCAATCGTGTTCAACTGCAGCAAAGCTGTACCTGCTCGGCGTATGCTTTCCTACTAATCTGGAATGACTTTTATCTGGGCCATTTGGTACGCTATGAACATTTTCCAACGTATTTTCAAGATCAAAGTACGAAAGAATTTAGGAACACTTTTTTATAGGCATTGCAATCAATGCAGCGTCCTAATCAAAGTAAAGATCTGGATGATTTACAAAAATTCAGAGCTGCTACAATGGCTAAAACAGTCTCTACAAAGAACTGAAAGGTGATTAACTTTTATGCCTCTTATGCTTGATATAAGTTTTTCTTGAACTTCAGTCAGAACAAGTGATAGCGTTCACCATCAGAAATCAAAAGCAAACCGATGACAAAATTGTTCTTTTTCGGATACTCCCAGTGATAAAGATAGCTTTTCCATGATATCGAACAACATTCCAGTTTATTTTTTTTTCAAACATCTGGGTAGAATTAAATCGTCAAAAGCCATTGACATTCATTACTCGCTAGGAGGTTGTTGAGCTCTCATGTTCGTACAACAGCAGTACCTACATACAGAGCGAGCTGGCAATTAGTCGCCAAGAGTTAGACTCTAGAGTAGGACCGAACATCATTTGGCAAGAAGAAGTGTATTCGTAGAAGAGTAAACATTTCGTGTCTTTATATTTCGGATTTTTAGTAGATGTCTGCTGCTTGCCAGTTCTTTTGTCAGTCCTAGATAGGAAGAATACCGAATAGTGTTGAATAATGCAAAATTTAATTCCATGAACTGATAAATGTCCCTAGAACCCATCCACTCCCATTCAATGCCAAGCAGTTCAGAACACAAAACGTTTTTGAACCATTGTGAAAAACTTATCTTCGGATAAAGCATCATTGTAGACAGTTTTCCTATCAGTCGTGGCAAAATTAGTAATGTATCTGTCTTCGTCATTATCTCGTGGCTTCAAGAGTTTCAATTCTGCTGTCAGTTGAGCTCTGTTAGCTTCATGACTTAATTTGCTCTGACATTTTTCATCTCCGGCTTCAATGAGTTTAGGTAAGCCAGCAGGTCTATTTCCAATGCTGGTTTGATATTGTAAAATTTTACAACACCTTTCAAGGCTGATTGTGCAGCTTTTGGCAAACTGTCTTTCTGTTTAAGAGGGTCCCTCTGAAGCATCCAGGCTAACGACTGCCCAGCCTTGTTTGGAGACTCAGATTGAGTTGTCTCCCCCGCATCCTAGACAAGTAGTACGTGTCTGTGTTTCAAGTGTTGAGCAAAGTTTTCTTTGCTCATGAAGCAATGATTGCATTATGTGACCATACTCTCGATCTTTTTTACACAGTGGCGGCTGCAGCTGTGACCAATGTGCCCGAGTAGGATTACAGTTTTGAATTTGCAATGATTACACAATAATAAAGTCGGACGCTTTTTTTGAATCAAATAAGATGTTTTCGCAGATCTTTTTTAATCGGAGAATTGCAGAGAATTGTCAAGGAAGTTTTTTTTGTTGGGTTTTTGGTATTTTTGTTCCATTGACAAGAAAAAGAGAGACCAACTAACTTGTAATATAATAAGAGTTTCTGTGATCAGCTTGTTAAAATCTGATTATTATTACAACTATTCACGGAGCTGTTTTTGTGTAGCTGAAATTAAATTTTTTTAGTTGGTTTTGTTGGTCGTGTTACTTTCGCTAGAAGAAACCCGAATCAGTCGGTGCGAAATTTATTTGTTCATCTTGTTGAACAACTGTTTCATCTGATAATTCAAACGTCCAACTCGAGATATCTTAGCCCCCTCCCGTAGTTTCTTCTCCAATTTTTACCACGTTTCCCATCGAGTGCTAATTCTTGATACAATATGTTCTCCCGATTTGTTTTATGACCATGGGATAGTGAATTCATTGCATCAATATAATACCGTTTGTCGCAAAAAGCAGTGAGTTCATTTTTTCGTCCCAGTTGTGTAAAACTGTTGATTGATTAAACGGATTCTGTAGTTTGGTGTTCAAATCGACCCATAATCTCCATCAAAACTGAATTAAACATGTCTTGAGTGAGTCCGGCTTAGGCGGTTTTGGTGATTCTTTTAACTGACTATTTCTTCTCATCTGTAAATAAGACAATAAACTCTGCCATACCGTTACTTAATTTTTGTTTTAAAAGTTCTGGGTATTCTTGTGAATTGCTTTTAGTTTTAAAGCAGTAATGTTTAAACAATTTTTTTGAACAGTTTTTACATAAAACTTTATGCACTATCGCGTTGCTTTGAACATTGCAATTGCTATCATACAAAAGTATAGGAACATGATAAATAAGCTTCAGTTGAGATTGAGTACGTTTTTGACTTGAGAGCACAGAAGCTTTCTATTGGCGATCATATTCATCTCATCTTTAAATTTCAAAATTACAATCTTGTTTTTTTCATCACATGAATTGTTGTCGCGCGCAGAATTTGAAAAGACAAATTTCTTGTTCATTTTATTTGATTTTTTTAGATTATTGTTTAGGTCGGTTGTTCGTATTTCAATGGTCAGGATTTATGTGTCTGTGTATAATAAGAAGCAATCGCCGTTTTTTCACTGTGTTTTAGTGAAAATTGAGCATAATTATTTCCAGCAAGTCTAATGTTGCTATATCCACTAATGTCGGCTTATTCCAAAAAAATGGTACTTTCGAATTGTTACCGTGACCATGTTTTCTTGAAAACCTTTTAATGTTTTAATGTTAATCTTTTCTGTGCTTGCCCATAGTTCCTCTTCAATAAAAACTAGTAAAAATGACTGATTACCTCTTTTGCTTTCACGGCGCCTATTATCAGCTTAAAAATTTCTCTTTAAACCTTCCAACTGCATGGTGGCGCTTTTCTATGTTGAGACCAATCTAAGCCGATAACCTTTTAATCTGGGAAAAATTTAGGCAATGATGAGCTTTGTTTCCTTCAGACTTAGTGACACATTAAGCTTCAATGTGATATAATGCAGTGTATATCGCGCCTTGTGGTAAAAAGTTTGCAACTTTTTTTTACTTTGAAGTTACCCGTTAGAATAAGCTCACTCCAAATTGCAAAATGATATTCAATCAACCAAAGAGGCTTGACTGATTATTTTAAAGTTGTCAACGGAAGGTCTTCGTGATCATCATGCAAATCATTTGCGGGCTAGGCTTCTTGTTGGTTCAGAGCACAAAGTTCCAGGACGTAATGGGAAAATCTTTCGGAATCCTCCACAAAATTTTTTGCGTCCATGAGGAGGTTGAAACTATGCTCCATGCACGGAGTGAACCTGTTTAAAAGAGAATCACTTTTGGCTTCAAAAAACGTTTCGCAAACACGAAAGCTATACCGGCTCACATGAAGTTTCCAACAAAATTTAATTGATAAGTATATCGAGTTCATGTGTATCTAAATTTTTAGTGTATCTAAATTTTTAGAAAAGCATCCCCCGCAGAATTTGTTGCCGAAATTTTGAGACTAATCTAAACCTGATGATTGAATGTATAGGGTACAAAATTTTTCAAAAACACCGCTTGTTGCAACGTATCTAATGACGAGTACAGATTCTGATAATTGCCACCACTTGAAGCAATCAAGGTTTCCCAAAATTTTTTGTGCTTTTTCAATTTCAGATTTTTTGATAAACTTTGTGGTGTTTTTACTTGTAAAACAAAATGATCCAATTGTTCCAATCGTTCTTGTAATCAAAACATCTGATAATCTCCGAAGTGCTTATCCAATATTCTTACACTAATGCTTGGCAGTAAATTGACCAATTTTTGTAGTTATGTGTTCATAAATTTGGAAACTGGAGATCTTCACGAAATTAAATGATCCTATTTTTTCAATCTGGACGTTTTTCTGTGATTTTTTTTGGGTGAGACTGATATATGTCTCACCTGTGTTCGGATACTTGTGACATTGTTCTTGTGGTGACAATTGTGTAATGCATTGCAGAGGTGGTGTAAATTGTATTGACTCAAACGATGAACGAAAACAGAAGTGTATTTTTGGGGTTTTGCTCGATACCGCAAACTTCATGATCCCAGCCCAGAAAATTACCCTTGATATGACAGTGACCTTTTTTCAATCAGTTTCGCCAAAATCCTTTTCAAAAATCCAGGAACTTTTTGCTTTTTATCTTTCCTCGTCTGTAGGAAGAGGTTCCAGAATTTACACGATGTTGTTGATTTCTGTAGTCAATGTCACGCGCTAGTTCCGAAAATTGGTTTTTATTACCTATCATACAGTCAGGTCCTCTTTGCAGTCGATATCTGAACAGATTTGAGCAATCGTGTTCAACTGCAGCAAATCTGTACCTGCTCGGCGTATGCTTTCCTACTAATCTGGAATGACTTTTATCTGGGCCATTTGGTACGCTATGAACATCTTCCAACGTATATTTAAGATCAAAGTACGATAGAATTTGGGAACGCTTTTTTTGTAGGCATTGCAATGAATGCAGCCTCCTAATCAAAGTAAAGATCTGGATCATTTACAAAAATTCAGAGCTGCTACAATGGCTAAAACAGTCTCTAAAAAGAACTGAACGGTGATTAACTGTTATGCCTATTATGCTTGATATAAGTTTTTCTAGAACTTCAGTCAGAACAAGTGATAGCGTTCACCATCAGAAATCTAAAGCAAACCGATGACAAAATTGTTCTTTTTTGGATACTCCCAGTGAAAAGATAGTTTTTTCATGATATCGAACAACATTCCAGTTTTTTTTTTAAATATCTCGATAGAATTAAATTGTCAATAGCCATTGACATTCATTACTCGCTAGGAGGTTGTTGAGCTCTCATGTTCGTACAACAGCAGTACCTACATACAGAGCGGGCTGGCAATCAGTCGCCAAGAGTTAGACTCTAGAGTAGGGCCGAGCATAATTTGGCAAGAAGAAGTGTATTCGTAGAAGAGTAAACATTTCGTGTCTTTATATTTCGGATTTTTAGTAGATGTCTGCTGCTTGCCATTTCTTTTGTCAGTCCTAGATAGGAAGAATACCGAATAGTGTTGAATAATGCAAAATTTATTTCCATGAACTGATAAATGTCCCTAGAACCCATCCACTCCCATTCAATGCAAAGCAGTTCAGTACACAAAACGTTTTTGAACCATTGTGAAAAATTTATCTTCGGATAAAGCATCATTGTAGACAGTTTTCCTATCAGTCGTGGCAAAATTAGTAATGTATCTGTCTTCGTCATTATCTCGTGGCTACAAGAGTTTCAATCCTGCTGTCAGTTGAGCTCTGTTAGCTTCATGACTTAATTTGCTCTGACATTTTTCATCTCCGGCTTCAATGAGTTTAGGTAAGCCAGCAGGTCTATTTCCAATGCTGGTTTGATATTGTAAAATTTTACAACACCTTTCAAGGCTGATTGTGCAGCTTTTGGCAAACTGTCTTTCTGTTAAAGAGGGTCCCTCTGAAACATCCGGGCTAACGACTGCCCAGCCTTGTTTGGAGACTCAGATTGAGTTGTTTCCCCCGTATCCTAGACAAGTAGTACGTGTCTGTGTCTCAAGTGTTGAGCAAAGTTTTCTTTGCTCATGAAGCAATGATTGCATTATGTGACCATACTCTCGACCTTTTTTACACAGTGAGGGCTGCAACTGTGACCAATGTGCCCGAGTAGGATTTCAGTTTTGAGTTTGCAATGATTACACAATAATAAAGTCGGACGCTTTTTTTGAATCAAATAAGATGTTTTCGCTGATATTTTTTAATCGGAGAGTTGCAAAGACGTCAAGGAAGTTTTTTTGTTGGGTTTTCGGTGTTTTTGTTCCATTGACAAGAAAAAGAGAGACCAACTAACTTGTAATAAAATGAGAGTTTTTGTGATCAACTTGTTAAAATCTGATTATTATTACAACTTTTCACGGAGCTGTTTTTGTGTAGCTGAAAATAAATTTTTTTAGTTGGTTTTGTTGGCGAATCGAGTGTCTGAGAATTGAGTTTCCGTTTCCAGTTCCCACAACTTGCTGAGACATGAATGTATTTTAGTCACTGATAGTTTGTTATTTATTAACCTACTCATACATTTAAGCACACCTAATTGAATACCCAACATAAAAAAATGCTTGATCTTTTTAGATCTGTAGGAGTGTAAATTTGCTTTGGTTTGGTGAAATCTATGTACAGCATAACATAAGTCCTTGTTTTTTTAAATTTTTTGGTTTCAAAGCATTGATTACTCGTTTTTTACTCGCAGAAATTTTTTTAATATGATTCTAACTTTAATAGTGAAGGAAGACATATAACAGTATTAACTTACATACATAAAATTACTACTATAAAACTCTCTCCCCATTTCAGATGTCCTCATCAGAGGAAGGTGCATCTTGCTGCAGTACGACAAGTGTTGCTGGGTATTGCAGACGAAGGCATGCTGCAACACAGAGTCCAGAGGGTAAAGAGATTTGGAATTTGAACGGCATCGGACAAGACGACAAGATGGAGAGGCTTATTGCTTCTCAAAATTGTTTTGCAGCTGCATCGAAGTGCAAGGATTGCAGACTGCAATTCTCCTGGAGTAACTTCAATTGCAGAAAGCCGGAGCCCCATG
Organism: Convolutriloba macropyga; assembly: GCF_964194025.1. Taxonomy (NCBI): domain Eukaryota; kingdom Metazoa; phylum Xenacoelomorpha; order Acoela; family Convolutidae; genus Convolutriloba; species Convolutriloba macropyga. The sequence goes on from NC_134472.1 coordinate 27,641,524, forward strand.
AAGCCTCATTTGTGGTGGATATGGTCATCTTGCCTCCAACTGTGATCGAACAAGACGGTTTCCTGTTTCTCAGTAGCTATTTGTATTGTTTACTAACCAAAATTTTCCTTCTGCCAAATATTACATTTTTTGCTTGTCTTTTAGATAAACCAATTTATTGATTTCAAAATATTGCACTGTTAACTTTTAAACCGGCTCGACTCCACTACAGTACCTAATATATTGTGCTTCGAAGAAACCATTAATCAATTTGTTGTTCAACTCGTTAGCTTGAAAGAACTACATGCCTCAAAATTGTTGATAGAGTCGTTGAGGTAAGAAAATAATGTTTTTGAAATCATTTTAACGTTCCGTGCAAATAAAAAAGCTATACAACATACAGAAAAACAGATAGAATTTTAATCTCATCTTTTGATGCTTTGCTTAGAGTTTTTGGTGTTGCCTGAATCAAATTCATAGAAAAAATCTCAATCAATTCACTTCGTTTTTTTTTTGGCGGGAGAACACAAATTTGGGTGTATTTCTTAAATAGGTCGGGATTGACGTTGCATCAGAATATCTATGGTACTCTGCCCAGTACTGTCAGTAATGTTTGACATGCTTTGTAAACGTTTAAATTGGGAAAAATTTTGGTATTAGATTTCCAAAAAGAGACGGTGACGTTGTTCTAACCATACAAAAACATATTTCTATGAAAGAACCGACTAAGTTTTGTCGAACACGAGCTTGAGTCTCTTCTTTATGATAAAGCATCAAAGCATGCAATAGAAAGCGCATGCACGTATATACATGAAGTTAATTGCGGCAGCCATTTTCAATACCAAGTTCTCATTAAAATAGAAAATTTTCAATCCGAAGAACGAAAGTCTTTGACATCAAAACTCCCCACTGTTCCACTCCTTTTTATCTATTCTAAAGAGATCATTTTAATTGTAAAGTATTATTTTGCAGAGGGAGCCACAATGGAGAAGTTGTCTTCAGCGGTTTTAAAAATGAATCTCACAGCCGTTTCAAGGAAAAGTTACCATGTGTTTGTATCCAATAGAACTACAAATGGACTCAACAGACTCAAACAGTGTTAGTATTTTCTGTTGCTATCAGTCGTACTATCAAACGTTCTATATAAGTCTCCTCTTTGCGCAGTTTTAGAGTTTGAGAGTTTGATTTCCAGATTGATGGCTGCAGATTCAAATTTTTTATGGTTTATACTGTTGCTAAGTTCAATTAAAAGTTTATTTGGATAATTCAATTCCCCAATTTTGGTAAACAGTGGTAAAATTTCAGAAGTTGAAATAAAACATGTGCTCACCTAAACGAATTAAATCATAGTCATTCATGACAATCAGTGCTGAATAAAAAAAACTAACAAAATTTGAATTATATAAACACAATAGGACCTCAAAGAACAGAGTCCATGGGATGATTACGTTGTCACTTAAATACTTCTTTGTTTTTGTTAAAACATCCACTTGAAAGCTTCTTGATGGTTTTTGAAGTGGTATAGGGTCGGTAAAAAACACCGTTTCCCCAAGGGATGGCAAAGTTTTGTTGCCTGTATAATATAAAACAATACGATCCTGGTTCTGACAATTCGGATGCATTAAAAGTAAAAAACGCTCTGTTTAGAGTCTGGGACAATTGTCAGCTGCAAAGATCAGATTTTTTAGGTTATCAGATTTTTTTAATGTTTTTCGTTCTGAACTAATATAAAACCTAGAGTTGCGTTCACCTAAAAGAAAGTTTTTACATTGTCAACCGGTGCTCAGGTTAATGTGAGGTCACTGATATTGAACAATTGGTTCGTTCTGGATGACAAAAATTGTGAAAAACTTCCTGCCTGAGTTGACGTAAGATCAAAAGCCATAATGAAAAGATTATCATAATCTCCAAGAGAAATACCATATTATGTGCCGTTCTGTAGAAAATCCAAGGCTTCAATTGTTGTAGTAACTTCGCAGAACTGTTTCATTTCTGTTCTAGTGACGATGCTTCTGAGTGCTCGTTAGGGAGTTTTGCGCTTACTAGCTACCTCACTGAGCTCGACAGCAGCTTGAAGCAATAACTTTTTTTCTAATATGTTTAACAGCAAGAAACACCATTTCTCTCGCAAAAGGCAGGGCTGCTCACCCAAATCACTAATATCGCAAAAGCACCAAATTCACTTGTTCGTTGTCGTAATGTCCCGAAAAATGAGGCGACACAGCCTGTGGCGCGTATGATGCCGCCATAAAAAATCTTTGGGTAAGATTTTTTGAAGAGTATGGCCAGAACACTTTTACAGGTTCATGCAAGCGGGACTAAAATAACCGCTCCGCTATGGCGTTGAACTCTACTACACTGCATAATTTTTGTCAACTGCTTTTTGTAATCCAAATTTCTGAAAACTATTCTTTGACTGGGCTCAAAAATGTCTAAGTTACTGTCTCTCTATCGTCCTTTTGTGACAATGATACTAAGCAAAAGAGCATCTGAGTGTCCCACGTGCTGGTAATCACAAACATCGAGGTAAAAAAACAGGAGCTCAATTCCAGCCAGAGATCATCTGGCTAATCTGGGTCGTTTTCATATAGATTAATTGTCATCTACTTATGAGGTTTTGAATTGAAGCCAATGTGGAAACAAAGCCCTCCGTCTTGGGTCATTAAAGAACCAAGCAAACTGCAAATTTGTGGCCAGGGAAATGTTAATCCCTCCTGTTTCTTTATGATCGTTGAGTTAACATGGTCAGTTACTTTGTTAAATTTCGTTTTCAATTACATCGTCAACTAATTTTTGAGTTGTGGAATCAATTTCTCAGCGTTTCCGTAGGCCCTTTTCATAAAACTTGCTCTTCCACCAATATTAGGTTTAGTAACCGTACAATCAGTGTTTGTTCAGTTTTCTGTTTTCTTTTTACACACTCTGACCTCTGCGTAAACAACATTATATATATATATATATATATATATATATATATACGCAGGAAAAAGTACTTTACTCAGTGCCAGTCGAAATCAGGAATGATTTTTTTTAATTTTGCTAAACCAGTTTTTGAGGTTTACAAGTGTGTTGTTTGTGAGAACTCTTAAAGAATTGAATGACAGAAGATGAACTGCAAACTGACCATCTCCAACATCTCTTCAGTTCATTGTCAATTTTGTATGAGAGCTAAATTCCTGTATTTATTCTCCACAACAAGATTGTTGATTTCAACTTCGTGTAAATTTTTTGAGAATTCGTTCGACGTTTTTGTCTAATAAACCGTAAGTGCAAGGGTTTTTAGTGGGAAAATCTTATTTCAAACACCTTGTCTAAAAATGTTTTTACCCTTTCGGAAACGTTGTACTTTACTAAATCTCCAAAACTTTCTAAATCTTCAAATTCTTACTAAATCTATGAAACTATTTTTAGGTTGTTTTTTTGCATGCTGCTGCATCTATTACAAGAGAGAGTAGAATTGGCAGATTTTTTTGTTATCTTTTTAGGAGCCATTAGGGTAACTCTGTTAGTACGACAATTAACTGCGTTCAAACAATCTTGTTGATTTGTTGTATAGGATTATATACATTTGTCTTCAAGCATCTATGGATTATGGTTTTCAGTGATCTCATTTTTTACCTCAGCTCGATTTTTTTCGCTGTAAGTTGTGTAGCCTTCACATTCTTTCCCTCGATCAGCCCAGATCTTTTTGGTTGCTCCATTTTTATCATTTCTTGAAAGCTATTTTAGCATACAAGTAGCATACTTTGACTGCATGGTTTGCACACGTAAAAATCGAGATAAGCAATCGACAGCGACCAGTTAAAGTTTTAAGTCCCCGTTGTGTCTTGAAAGTTTCTCAACGTATGCATGGTCTAGAGACGAGATCTCATTCAGATCAAACAATTTGTCGTTCAATCGAGGAAACTTTCACAATAAGTTTTGTTTTTGGTATAAGTGTTTTGTGTGGTTTAAGATTTTCTGAACTGTTTTTCTGGATTTTTGATGCCCTCTGGAGACGTTTTCCGATACCATGGTTGCTGGACCGTTTTTGTATAGTTTTTTCAATCCTTTTTCAGGCGCTGGAACGTTTGACGTTTTGTTTGAACGTAAACTTTTCTTGATTCCTCTGGTGGTTGGTTAAATGCAGATGCTATCTTTGGTGTTGTTAACTTCATCCATTTCTTCATCGTAGTCCTGGATCTTAATTTAGGACTCATTTTTGAGTGAGTTTGCTATTGTTTCAAATCGTGTGAAGGTTGAAGGTTGTTCGTTTTCTGACCTCAATTGATTTATTTCAAATACTTGCCTGACTACAGTTTTTCTGATTTTTTTAATTACCATCTCCTCTTCAATGTCATTGGCATTCAAAATATTCTTATCGGAAGCCAAGTTTTTGTCTGTTTTCTTTGTTAGTTGTTTAATGTTGTACAGAAAGGTTGTTGCCTTCAAGCCAATGTCCCCAAGCAATGTCGAAACAAAGTTAAGCTGATTTCACCAATAGTAATCTATTGAGACTTCTTAACAATTTCCAGTATGCTTTGGACCATTTCTAGATTAAAACATTTGTGAAAAGATAGACCAAAAGTTATTTTTCATACTGTGTTAAAGTCTTTTTTTATCTGGTGTAGGTTCAACAGATTCTTCTGCTTACTGCTCAGGTTTGCTTTCTAAGTCGAGAATAATTGTGTCCGAACTCTGTTTGATTGCTTGTAAATGCTTCATCAAGGTCAGCTGATGGTTTTTGTGTCTAACATTTGGATCATTCAAAAAATTTCCAAGTTCAGACTCATCTTTCTGCTGCATTCCCAGGTACCGTTTTTTGAGATTAGAGTAAATCCATCTGTTGCACTGTTTATTGAACTTTCTAACCTGTAAAGTAATTGTAGCTGAAGTAAATAATTTTTGCATTAATTTGAGACCCAGCCTAGAAAGTAATACTGCACTCTTTTTGCAACTGTGGCGGAGTTCTGCAGGTCAATTTTTGTACTTTTTCATACCTTTTTTAAAATCCTATCAGGTACTGCCCCCTTAACTATACTTTATAAACAAGCAGTCTTAAAAGCAAATAATCTCGGGTCAATTTTAGATATCAATTATTTCCTCAGCTTTGTCTTTGATAAATAATTCAAACGTTTTAGCATAGAATTTTTTGTCTCCTTCATTGCGCACGGGTTTTCCAGCAGGTTGAGAAGCTGTTAGGTACAAATTTGAGGCTCCCGGCCGGAAAACTCAGAACAACATCCTTAACTTTCTGATGTATTGGGATCCAGATCTATTGGAAAAGTAACTAAAATTTCTTTTGCGCACAACTGATAATAGTGACAAAAAATTCCTTCAAGGTTTATTTGACTTCCTAGGTAATCAAATATTTGAACATCATGAGGCCAGTTCATAGAAAGAGAAAGAGAATGCAAGTTTTAGTATTCAAAGTTTTGTTAGCGAGAAGATTAAAGACATTTGAACAAAGAACACAACCGGTGGTTTAATTTATTGCAGAACTTCCACGCACTTCTTTTGCTCTTATTATAGTTGTATACAAAATCTTCAACAAAATGCGAAGAGTTAATTTCGTCATTTGCGTTGTCTGAATTGACTTCAATTCTTATACAATTTTATGGAAATTTACAAATTTTAGTTTTTTTATAGAACACTTAAGTTCGGAAAAAAAGAGTTCGCAAATCTTTTCTTTGTTTCCACTAGACAATTTTCAAAGCGTGCAGATAATTGGTTGGTTTTTTCGTAATGAATTATGCTTTGAAATTCATACTGACAATGCCAATGAAGAGCTACATGATATCATGATTTTTTCAATTGGTTGCTTTGGAGCACGTATAAATTTGGGTGGACTAAGCCTTTTTAGCAGAGCATGCTGGTTGTAAATGTTGCTACTGTTGTTGTTCTGATGTTTTTCTTGTTATTGGTTGCAGTTTTGTTGCGGATGAGTTGGTTGTTGCTGATGCTACTGTTGTTAGGACTGAGACTCATACTGCAGCTGCTGTTACAACTTTTTAAGTGTGCTGAACTGAAGATTTTCTGAACTTTTTTTTCTGGATATTTGATGCCCTCTGGAGACGTTTTTCAATACCATGATTGCCGGACCCTTCCTGTATAGTTTTTTCAATCTTTTGTCAGGCGCTGGAACGTTTGACGTTTTGTTTGAACGTAAAAAATTTCTGGATTATTCTGGTGGTTGGCAGATGCCATCTTTGGCGTTGTTGACTTCATCCATTTCTTCATCGTAGTCCTGGATCTTAATTTAGGACTCATTTTTGAGTGACTTTGCTATTGTTTCAAATCGTATGGAGGTTGAAGGTTGGTCGCTTTCTGACCTCAATTTACTTATTTCAAATTTTTTCCCGATTACAGTTTTTCTGAATTTTTTAATTACCATCTGCTCTTCGATGTCATTGGTATTCAAAACATTCTTATTTGAAACCAAGTTTTTGTCTATTTTCTTTGTTGGTTGTTTAATGTTGTACAGTAATGTTGTTGCCTTCAAGCCAGTGTCCCCAAGCAATTTCGAAACAAAGTTACACTGATTTCATCAATAGTAATTTTTTCATGCTTTTTGACAATTTCCAGTATGCTTTGGACCCTTTCTAGATTAAATCATTCGAGAAAAGATAGGACAAAAAGTTTTTTTTTCATACAGTGTTGAATCCTGTCTTTTATCTGGTGTACGTTTAAGAGATTCTTCTGCTTACTGCTCAGGTTTGCTTTCTAAGTGAAAAATGATTGTGTCCGAACTCTGTTTTATTGCTTGTAAATGCGTCAGCAAGGACAGCTGATGGTTTTTTTGTCTAACATTTGGATCATTCAAAAAATTTCCAACATCCGACTCATCTTTTTGCTGCATTCCCAGGTATCGTTTTTTGAGATCAGAGTAAATCCATCTGTTGCACTGTTTATTGAACTCTCTAACCTGTAAAGTAATTGTAGCTGAAGTAAATAATTTTTGCACTAATATGAGACCCAGCCTAGAAAGTAATACTGCACTCTTTTTGCAACTGTGGCGGAGTTCTGCAGGTCAATTGATGTACTTTTTCATGCCTTTTTTAAAATCCTATCAGGCACTGCCCCCTTAACTATACATTATAAACATGCAGTCTTAAATGCAAATAATCTCGGGTCAATTTTAGGTATCAATTATTTCCTCAGCTTCGTCTTTCATAAATGATTTAAACGTTTTAGCTTAGAACTTTTTGTCTCTTTCATTGCGCACAGTTTTCCATCAGGTTGAGAGGCTGGTAGGTACAAATTTGAGGATCCCGGACAGTAAACTTAGAACAACATCCTAAACCTTCTGATGTATTGGGATCCAGATCTATTGAAAAAGCAACCAAATCTTCTTTCGCGCACAATTGATAAATGATTAGTGACAAAAGAATTTTGCAGAGTTTATTTGACTTCCCAGGTAATCAAATATTTGAACATCACGAGGGGAGTTTAATGATATGAATGGTGTCAGATCAATCGATCACGACTATTTACCTTGCTGGAACAAATTGTGCTTTATATAAACTGCATCTGTATTTTCATCTCCACACTCAATCGTCAGTTATTAAAAATGTTTTCGCAAATTTCCTCACAGGATTCATCAAAGATAAGCAACAATCTAAGTCTATAAGAGAATCAAAATTTTGAAAAAGCGAGAATTGAATGAACTTCTTTTGATTCATCAGGGAAAAACTGTAGTAAAAAATCTCTGTAACAAAACAAAAAAGTTGAAAAGCGTGGCAGAAAAGTCTCCAAAGTAGCATACTGATTAACAGCTTCATTTGTCCAGAGACTGTGGCTACCGCAATAACCATGAAAACCCGCTTTTTCGTTGATATATTTTTTTGGGTTATTCGGGGCTGAGAAAATTGTAACCGACTATGCTTGACAGAATAGATATCCTTCCTGATGCCAGTTCATAGAAAGAGAAAGAGAATTCAAGTTTTATTATTCAAAGTTTTGCCAGCAAGAAGATTAAAGACATTTGAAGAAAGAATACAACCTCTGAAAGCGGTGGTTTAATTTATTGCAGAACTTCCACAGACTCTTCTTTTGCTCTAATTACAGTTGTATACGAAATCTTCAACAAAATGCAAAGAGTCAATTTCGTCATTTGCGTGTTCTTAATTCATTTCAATTCTTATACAATTATATAGTAGTTTAAAAAATTTTAGTTTGTTTATAGAACACTTAAGTGCGGACAAAAAGAGTTCGCAAGTCTTGTTTTGTTTCCACTAGACAATTTTCAAAACGTACAGATAATTGGTTGGTTTTTTCGTAATGAATTATGCTTTGAAATTCATACTGCCAATGCCAAGGAAGAGCTACATGATATTAAGAATTTTTCAATTGGTTGCTTTGGAACAAGTATAAACTTGGGTGGACTAAGTCTCTTTAGCAGAGCATGCTGGTTGTAATTGTTGCTACTGTTGTTGTTTTGATGTTTTTGTTGTTATTGGTTGCAGTTTTGTTGCGGATGAGTTGGTTGTTGCTGATGCTACTGTTGTTTGGACTGGGACTCATACTGCAGCTGCTGTTACAACTTTTTAATTGTGCTGAACTGAAGTTTTTCTGAACTGTTTTGTCTGGATATTTGATGCCCTCTGGAGACGTTTTTCAATACTATGGCCGCCGCACCCTTTCTGTATAGTTTTTTCAATCTTTTGTCAGGCGCTGGAACGTTTGACGTTTTGTTTGAACGTAAAAACTTTCCTGATTCTTCTGGTGGTTGGCAGATGCTATCTTTGGCGTTGTTGACTTCATCCATTTCTTCATCGTAATCCTGGATCTTAATTTAGGACTCATTTTTGAGTGACTTTGCTATTGTTTCAAATCGTATGGAGGTTGAAGGTTGGTCGCTTTCTGACCTCAATTGACTTATTTCAAATATTTGCCTGACTACAGTTTTTCTGAATTTTTAATTACCATCTCCTCTTCAATGATATTTGTCTTCAAAACATTCTTATTTGAAACCAAGTTTTTGTCTATTTTCTTTGTTGGTTGTTTAATGTTGTACAGAAATGTTGTTGCCTTCAAGCCAGTGTCCCCAAGCAATTTCGAAACAAAGTTACGCTGATTTCATCAATAGTAATTTTTTCATTATTCATACTTCTTGACAATTTCCAGTACGCTTTGGACCCTTTCTAGATTAAAACATTCGAGAAAAGATAGACCAAAAAGTTTTTTTTCATACAGTGTTGAAGACTGTCTTTTATCTGGTGTACGTTTAACAGATTCTTCTGCTTACTGCTCAAGTTTGCTTTCTACGTCGAGAATAATTGTGTCCAAACTCTGTTTGATTGCTTGTAAATGCTTCAGCAAGGACAGCGGATGGTTTCTGTGTCTAACATTTGGATCATTCAAAAAATTTCCAACTTCTGACTCATTTTTCTGCTGCATTCCCAGGTACCGTTTTTTGAGATTAGAGTAAATCCATCTGTTGCACTGTTTATTGAACTCTCTAACCTGTAAAGTAATTGTAGCTGAAGTAAATAATTGTTGAACTAATTTGAGACCCAGCCCAGAAAGTAATACTGCCCTCTTTTTGCAACTGTGGCGGAGTTCTGCAGGTCAATTGATGTACTTTTTCATGCCTTTTTTAAAATCCTATCAGGTACTGCCCCCTTAACTATACATTATAAACATGCAGTCTTAAAAACAAATAATCTCGGGTCAATTTTAGGTATCAATTATTTCCTCAGCTTCGTCTTTGATAAATGATTCAAACGTTTTAGCATAGAACTTTTTGTCTCCTTCATTGCGCACGGTTTTCCATCAGGTTGAGAGGCTGGTAGGTAGAAAATTGAGGATTCCGGACAGTAAACTTAGAACAATATCCTAAACCCTCTGATGTATTGAGATCCAGATCTATTGAAAAAGCAACCAAAACTTCTTTTGCGCACAATTGATAATTGATTAGTGACAAAAGAATTTTGCAAGGTTTATTTGACTTCCCAGTCAATCAAATATTTGAACATCACGAGGGGAGTGTAATGATATGAGTGGTGTCAGATCAATCGATCTTGACTATTTATCTTGCTGGAACAAATTGTGCTTTATATAAACTGCATCTGTATTTTTATCTCCACACTCAATCGTCACTTATTAAAAATGTTTTCGCAATTTTCCTCACAGGATACATCAAAGATAAGCAAACAATCTAAGTCTATAAGAGAATCAAAATTTGGAAAAGCGAGAATTGAATGAACTTCTTTTTATTCATCAGGGAAAAACTGTAGTAAGAAATCTCTGTAACAAAACAAAAATTTGAAAAGCGTGGCAGAAAAGTCTCCAAAGTAGCATACTGATTAACAGCTTCATTTGTCCAGAGACTGTGGCTACCGCAATAACCATGAAAACCCGCTTTTTCGTTGATACATTTTTTTGCGTGATTCGGGGATGAGAAAATTGTAACCGATTATGCTTGACAGAATAGATATCCTTCCTGATGCCAGTTCATAGAAAGAGAAAGAGAATTCAAGTTTTATTATTCAAAGTTTTGTCAGCGAGTAGATTAAAGACATGTGAACAATGAATACAACCTCTGAAAGCGGTGGTTTAATTTATTGCAGAACTTCCACAGACTCTTCTTTTGCTCTTATTACAGTTGTATACGAAATCTTCAACAAAATGCGAAGAGTCAATTTCGTCATTTGCGTTGTCTTAATTCATTTCAATTCTTATACAATTATATAGAAATTTAAAAAACTTTAGTTTGTTTATAGAACACTTGAGTGCGGACAAAAAGAGTTCGCAAGTCTTGTTTTGTTTCCACTAGACAATTTTCAAAACGTACAGATAATTGGTTGGTTTTTTCGTAATGAATTATGCTTTGAAATTCATACTGCCAATGCCAAGGAAGAGCTACATGATATCATGAATTTTTCAATTGGTTGCTTTGGAACAAGTATAAACTTGGGTGGACTAAGTCTCTTTAGCAGAGCATGCTGGTTGTAATTGTTGCTGCTGTTGTTGCTTTTGATGTTTTTGTTGTTTTTGGTTGCAGTGTTGTTGCGGACGAGTTGGTTTTTGCTGATTCTACTGTTGGTAGGACTGAAACTCGTACTGCAGCTGCTGTTACAACTTATTAAGTGTGCTATATGGTGATTTCCTCTGGTCTGAGGGAAGATATGCATTAATCAATTAAAGGCCGAAACATTGCAAAATGTTTTAACTCATCTTGAGATAACACAATATCCTCCTTGTGCTCCAATGCTTGGTTTTCGAAACTAACTTTCTTGTGTTCAATTACTGCAATCAGAATCGTATCCAAGGTTTTTTATCCAACTTGAGATAGCTAGTTTGGGGATGTCTGTATTTCCAAATTCGCTGAATTTTTGCGCGATCTCTGATGAGGTTTCGAAATGTTGTAACTGATTTGGTTAATCATCACTAGCCTGTTCTTTCAACCAATTAATAATTAAATTTGCTTTTACGCGAGCACGATGATTCAAGAGCTTGCCAACTATTCGTCTATTGTAATAGTTTTCGCAATTGTTAAAAATCTTTGAGTTGTTGCCTCTGGCATCAAATTATGGACAACCAATCAGATCTAAATTAACGCCAATTTTAAAGCCCATTTTTAAATCCTGACTTCAAATCTCAATTCCTAGCTTCGTAAAATTTGCGCTGGATAAAAATACGTGTAGACCATGTAACCAATTAAGACCATGAAGATAGTTAGTGAGCAGGAGAAAAGATTGCAGCTCAGTTGGAGCCGATAAATTGGATGATTGGGGGGGGGGGTGGGGAGAAGTGGAATGTAATCTATATATTCTTCCTTACGATTTGTCAATTCCTTCACAATAATATTTTGTTTTGAATAATGATACTTTTCACAGTCAATAACAACTGTTTGTTCTCTTAACATTCTAAAAAAAACGGATAGGTCCGAATAATTTTGTGTACCAACAAAAAACATTTCCCATAATAAACAGTAAGTGCAATCGTTTTTAGTGGGAAAATGTTATTTCAAACACCTTGTCTAAAAATGTTTTTACCCTTTCGGAAATGTTGTACTTTACTAAATCTCCAAAACTTTCTAAATCTTCAAATTCTTACTAAATCTATGAAACTATTTTTAGGTTGTTTTTTTGCATGCTGCTGCGTCTATTACAAGAGAGAGTAGAATTGGCAGATTTTTTTGTTATCTTTTTAGGAGCCATTAGGGTAACTCTGTTAGTACGACAATTAACTGCGTTCAAACAATCTTGTTGATTTGTTGTATAGGATTATATACATTTGTCTTCAAGGCATCTATAGATTATGGTTTTTATTAATCTGATTTTTTTAGGCAATTGTGTAGCCTTCACATTCTGTCCCTCGATCGAACCAGATCTTTTTGGTTGCTCCATTTTTATCTTTTCTTGAAAGCTTTGTTACATACAATTAGCATACTTTGACTGCATGGTCTGTACACCTAAAAATCGAGATAAGCAATCGACAGCGACCAGTTAAAGTTCTAAATCCCCGTTGCGTCTTGAGAGTTTCTCAACGTATGCATTGTCTAGAGACAAGATCTCATTCAGATCGAAAAATTTTACGTTCAAACGAGGAAAATTTCACGATAAGTTTTGTATTTGGTATAAGCGTTTTGTGTGGTTTCAGGTTTTCTGAACTGTTTTTTCTGCATTTTTTGATGCCCCCTGGAGACGTTCTGCAATACCATGGTTACCGGGCCCTTTCTTTATAGTTTTTTCAATCTTTTTTCAGGCACTAGAACGTCCGACGTTTTGTTTGAACGTACAATTTTCTTGATTTCTCTGGTGGATGGTGAAATGCAAATGCTACCTTTGGCGTTGTTGACTTCATCCATTTCTTCATCATAGTCCTGGATCTTAATTTAAGACTCATTTTTGAGTGAGTTTGCTCTTATTTTCAAATCGTGTGGAGGTTGAAGGTTGTTCGCTTTCTGACCTCAATTGACTTATTTCAAATTTTTGCCTTACTACAGCTTTTATGAATTTTTCAATCACCATCTCCTCTTCATTGTCATTGGTATTCAAAATATTCTTCTCGGAAGGCAAGTTTTTGTCTACTTTCTTTGTTGATTGTTTAATGTTCTACAGAAATGTTGTTGCCTTCAAGCCAGTGTCCCCAAGCAACGTCGAAACAAAGTTACGCTGATTTCATCAATAGTAATTTATTCAGACTTCTTAACAATTTTCAGAATGCTTGGACCCTTTCTGGATTACAACATTCGAGAAAAGATGGACCAAAAAAAATTTTTTTTTTGTACTTTGGTGAAGTCTTTTTTTATCTGGTGTAGGTTCAACAGATTCTTTTGCTTACTGCTCAGGGTTGCTTTCTAAGTCGAGACTAATTGTGTCCGAACTCTGTTTTTTTGCTTGTAACTGCTTCAGCAAGAACAGCTGACGGTTTTTGTGTCCAACAATTGGATCAATCAAAAAATTCCCAACATCCGACTCATCTTTCTGCTGCATTCCCAGGTACCGTTTTTTGGAATCAGAGTAAACCCATCTGTTGTAATGTTTTTTGAAATTTCTAACCTGTAAAGTAATTGTAACTGAAGTAAATAACTTGTTGCATTAATTTGAGACCCAGCTTAGAAAGAAATACTGCCCTCTTTTTTCAACTGTGGTGAAGTTCTGTAGGTCAATTGCTGTATTTTTTCATAACTTTTTAAATCCTAACAGTACTGTCCCCTTAGCTATACTGTATAAGCATGCAGTCTTAAAAGCAAATATTCTCGGGTTAATTTTAGACATCAATTGTTTTTTCAGCTTTGTCTTGGATGAATGATTCAAACGTTTTAGAATAGAACATTTTGTCTCCTTCATTGCGCACGGTTTTCCATCAGGTTGATAGGCTGGTAGGTACAAATTTGAGGATACTGGCCAGTAAACTTAGAACAACATGCTAAACCTTCTGATGTATTGGGATCCAGATCTATTGAAAAAGCAACCAAAACTTCTTTTGCGCACAATTGATAATAGTGACAAAAAATTCTGCAAGGTTTATTTGACTTCCTGAGTAATCAAATTCTTGAAAATCACGAGGGGAGTTCAATGTTAAGAATGGTTTTCAGATCAATTTATCACGACCATCTACTTTGCTTGAACAAATTGTGCTTCTCATAAACTGTATAGGTATTTTTGTCTTCACACTCAATCGTCAGTTCTTAAAAATGTTGTCGCAAATTTCCTTACAGGATTCATCAAAGATAAGCAAACAATCTAAGTCAACAAGAGAATCAAAATTTTGAAAACGCGAGAATTGAATGAACTTCTTTCTATTCATCAGGGGAAACTGTAGTAGAAAATTTTTCTAACAAAACAAAAAAGTTGGCGTGGCCGAAATAACCTTAAAAACCCTGTTTTTCATTGATACAATTTTTTGCGTGATTCGGGACTGAGAAAATTGTAACCGACTATGCTTGACAGAATAGATATCCTTCCTGATGCCAGTTCATAGAAAGAGAAAGAGAATTCAAGTTTTATTATTCAAAGTTTTGTCAGCGAGAAGATTAAATACATTTGAACAAAGAACACAACCGGTGGTTTAAGTTATTGCAGAACTTCCACGCACTTCTTTTGCTCTTATTACAGTTGTACACGAAATCTTCAACAAAGTACGAAGAGTCAATTACGTCATTTGCGTTGTCTTAATTCATTTCAATTCTTATACAATTTTAAAGAAATTTACAACATTTTAGTTTTTTATAGAAAACTTGAGTGCAGACAAAATGATTTCGCAAGTCTTTTTTTTGTTTCCACAAGACAATTTTCAAAACTTGCGGATAATTGGTTGGTTTTTTTCGTAATGAATTATGCTTTGAAATTCATACTGACAATGCCAAGGATGAGCTACATGATATAATGAATTTTTCATTTGGTTGCTTTGAAACGAGTATAAACTTGGGTGGACTAAGTCTCTTTAGCAGAGCATGCTGGTTGTAAATGTTGCTGCTGTTGTTGCTTTTGATGTTTTTGTTTGTATTGGTTGCAGTTTTTTGCGGATGAGTTGGTTGTTGCTGATTCTACTGTTGGTAGGACTGAAACTCGAAGTGCAACTTATTAAGGGTGCTCTATGGTTACTTCCTCTGGTTTGAGGGAAGAATATGAATTGATCAATTAAAGGACGAATTATTGCACAATGTTTTAACTCATCTTGAGATAACACAGTATCCTCCTTGTGCTCCAAAGCCCGGTTTTTGAGACTAAAATTCTTGTATTCAATTACTGCACTCAGAACCGGATCCAATGGTTTTTATCCAAGTTCAGATAGCTAACTTTGGAGATGTCTGTTTTTCCAACTTCGCTGAATTTTCGCTCGTACTCTGATGCGGTTTCGAAATGTTCTAACTGATTTGGTTGTTCTTCGGTAGCCTGTTCTTTCAAACAATTGATAATTAAATTTGTTTTTACGCGAGCACGATGATTCAAGAGCTTGCCAACTATTCTTCTATGGTAATAGTTTTCGCAATTGTTAAAAATCTTTGAGTTGTTGCCTCTGGCATCAAATTTTGGACAACCAATCAGATCTAAATTAACACCAATTTTAAAGCCGAGTAGGTTTGTCAACCCCGACTTCAAATCTCAATTTCGCGCTTCATAAAATTTGCGCTGGATAAAAATACGTGTAGACCATGTAACCAATTAAGACCATGAAGATAGTTAGTGAGCAAGAGAAAAGCTCGCAGCTCAATTGGTGCCAATAAATTTAATGATTGTGGGGGGGGGAAGAATGCAATCTATATATTCTCCCTTACAAATAGCCAATTCCTTCACACTAACATTTTGTTTTGAATAATGAAACTTTTCACAGTCAATAACAAATGTTCGCTCTCTCAACATTCTAACAAAAAATTGATAGTTCTGAATAATTTTGTGTACCAACAAAAAACGTTTCCCGTAAAGAGTCCTGTAAAGGAGCTCAAAATGAAAAAGTTGTTAGGAATAACAAAACATTCTAACCATCCTTGTTCGTAGTACTCTTGAATGTGTCCGTTTGCTTCCTGTAGAATAGCAGGCAGTCTTAATGTTTTCAAATGTTCCAAGAAACGATTCATTGATGAATTATCTATTCCAATCGAAACACCACATGATCGCATACTCATATTAATTTCAAAATCAAAATCTGGTGATGAACAGGTAACACGGTGCTGAAATATAGTTGCGTATTACAGAGTACTCATTGAGAAATAGATTTTATACATGTTCTGTAGAGATAAATACGTTTTACGAATGATTTCCATGTCAATGGTAAATAACATTACAAACTGTTTTTGAGCAATTGTTGCAATCGTTGAGTTTCATTCCAATACAAGTAGAATTAACCGTAGTACTGCCTCATGCCACGTGCTTTTTTTAAATTGTTAAATGAATCATCGGAAAATTTTCAGCAGATTGTTTCTTGTAATTCTTAGAAGAGTCGTCCACTCTTCACCTAGTTCTGTGCAAACAATTTCGAGCTCCTAGTAACAATCGTGTCTCCTACCCTCCGCAGTTCCTGTATTTTGCAAACTGTTCTGACGAACAGGAACTCCGTCTGCTCCACAAAGATTCTGAACTAACTCAAATGATAGTCAAATATTCTCCACGCAGTTGAACGCCATTCCAACACATTGTGCGGAGAGTAAGCTATTTGTGTCTTTCCATCGGCTCCGTACATTTTTTAATAACTGAAAATGTTTGTTATGGAGTAAATTAGTTTTTTTTGAAAAATGGTCATCTTTTTTAATTCACCAATCGCCATTTTTTTGAAAAACCTACCTTCAGCTTCAGACGGAGTCAGTTTTTGAAATAAGGATTGTTTCGATTGAGGCAGATTGTGTGTCAGAATTGAACTGTGTTCATGAGACTAAAGAAGTGTCCGATTCTAAACTGTCTGTCCTCCTGCTCCACAAAAGGTTTGCTGAACAAAAAAAAACACTCTTCCTTGCTCTTATGTCAGACTTTACCACCTCTGTGCGAATGCGGAAAGACTGGCGACTGGGTGGGGGTAATTGAAGGTATAGGTTTTGCTATCTTCAATTGCCTATCACTCTGGGCCTCCACCCAAAAGATGTACGGAAATTCATCTTAAGACTGAAAAGCTTTAAGCAGAAACCACACATGTTCCTTTGGCAGTGGCACATATCAACCATCTGAACACTAGGTGAAAGGTGTAATTGTTACTTACCACGTTGAAAAAGTGAAAAATACTCTCCAAAAGAATCAAACTTTTCATAATTGAGTGATATAATGTAACATTGATCTTCTTTGATCACTTGCCTGAACCGCTATACTGGGGGGAGGATTGCTATCGCGCTCACAGAAGGTTTTTTTGAGACATGCAAGCCGCCGCAAAGTGCTTTTCACGCAATTATAATAATCCAAAAATTTTGAGTTTTTAATAGTTTTTTTTTGTTTTCTTTCTTTTTTAATTGATTAAGCTCACCTGGGCTGCTAACAACTTTAAAAACACCAAAACAGCACTGCTATTTCCCAACTAACATCCCCGCACAAATCCCTCCCACCAAAAACGTCACACAATTGACAAAAAAGGCCAAACAAAATTTCTAACTGGGCACGCAACGGGGAGAACATTTGGATGTTACTGGGTTTGCAACGGGGGACAATTTTCTTCTCAACTTTTTGTAGTTTTTTGGACGTTTGGAAAGTCAAAACATTAGAAAATTACAAACAGGTTCAAAAACAAAGTTTTCATGTCATCCCACTAACCCAGAAAATTCAAATTTTTCATGTCCTCTTCAATTCAGCAACGCTCAAATGTCCCCCTCCCCTTTGCGTGCCTAATAAGACGCCATACTATTGCCTTCTTTGACATAATTTTTTTCGGAAATTTATTGTGCAGGTTTTGACAGACTGTTTCTTCTATCTTTCATGCTCGAGAACAAGTAGCTTTGTCTCTATATGCATACTTTTTTTAAAAAAAATAGTAGAAGTTGAAGATTTACCGAAAACAGAAAATGCTCGCAAATTGAGTAAACTGAAAACTTATGCATATGTATTGCGAGCAGTTTTTCATATGGGTTTAATTACATTAAGGAGTCTCTTTGCGACTAATTATACAATTAAACCAGACTGAGTATTGCCAGATTATTTTATTTATCGCCAAAATTATTGGCATAAAGTTCACTAAATCACCTCAGCAAATCTGATCAATCTTATAAATTCAGGCCAAATAATGCTCACTTTTTGCATATGCTTTTGATTTTGTGAATTTTTTGCAAGGAGCATTTGCATTTGCTTTTTAAGATCAAATAATCATTTAAGTGAAATTTAAACATTGGTAAAAATGTTTCGAAAGGTGCGCTGTGTTATCATCTCGTTATTTTTGGATTCAATTGCTCATATTATTTCACGTGTCAGGACTAAGATGCTCTCATATAACGTATTAGACACTTAATTAGTAAAGCAAACTAAAGATGGAAAGTTTTTTTTACGAGACAACAGCCCATGTCATCTTTCAAATCAAATTGTTTACTGTTCTTTGAAAAAAAGAGCCAAAGTCAATCGTTTACCTTTATCTTGTTGCTGTAAAATGTTATCAAACTTTTTCAATATTTGATAGCAAAAAGAAACAAGACGCAAAAACTTTGTGCACGAAATAGAGCCGCAGAGGTATAACCAAATCACCACGTGAAAATATACCCTATCTGTGTACTTCTTGTTTGTTTTTCTTACCATAATACATTGAAGATGTAACAACATTGTCAAAAAAGATGCTCTAGTACAATCGGCCAAAAAAGAACGGTATTGTGCAGCAACCCTTGTTCTTGAAATTGTCCACGTTTTAACCAAGGAATTGAGATACAAACTGTCCACCCTATTTTTTGCTCGCTAAGTATCACAATTTTGCTCGGGTTAGTCATCTATTTTTCGCACTAAACGTAACCCAATTCAGCTCCAAAGGTAACAATTTTTTGATAAATGTACTCAGTTTTGCGGGCTATGTAGCATAATACTGCTCGGTTTAGGCATCGTTTTTTTGCACAAAGCGTAACGCAATTCCACGTTAAATGAAACTCAATTTTTTGCGCTGTGTAATACAATTCTGTTCGGTTTAGTCATCTCTTTTTGCACTAAGCGTAACTCAGTTCCGCTCTAAATGTAACTATTTTTTGCTAAATGTACACAGTTTTCCGCGCGGTTTAGGCATATTTTTTTGCACAAAACGTAACCCAATCTCACGTTAAATGTAACTCATTTTTGCTTAATGTAAACCATATTTGCGCGTTATGTATCCCAGTTCTGCTCGGTTTAGGCATTTTTTTCGCAATAAGCGTAACACAATTCGCGCTAAATGTGATTCATTTTTGCACTGAATTCATTGGGTCTTTCTACAGGTGTTTATCATTTACCGCAACAACATTTTCGTTCAACATTTTTTACAGGTGTCTATCATTTTTTTCTTAAAAATTTTTCAATTCTGCTTCTTACTACAGGTGTATAGCAAATTTTTGCTGACAAATCCCTGGCTTCTTCGTCTTTTTTCTCTTGTCTTTTTTATCATTTTCACTTGTATCATTTTATCGAAAATCTCTCCATGCTGCTTGTTTTTACGGTTGTCTATCAATTTTTTGTTCTATGAAACCCCTCCATTCTGCGTCGTCTACAGGTGTATCTTTTGTTTTCGGAGAAACCCTTCTCTTCTGCGTCTTTTTACAGTTGTCTATAACTTTTTTTCCTGAAAATAGCCCACTTCTGCGTCTTTTTATAGGTGTTAATCACTCTTCTTCCTGAATAATAGCCCCATTCTGCGCCTTTTTACAGGTGTCTCTCCTTTTGATTCTGAAAAATTCTTCAGTTCTGCTCCTTACTACTACAGGAGTCTACCAATTTTTTGCTGAAAAATATCTCGCTTCTGCGTTTTTTTTTCAGTTGTTTTTTTTTTAGTTTTTTTAATTGAAAATCCCTCCATGCTGCGTGTTTTTACGGTTGTTTATCAATTTTTTGTAATGAGAAACCCCTCCATTGTGCATCGTTTACAGCTGTATATTATTTTTTCTGCAAAAATTCCTCCTTTCTGCTTCTTTTTACAGTTGTCTATAATTTTTCTCCTGAAAAATAGACCCAGTCTGAGTTTTTTTTACAGGTGTTCATCAATTTTTTCCGGGAATAATCGACCCATTATGCGTCTTGTTACAGGTGGGTCTCATTTTGCCTCTAAAAATGCGTTCTTTCAGCGTGTTTTTAAAGTTGTCTATCAGTTTTTTTCTGAGAAATCATTCCATTCTTCGTCTTATTACAGGTGCCTATTAAAATTTTCTCTGAAAAGTCGCTCTACTCTGCCTCTTTTTACAGCTAACCTAAATTTTTTCAGAAAAAAATCCCTCAATTCACCTGTTTTTTACCGTTGTCTCTCTGATTTTGTCTGAGAAATCTCTCCATTTTCTGTCTTTTTACAGTTGTTTATCATTTTTTTCTTGAAAAATAGCTGCATTCTGCGTCTTTTTACAGGTGTTTATCATTTTTCTTCTGAAAAATCAGTCCTATCGGCGTGTCTTTACAGGTGACTATCAATTTTTTTTGTGAGAACTCCTTCATTTTTCGTGTTTTTAAAGGTGCCTATGAAATTTTTGTCTGAGAAATCTCTCCTTTCTGTGTTTTTTTTACAGTTGTTTTTCAATTTTCTTTTTAAAAAATCCCTCCAATCTGCGTTTATTTATAGGCGTCGATAAAAATTTCTGGAAAGATCCCTTCATTCTGCGTCTTTACATATCTGCGTTTTGTTTCGGTACACTAAAAGGAAATCAAAATTTTTCAAATGGAAATAAACAGCATAAAACATACGGACAAAATTTGTTAACAATAACCGTCGGCATTCCCAGGAATTCTGCCGGAATTTTTTTTCTGCATGTTTTTTCTTCTCTCCATTCCTTTATCTCCCATTATTTTCCTGTTGGAAATGCAAGATATTCCTCAACATTTGTTTTGCAATTCCCGGCCGCCTTCCAGGCACATCTGTCCCAAAACTTTTCCAGGTCACAGTTTCGGAAAACTCGGGATCTGAATGAGATTTCAGCTAATTGTTTCTTTAATTCTGCATCTATGATTACCATTCCGATCGAAATATATCACATGTTCAATTTTTTTAAAGTTTAGAATGATTTTTTTGGGAGAACCCGGGTTAAGTTTGAATTTCTTGAAATGTAAAAATTGCGTTAAATGATTTTCAAAATTAGACTTTGAAGCGCATGATACGTAAAAGCAATAAAAACCAGCTCAGGGTTAAAAGCAGTGGATTTGACGACAATTCAACGCAAAAGGTTGCCACAAAGGTTTTAGCGCCTAATTTTCTGTTTTTGTGCACTGAAATATTTTGATTTTGATTTTCTAAAACCCATTCATTATCTTGAGTTCACCAAGTATGTTCCACCATAAACCATGGTACCGGAGATCCAATATGTAAAATACCGGATTTCAAATTCCAGTGAAATCGGTGAAACTAACAACTCAATGCGAAAAACTGCAAATGCAACAAAAAATTCTTTGCCAAAACCTGCAAAATTTTACAAATATTAGCGGCTAAAAGATGCGGAAAAAATCCTCAAACTATTCTCTGCAAGACCTCCATTTGGAAAATCGAGTGATCTAATGCAATTTTTTCGTTTATAATTTTGAAGTAATTGATAGTTATTTTAAAATAAATAAATTTTAAGTGTTATTTATTGCGTTTAGTTTTGACGGTTTTTTGTTCTTGACATAATGCCTACCAGGAGAAACTGCAGGTAAACGTACTAGGACTTTTTTAGTGTGAATTATTGATTTGAATGAAACGTTCCAAGTTTTTGCAGTGTTTTAAGTGATTCATATCTTGATATTGTTTTAATTTCTACAATTTCCATTTTATTGCAAGCACAATATTTCATCGTCCAATCAAATCAGAATGATTGAATGCGTTGCCTTTTATCATCTCAGTTATCAAAAACGCGAGTCGAGTTGATATTTGCGATATCAAATGCTATATGGAAAAATAAAAGCCATTCTCTCTAGAACTGTGGTCTACTGATATTTCCTTACGTGGCCAACGTCCGAAAAATCAAATATACAGACACGATATCGTAAGACTGTTTTCACTACTCATGTATTAAGATTAGAGTTGTAAGCGTGTGTGGAACCGCGTGTTACTAGTCTAACTCAGTTCAAATTTGCTGAAAATTACACTTTCCCCTCAGATACAGTATCTAATTAACCGAGATGAAAGAAAGCCTTATTGATTATTAATTTCAAAAATTTCCCTCTTGATGCTAATTGTGGATTAATATACAAAAAATGGTTTTGAAGTTACCCATAGCACTGTCCACATGAATAATTTTGTCTTTGAATTTGGTCTCACAAAATTATGTCTAAATTTCGTTGAATAAATTTATAGGCTATTTACATGCTCAAAATAGTTTTGTTTCCAAAAAAACTCAAACTTGAAAGTTATTGGTATTTGCGTTTTCGGACCTTGACCATCTAATGCCGATTTTGTGATTTTGGGCAAAACAGACAGTGGGTGGGAAAAGTATTCATTAAAAAAATTATGGGCAGTAGTTATTTGTGGTCTTGACCATGTAATTAAAGTAGGAAAATATCACAATTCTGATTTTACAGCTTTTCTTCACATTGTTGACCTCAACCTGGGATCTAAAATAAAATATTACCCTGGAAGAATGTCCTCCCTTCCTCCCTAATGTTCTCCCATTTTGTTGTAAGTAAGGTTGTAATTTGTCTATGCGTTTAAATTGATGTAAGAGTGAGGGGGGTAATTTGGTCTGGTAGGCAAAATGATGTACGAGTGGTGCTCAAATGGTTGAAGTTTCGAGGAATTTCGCCCTGGCTAAAAATGCGATGTGAGAGTGGTTTGCAATGGGTTGTAAAGGGATGACGTTTAAGGAATTGCCTACGTGGCCAAAATTACGATACAAGATTAGGCAGCAATTTGAGGACTTTTAAAGAATTACCCCAGGGCCAAAATTAAGATGTCAGAGTTGGTTGCCATGGGCTGCAATTGAAGAGCGAGGTGGTAACTTTGGCCTGTCAGGGGGAGGGAGTAAAATATTGCAAGAACAAGAGGATAATTTTTCAGAGGGAGCAAAGTGATATAAGAATCGGGCTTTCAAGGGCGGTGAATTAGTATAAGAGCGGGGGAGTCATTTGCTAAGAGGGGGTAAAATGATACAAGAAATGTGCGTCCAAGCGAGGTAGAAAGGTGTTAGAGTGAGTGGGTAAATTATTCAGAGGGGGTAAAATGATGTAAGAATCGGGCTGCCAAGGGCGGTGAAATTGTATAAGAGTGGGGGAGTCATTTGCTAAGATGGGAGTAAATGACAAAAAATCGGACTTTCAAGGGGGGGGGGGGGTAGAACGGTGTTTTAGTGAGGGGGTAAATTGTTCAGATGGGGTCAAAAAGATGTAAGAATCTGCCAGTTAGGGGTAACATGGCTCAAGAGTGAGGGGGTAATTTGTTCAGAGTGGCTAAAGTTGTGTAATAATTGGGCTGCTCAAGGGTTAAAATGATGTAAGACTGAAGGGGTTATTTGTTGAGAGGGGGTTAATTCTAACAAAGTGTATTCGTAAAGATGAACCGCCAAGAGTTGGACAAGCGTTAATCTTCTGGAGGCTAACAGAAGTTGTAGGTTCAAGATTCTCAATCTTCGAGAATGTGGGCTAAAACAATGCAAGATTAGCGCTTCCGAGGGCTACCTCTTTTTGGTCTTTCAAAGAATGATGGGGTAAAAAATAAATAAACCTCCAACCCATAAATTTTTTTGGTCTATCAAAGGAATTAAAATGATAAGATTGGGGGGAGGAGGTAAAAGATAAAATAACATCCTGCGCATAAATCTTTGTTGTCTGTCAAGGGGGGTAAAAAGATGTCAGAGTTTGGGGGTATTTTCTCTATTACCCCCTCACTCTTGCATCATTTTACCCCCCCCCCCCCCGTTTGCAACCCATTGCTGTCCAAACAGATGTAATAGTTTTGAGGAGCTTTTTCCTACAAAAATCTTTCCATTTAAGCGCCACTCTTACATCTCTTTGGGCGGCGAAGTTCGACCCAGCTATTTTTTTGCTCAATTATTGCTCAATCAACAGCTTTCTTGATCTGGAAAAATAAATCCTGGTTCAATTTTTCATTGAAAATTGTTCAAATTCTTCTCCGTGAGGCTGCCCGGGGCAAAACGGGATGGTTATACTCTAAGATCCTATAAGATCCGCTCAAAAAAATGTTTATCTTGAGAGATTCTTGAGAAAAAGAAATGTGTCAAAATTTAATGGTTTTTTAACTTCTAAGACAGCGGCGTCAGTCGAAGCAGCATGCTTCTCGTATAATGCTCTGCTGGTTTATGGGAAGTTTTCACATATCCAGGGACGTTCCACGCACAACACATTGATTTTGAACCAATGAAACGTAAGGTATTTGTGGAGAGCTTTTTTGCTGAAGATGTGAGTTACTCCATGTTGTCCAGTCTTTACTGCATAGTCGTAACTATATACTCCTCCATCGAGACTGAATTTGAACCCCCCACTTCCAAATGCCAACCGAGAAATCACATTCAAGCAGATTTCGTCATCGAATTTTGACTGCAACACAATAAATTGTTAAAACATTGAGCATAGGCTGGTCATTATTTCTGGGGCAGATAATTCATTGTTTGTTTTATTTTCTGTTAGTTACATAATGTTTTTGTTTGCAACAATTAAATTAAAATTATAACCATATGGTTATAACCCCGACGAGTTTTCATACGCTTACAATGTATCGCTTACAAACTACAAATTTAGTTTAAGGTAGCCTGGCTGAAGAAATTGAGAAGGAAAACCAATTGAAATTTCTTTTATTATCCCAGGGAACATGAAAAATTAATAGCTCATTTTGTTGACCTACCACCAAAAAGACATCTAAAATGTTGAATTATTACATTTCTTCACTTTGGTAGCAAAGGCTACGCATAGCATGGTTTGGGATCTTAAAATATTAGTTGTGCTCTTTACGTTTGATTTTTAAATTGCGCTACGGCGTAAAAATGGATTTCGCTGACGGTTAAACCACTTTGTCCTTCAGCTGTTTATTACAAGAAACTCAGTTTGAAATCAAAATCTACTGCACAACATGACTACACGTTTCCGAAAAAGTAACAGCTTCCAGGAATTTCGATGACGAAACAAGATGCTTCTTGAAAGAAAAATACAAACAATCTGAGCTCGGTCAACTGATCAATTTTATTTTGCGGTGAAAAAAAACAGATGGAAAAATGCCTGACAAACCCAGTGCTCAAACCCAGTGCGAAAATTTTGAAAATTCTTTTTTCCTCGTTTTTTAACCCATATAATTGACACCGGGGAAAAGTGGGAAAATTTAAGGATTCGAAATTTTATGTAAGTATCTATAAGAACCAGCAAAGATCCGGCGAGATTTTCGATTTTTCCGGGAAGAAGTGGGAAAAAACCTGATGCAAGTTTCTCACTGGGAAAAATCATGAATCGTAAGTTAATGCAAGATTCCCGTGGGAATAAGTGGGAAATGTAATATTTGATAAGATCTTTGGGAATCTCACTGGATTTCTGGGAACCACCGCACCGGGAATGTACAAGCAAAGTAAACATTTATGGTTATTTGCATATTTGATGAAATTTGAAAAAGCTTTATTCGAGACCTCATTCTTAATCAAATTACTACCCCTGCGCAAAAATCTTGGAAAAACTGTCTGCAATTTTTGATTTTTTTTCAAGGAAAATGAAAAAAAGGGTAATGAATGGGCAGGAAATAATCCGTATCTGAATCAAATTTAAAATTTGTGGGCGATTTCGATGCAGCGGTTACGAAAACGCTTGTATGAAAAACTATACAAACGCTATACTTAAGTTTGAAAGTTTACACCCTAACCGATGCTCTTCAAAAATCCGATTTTTTTGTACGCTTATTTGGCGTTGAACAAGGAATAAATCTGCTGAAAAATTGGTCTAGAGGCAAGTCAGACCAATGTTTAGAAATATTTATATCCTGTCACTTGTTTTTTCGCAAAAGAATTTTTCATATAAAAATTTATATTAAGTTAGAATTTCTAAAAAAGAAATCAGACCGTATTTGTTCACGATTATCCTGAAAATTTAAATCAAATGCAGTTGTTCAAAAAAAGGGCATCTTTATATGAATTCCAATAAATAGCTCAATTTGAGAGAATTTACATCCTCTTACAACGGCGAGTGGAAACCCTCAAAAAGAGGGTTAAACTTTTTTAAAACGACAGCTGAATACCAAAGGCATCTGATTTGAAAAAAGTTACAATCAATTCTTTGATTAGTAACAACACAAAAATATTTCTATGTTTTTGAAAATTGGATGACATGTTGAAATTTTTCTAATATTATTCTTCACCTTTGGTTTTTGCTGATCTTATATATATGTATAATATATATATATATATATATATATATATATATATATATATATATATATATATATATATATATATATATATGTGTGTGTGTGTGTGTGTGTGCATGTGTGTGTGTGGTAATACATAAAAGAGCAGTTAAAGCAAAAGGGAAAATATGTTAATAGGAAAATATTAAAATGTTATCCAATTATCATAGACATACAAATATAATTTTATGGTCACCAATCAAAAAACTGATTATAATTTTTTTTCAAATCAGATGCCTTTGGTATCCAGCTGTCGTTTTAAAGAAGCTAAATCCTCTTTTTGAAATTTAAGCGCCGTTGTTGTAAGAAGATATAAAAAATGAGCCATCCTTTGGAATTGATATAAAAGCCCTTTTATTGTAAGAACTGCAATTGATTCAAATTTTCAGGATAATCGCGACCAATACAGTCTGATTTATGTTTTAACTATTCTAGCTGCATATAATTTTTTAAACGAAAAATTCTTTTGCGAGAAAACAATTAATAATATTTCGATAGGTGATGAAATTTCAACAGGTTATAAATTTTTCTGAACATTTTTTTTGATAATTGATTTAAATGCTGCACATGCTTCCCACTGAATTAATTTTTCAGCGCTAAAAATAAGCGTAGAAAGGAATCTGATTTTTGAAGAGCATCAGTTAGACTGTAATTTTTTTAAAATTACGAATGGAGTTTGTATAGTTTTTTATACAAACGTTTTCGTATCCGCTGCATCAAAATCGCTCACAAATTTAAAATTTGATTTAGATCAGGATTATTTCCTGCCCATTCATTACTCTTTTTTTCCTGGAAAGAATCATCAAAAACTGCAGGCAGTTTTTCCAAGATTTTTGCACTGGTTTGGTATTTTGATTAGAGATGAGGTCTCGAAAATGCTTTTTTTCCGAATTTTTTCAATAATTCAAATAACCGTAACTGTTTACTTTGATTGTGCAGTCCAGGTGCGGCGGTTACCGGAGATCCTAGTGAGATTCCCGAATATCTTATCAAATATTACATTTCCCATTTATTCCAGCGGGAATCTTGCATTATCTTGCATTTCATAATTTTGCCAGTCAGAAACTTGCATCAGGTTTTCTTCCCACTTCCTCCCGGAAAATCTCGCGTGATCTCTGCGGGATCTTAGTGATACTTACATTAATTTTCAAATCCTGAAAATCTTCCAATTTTTCCCCGTTGGCAATTATATGGGGTGAAAAACGGGAATGCATAATTTGTAAAAATTTTTGAGAACCGACGCACTGTGCCTTGCACGCATTTTTTGCCAACCTGGTTTATTTGTACCGCAAA